>NC_086324.1:147156987-147756987 GCF_036172605.1 Pelobates fuscus
CTGGGAAAGCAGTCTCTATTCATAATTACATAGAATGAAATTGGGAAAACAGCCAGCAGGTGGCAGTAACAGGTAACTACTGTTTTAACCAAGAAACCCATCTGCTGATATCAGAAGTGATATTAGCGGAGGGTTTCCCTAGGGTTAGATCAAGAGTAAGGGTAGGGTAGAGTTAGGATAGTTAGTGTTGGGGTATGGTAAGAGTTAATGCTGTTTTAGGGTTAGGGATGGCAAAGGGTTAAGGTTAGAGTAGGTACATGGTTAGCCTTCGTGTAAGCATAGGTGTTAGGAGTAAGGATGGTATAGCATTAGGTGGAGGGTTTGTAAACCGTGACCACTATAGGCACCCAGACGACTTCAGCTCATGGAAGTGGTCTGGATGCCAGGTCCCTCTAATTTTTACCCTGCAGCTGAAAACATAGTAGTTTCAGAGAATTGATCCAGCTTCTGTGGCCGTCTCCCTGACAGCCACTAGAGGCGCTTCCGCGATTTACACTGAGTAAATTGCACTTATTTGTGCGATCTCCTCACGGAGTAAAATAAATATAACTAAGGTGGAACATACACAGAAATTCTAGCTTTTGTTTTGGTTCAGAATGTGGACAACGGCTTCCATCCTTACGGGGATATTACAGCAGATTGATTGATGCTTCCTTATTTCACAACAGTGGATAGAAATGTTCCCAAATAAGAAAATACAATTATACTTTATATAACCATTTTATCAGTTCACAAATGGAAAAAAAACAACAACAACCAAGGGACTAGTGCCGATACCTTCTTCCATATAGTATAATAATTACATTCTTCCTCTCCCCTGTGTGGTTTGAGATAATACTGGGTGTACTTACCTTCCAATTCTCTTAATCACCATCGGATAGTTAATACAAACTAGTCTTCAAAAGAAACAATAGCAAGTGGTGTGCGCAAAGATTCCGTTCACTGCCCGTTCTTTTAAAAAACATTTATTAAGGAATAATTTTCTAATGGAAATTACATTGGACTTATACTGAGAAACTCCCTTTCACAGGACAGATCGTATTAATCTACTCATTCTGGGTTTTACAACACTTTATCAAGTTCACCAAAAATCAACGAGAAAGCCCCTTCCTCATATAGCGTGGTAAATGATAGACAACCCAGCACCTAGGAGATTACGTGCCATTAACCACTTAAGGATCCTTGGATCCAATATCACCAAACACACCCTATAAGTAAAGAGGGCAAATCAACTAAATGTGATATAGATGACACAGATAAACATATAGTATAATAATATAACCCCCCCCCCCCATAGATTCAATGCATCTATATGAGGAGATGTGCATGCTTGGCAAAACGCCACTGTGAACCAATCCGCAACTTCCCATTGGATTGTCAGAGCGCCAGTGGGGGTGGGGGGTAGGTAAACTTGATAAAGTGTTGTACAACCCAAACTCATAGATTTGTCCTGCGGAAGGGAGCTTTTCACTATATGTCCAATGTAATTTTAATTAGAAGATAATTGCTTAATAAATATTTTGAAGGAACGGGCAGTGAACAGAATCATTGTGCACACAGCTTGCTATTGCTTCTCGGTTATCTGTTCACACACAAAAAAGATCATATTTTCAACTTGGGGTTTAATATTAGAATTCCTCTTCTTTCTCCTAATATGAGAATCCCCCATATTAAACCACCAATTTTAGAGAGCTTTAAAGAAACTCTGCACAACTTTTTTCAATGTGTTATTTTCTAATGGAATCCAAGGTAAAAACAGAATGCACAGTCTAAACATAAAACACAAATACGCAGCTCTCTTTAAAATCAATGGGCGCACCATAATCATCTTAAAATATCTCAGACATTTAACGGACTCTGGAGACATCACTGAAGAAGAAACACATTGCATAGATTTTAGAATTCATAAAGATGCAGCATTTATTATGGCAAAATAATGCAATTGACATAAATGAGACTGAATTTTGAGTGGTTTAAAAATGTCTTGAGAACACAAATATGGCATTCCATTTAACCTAAGCTTCAACATTACTTTTTTTATTACATGATATTTTAGGACCGAAGTTAGTGTGTTAGAGCTAGGGCTAATAGTGTAAGGGTCAGTACATGTCTACCCGAGATTAGGGGGAGTTACACTCCTGGGCGGCAGCTACAGCTACCACCTTGGGAGCGAGCTGAATTAACATGTTGGCAGCTGCCACTTCCACTCATTCCATGTGCATTATTACACACACAAAACAAACAAAACTTACGTTTCCATAGCAGTCTTCATCGTCTTCTGACATTGCTGGTAAATATGCGGTGAGCTTTGGTGGTGTTTGAAGGTGCAGGTCTTGCCACGTAATGCTCTCAAAAAATGGATGTGCTTTAAGAGGTCCATAGCCACCCATCTTTTCACAGCCTAAACGTTTGGTAGGGTCTAGAACCTAGTGAAACATGAATATGTCATTTTTAGTTCAGTGCTGTAGTAAGGAAGGGGGAATACTTGTATGCAATATAAATATATCTACACGTGTGTTGTAGTGTTCATGAATATCGAGATTGGTTACCACAGACGCAACAAGTATCTATAGAAGTGCATATAAATATTGCCACAGAAACAAGTTACGGACACCCATTATTCGAAAATTAAAAATAATATACAATCTGTGTGTACATAGGGAAATATGTATGCATTTAGTCAACAATATCTTTTTCTGACAATATTTAATTTTCGTCATGCAGGAAATATGCATTACAGGCATTCCAAAAAATGACATTTTGATACAGAATAGAAAAAATAAATGTAAGAGTCACCCTTATATACGGAAGGTCCATCAGCAGTTTAGGTACCCTATCTTTTCCTAACCACATTACAGCTGTCTCCCGATTATGCTTTCACAAGGTCTATCCACGAGTCTCTCACCTGCCAGACTATCGCTTGTAACAAGTGAATAGCAAAGGCTTATTTCCTAAACAAAGGGAAGCCAATACCCCTCAGCAACTGCATAACATCTAATTTCAGACTGAACCCCTCTCCTTCCAATACAAACTCCCTAAGCGCTGCACCAAGCAAGTTGAAGTACACGATCGTGTGAGTATATTCATCTTGACTGCACTTAGACGCCTAAACCACGACACTTATAGCTTGCTCCCGGACCTTCTGTCCGCTTGTCAAAGGAGAAGGGGGAAGTAGGTTTCTTTGATACAGTTGATTCAGGTCCAGGTGAACACATATCCCCAGGTACTTGATTGCGTCAGTACACCACCGAAAAGAGAATTGTTGTCAAAGTACAACTACCTGTAGGTTTGAGTCGGTAACATTGAGCATCTCACATTTATCTAGGTTTAACTGGAAACTAGCCAACGTGCCACACTAAGAACAATGGCAATAGCTTGGGAAAAGTTATTCGCAGATGGCTCACAAAAAATAGCATATCATCTGAATATGCGGCCACCTTATTCTCCACTCCATCCACCGTCACTCTTCTGATGTCACCACTCCTAATTGCCTTCAACAGAGTCTCCAGAGTGAGGATGAAAAGGAGCAGGGTGAGAGGGTACCATTGTATCGTACCACGGCCAACTGGAACCAAATCTGACAGGGCCCCATTTACCCCGGTTTGTGCTGTTGTGTTTAAGTACAATGATCCGATCGAAGTGCGGATTACCGTACCGAACCCCATGTGACGTTAGGATCTCCATGAGGAAAGTCTAGTCTACCTGATCAAAGGCCTTTTCAACATCTCTCGAGTGGAGAAGAAGTGAGCTAGCTCTACTCTTGGCCGTGTGGATCAGTTGTAGTAACTGTATTGTCCTTCACCTTCCTCCCAGGCAAAAAACCCAGATTGATCCGGGTGGACTAGATCTGAGACAACCTTCTGTATCTACACTGCTCAAAAAAAATAAAGTGAACACTTAAACAGCACAATGTAACTCCAAGTCAATCACTTCTGTGAAATCAAACTGTCCACTTAGGAAGCAACACTGAGTGACAATCAATTTCACATGCTGTTGTGCAAATGGGATAGACAACAGGTGGAAATTATAGGCAATTAGCAAGACACCCCCAATAAAGGAGTGGTTCTGCAGGTGGTGACCACAGACCACTTCTCTGTTCCTATGCTTCCTGGCTGATGTTTTGGTCACTTTTGAATGCTGGCAGTGCTTTCACTCTAGTGGTAGCATGAGACGGAGTCTACAACCCACACAAGTGGCTCAGGTAGTGCAGCTCATCCAGGATGGCACATCAATGCGAGCTGTGGCAAGAAGGTTGGCCCTGGGTTCCTCCTAATGCAAGACAATGCTAGACCTAATGTGGCTGGAGTGTGTCAGCAGTTCCTGCAAGACAAAGGCATTGATGTTATGGACTGGCCCGCCCGTTCCCCAGACCTGAATCAAATTGAGCACATCATATCTCGCTCCATCCACCAACGTCACGTTGCACCACAGACTGTCCAGGAGTTGGCAGATGCTTTAGTCCAGGTCTGGGAGGACATCCCTCAGGAGACCATCCGCCACCTCATCAGGAGCATGCACAGGCACGTGGAGGCCACACACACTACTGAGCCTCATCAGCCTATAGTGTGTTTTTCAACTTTAATTTTGAGTGTGACTCCAAATCCAGACCTCCATGGGTTGAAACATATGATTTCCATTTTTTTTTTTGTGTGTGTGATTTTGTTGTCAGCACATTCAACTATGTAAAGAACAAAGTATTTCAGAAGAATATTTAATTCATTCAGATTATAGGATGTGTTATCTTTGTGTTCCCTTTATTTTTTTGAGCAGTGTACATGGAGATATAAAGAGCTTGATATCCATGTTCAATAATGAAACTGATCTGTAGCTAGAGCACAGGCTTGGATCCTTCCCTTGCATGCCTCTAACAAGTTCTTTGCGGTCTAGAAGGGAGTGGATCCCTGCTTGCAAATGAGGGAGCACCAGCTCTCTATAGTATCCCTTAAAATATCATAAGATATTTAGTCACTAGAACAACAGCTCATTGTAGTTATTCTGGTGAGTATAGTCCGCATCAGCTGCCTTTCTGTTGTAAACACTGTCTTTTCAGAGAAAAGGCAGTGTTTACATTAAAGCCTGGGGGCACCTTTCAGTGGCCACTAGTGGCACTTCCTGGGGCAGTGCTGCACAGTGTGCAGAACTGACATTCAGCGTCTCCACACTCTGCATGGAGACACTGAGCTCTCCTCACAGAGATGCATTGGCCCCACCCATATCTCGCCTCTTTGATGATAGCCAATTAAATGCTTTCCCTTCGGGAATCAAATTAATTAAATAGAATAAAAAGGGAGAGGGGTGCCACGCTGCCACGCTGGACAGATGCATCTTAAGTAAGTTCAGGCACATTACATAAGCTAACGAGTTCATATTGAGGAATTTACTCCCATTCACTACTTTTGACGCCTTTACGGGGCTTATAGTCCGACCGGGGATATATCTAAACATGTTAAGGATCCTCATGCTGTTCCTGCTGTCTGAGAGCTGCTTACTGGCTTTGCAACTTGGTACATGCAGGCAGCCAAACTTAGCTCCCAAGCTGAGCTGCTGCCCAAAGGAGATTCCGACGTCTCCATGCTCATGGGCTATCGAGACCAACACAGAAGCTTCCATGGTGGGATTAACTTGGCCTATGCAAGGCATTTGCTGATATTACTTATTACTGGTATTTATCAAGCGCCAACAGATTCCGCAGCATTGTACAATTAGTGGAGAACGTACAAAATACACAGACAAATACAAGAAGTAGAGAGAGCCCTGCCCGTAGGCTGATAACTAGCCTTTGAAGCTCTTTTATACAAATTGCTTAGCTAGATAGCCCGTGAGCTTACAATCTAAAGATATGAGTGAAAGACCCAAGATTCTAAATGGCACTGTGCCTCACAATTATCTGGATATATTTTATTTAATTTCTAAGCCTATGCTACTGATTTGAAGCCGTTCTGTTACCTTTTTCTTAATGATTGCTCTCTCTATGCAGTGTGGCCTCCTTGAGGTCCTACTCTTTGTTAAACCGTTATTTTTCATCTACATTTTTAGTTACTTGACCATCACACATCATCCCAACCTGTTTATTTACATGCATTCTTGCCTAACAAATAATCTATTACCATGCAACGTTTCACTACCTAAAAACCCATGCATATAGTGCCTCTTTTTCTTGCCTACACATGTGATAGTTTAAAAGTAGCTCATAATGCACAGTCTTATTTTTTATTTCATCACCTTTTCTTCTTTTTTTTTTATACAATGTCATGTAAGGTGTAATAGATGTAATATCTCATACCTTCTATAACCTTTTCGATATGCCTTACCAAACTTGCAAGTATATCTTGCACTACAAAATAATGTCAAAAGATAAATAGAATAAAAAAGATTCAGATATTTACCAGCAGCTTTTCTACTAAGTCTTTTGCTTTAGGAAAGAATTTTTCTGGGAAATCATACTCCAGCTTTATAATCTTCTGAAATAGGAGATATTCATTTCTGCAAAATATGGAGGAGGAGCACAAAATGAGACTGAAAATATATACCAAAAAAAACACACAAAAAAAAAACCAAAGCAAAACACTTGCTTAAAAATATAAAAGATAAACAAACAAAAAAAACCACACTAAATTGTATATGCTATAATCAAATAATGCACTATATGTGGTACTATTAACATTAGATCAATAAAAGAAATTCCTGCAGTTTTGGAAGCTGTTCCAATTTCTCCTCCTGCACATTCTATGTTCAATGACAGAACATGCTGAGTTTATAACAATGGCTGGCGGAAGGAGGTACGCCATTCAAGGAGAGAACTAATATCCCTGTGCGGATTCCTACATTTTATTTTTATATATATTTGTAAATATATAGGGGATAAATTCTAATATTACAAATCCTGAGACGTATTTAGTGGACCAAACTCATGATTGAAGTTGTATTCCCATGGAACAGTGTTAGCCAACTTGTAGATGTAGAGGTCTGTGAATCACTCAGAAGAAATTAAACATAAATTAAACATAAAAACATACCAGAACTGACAAATTGTTTCAGGCAGGTAGGGGGCAGTATATAATCCAGTGATAGACACTACCTGTAGTTGGATTATAATAAATAAAAAAATGTATGTAATCTAGAAAAGCAGTTCAAGCTTACCCGGCTCTAAAAGGTGGCAATCCTGCTACCAGCTGATAGACAATGCATCCAAGCGCCCATAAGTCAGAGCTAAAAAACAAAGCAATAAAGTTGTATGAGACTTTCAGATAAAACAATTACACAGATCACCAAACAAATTGCACGGTTGCATTGTAAATAAGCAGAGACTGATGTACTGTACAAGCTGTTTATTGCGAGTTACATGACATCTGTGGAATATTTGTGACTTGCATAGGGAAAGCACACAATCAATATCAGCTGGCATGTGGAATCAACAATCGTGCAGGGTTAGTCACTGAAGTGAAAATTTAAAGTAAATTTTAAATTTAAGGCAAGAGTAGCCGAAAGGATTATACAGCCGACAAATTTATCTTGGCCTTAAATTTAAAAATTCACTTTCAATTGTCACTAATCTGTTAAACTGGCTCTGTTACCCATACATTGCAAAGTCTCCCTCAATGGTGACATCACTGCTTGAGGTGCTGTGACCCAGAGATGCAGTAGGCAACGCCATCTACAATTTTTGGATGAAGTGTAAGCATGTGTGGTAATTATCGGTTGTGGAAGGTATACCAAAATTTGTGGCAAGAGTTGACCAATTTCGCTATTCGAGCTTCATTACACACCACTGCTCTCGCTGGACGTCAGACATGCTTTCCTTATGATATTTTTGGATTGCTTTTGAATGTCTTTGAATTCTCACTTCAGTGAATAACCCTGGGGGATGTCAACTTTGCTCTAATTTCTTCTTTAGCATCTGGTGGGTAGCAACCATTGAGATTTAATCTGGGATGTGTGCTCTGTATGCAAGCTTGGCTACAAGAAATGGACACTTTTGCATTAAGAAGAATACAAACCTGCATTCCTAACCCTACAATGTTATCCTCTTTATTTAGATGCAGGGACCTCCTAAATTAAAACTGGAATATGGGGTGTGACGAGACCAATCTCGCCACATTGCATTGGAGGAGCCTGGTTGCCCGCCCGTTGCCTCTGGCCCCATGTTAAAAAGTCTTCCTTTCGCCTGCAGAAAAGGCTTGTTTGTGCCTTTCTGCCTGGTGGTCGGTAGATTCAATCTACCGTACTAACGCACGAATGACTGGACCACCTGGG
Source organism: Pelobates fuscus (assembly GCF_036172605.1). Taxonomy (NCBI): domain Eukaryota; kingdom Metazoa; phylum Chordata; class Amphibia; order Anura; family Pelobatidae; genus Pelobates; species Pelobates fuscus. The sequence continues at coordinate 147,165,241 of NC_086324.1, forward strand.
GAGCTGGAGTGTGTCTGAAATTTACCTCCCAGGATCTGCGGTTAACCGCAGCTTAATTGACGAATACTGGGTGGCCTTTGTTCGTTTGCCGAACACATGGCGGCGGCCATTTTAAAGTCCCGAACGGCCAGCGGTGTTCAGCGCCCAAACTATGGAACTGGAAACGGACACTTATTTGCGCGAACACCGCTGAGCCGCCAGCCTCCTTGCTTCTACGGTCGGTCATTTAACCGGATGCCTGTTCATTCGGTAGTTTAAACCGTATGAACAGCATTTCCCCAGATAGCCATCCCGTGGAGTCTATTCGTATGGAGAACAGACTTTGTGAACACTTTAAAGGACCACTCTAGGCAGCCAGACCACTTCAGCTTAATGAAGTGGTCTGGGTGCCAGGTCCTTCTAGGGTTAACCCATTTTTTTCATAAACATAGCAGTTTCAGAGAAACTGCTATGTTTATGAATGGGTTAAGCCTTCCCCCTATGTCCTCTAGTGGCTGTCTCATTGACAGCCGCTAGAGGCGCTTGCGTGCTTCTCACTGTGATTTTCACAGTGAGAGCACGCCAGCGTCCATAGGAAAGCATTATGAATGCTTTCCTATGTGACCGGCTGAATGCGCGCGCAGCTGACGGGGAGGAGAAGAGGAGGATCGGAGGAGGAGAGCAGGAGGAGATCTCTCCGCCCAGCGCTGGAAAAAGGTAAGATTTAACCCCTTTCCCCTTTCCAGAGCCGGGCGGGAGGGGGTCCCTGAGGGTGGGTGCACCCTCAGGGCACTCTAGTGCCAGGAAAACGAGTATGCTTTCCTGGCACTAGAGTGGTCCTTTAACTCCACGGCGATTGGACTGTGTGCATAGGATCTGAGTGCTATTCGGTACTTTTGTGCGCTCAGATCCCAGCTATCTGGGGATGGGCTACATGTATATATTTTATGTGACAAATGTAATATTATGTATTTTAGTGTTTTACTGTAACCATGTGGTTAATGGAGTTTTGCTTCCCAATTATCTCCAGGATAGAGGGGAGGTATTGTAATGTACTGTGGGAGTGTTTTAACTCTGTATGCCTGTGATTGGTTATTTTACCATTTGTGTCCCAGTCTTCCATCTGGTCCCCTAGGGGAGTGTCCACCAGGTGGAAGACCTGCATAAATACCGGGCAGGTAGCCCACATTAAAACAGACCACTGCTTGACCCTCAACACTGAGCTCTGTCTCGTCCTTGGGGGGATTTACTGTATGCTGTTAGAAACTGATTGCCAGGAGTGTAAGTTGATTGTATGCTTTTCCTGTTCGTCTGCTAGCAGCTATTCTTGAGGTTCCAGTTTGGGAGTTGGAGTGCTATTTTGTATCCAGTTCGGGAGTTTGGTGTTCTGCAGTAGCTGTGCCTGTATCTCTGGAAGGGGAAGATCTTCTAAACGGCGGTTTAACCCCTTTATGCCCGGGGTGCCGTTACATAGGGCAATACTTTTTACACGCTCCAAAAAAAAAAAAAAGTTCCTGTAGCTGCTTAATCCTTCTCCCACGACATCATGCCGACGCTCCTAAACATAAAATCCAATGTCACCCACAGAGGAGCATTGGGGAAGAAAAGTGTATGTGTGGCTAACTTTGTAGTCCTCAAATGAAATGGAGATTAGCTGTAAGAACCATGATTGACTAAATTCCCACAGCAGAAGTGCCTTAGTGGCTGTCAGGAATGCAGCCACTAGAGGCGTATTTAACTCTGCAATGTAAGCACTGCCATATCTGCTAAACGGCAAAGCTTTACATTGCAGGAGTAAAACTAAAAGGAGCCCTGCACCCAAACCACTTCATTGAGATGAAGTAGTCTGGGTGCCTTTAGTGGTCCATTAAATGTTTTTAAGACCGCGTTTGATGCTTGAAAATACTTTTCTGATTCTCAGTATCTTATGGACCACAACGTGAAGACTTTGTTGCTTAGGATACTGAAATATTAAACCATAACCTACAAAGGCGAGTTCCAGGTCAACAGATAAATACGAACATAATTCACTTTCTCTCAGCTTTAGCTTCATCATGAAACAAAGCAGACTTAAAGCAGTTAGGATAAGATATGTGGGTGGGAATGAGGGTGGGATGAGGGAACCAGTTAATGTAGTGTGTTGACAATTTAAAACTTTATTTTACAGTCTTAAATGGAAAATAGACTATTGTTCAAACAGTCCATACATATAGATTGAAATAAGAAATTCACTTGCCTTTTACAAGCTGCTTTTTCTGTTAACAATTCTGGGGAGACATACTGCGCTGTTCCTACAAATGAATTTGCTCGTGCTGCATACAAAACATTAAAAAAAAATAATAGTTAAGTAGAGATTATTTTTTTTGTTTAAGGGACCTTTGTATTAATGTATGTAAATAGACACGTAAGATTCTTATTCAGGTCAACAATTTCATAGCACCCAATAGCAGGAGAGAGTAAAAAAAATTAAATAGTAAAAAAAAAAAAAAATAGCCAAGAAGAAAGAATGTGCACATAGATGCTACTTTTTTTTTTTATATAGAAATAGCTCTATAAATATTTTCAATTTACATGTACACAAATACTATCTCTTTGTTCTAGATAAACTTTCTTTTTCGGGAAGCAATGATGGCAATATGCACAAACCCACTGACTGGTTAGTGTGCAAGTTTTGCATCCAGACAGTTTATTCTACTGAATGCCCTATGTTATGTTTATGGAATTAATGTTCTACCACTAGAGTCCAAAGTTATAAAGATGCAATGATGTGCATGGAATTAAATTAAACTGAGTAAACCAACAAAAAAAAAAGTCATTGTTTGCAGATGACTTCATTTTGACAGTATTCTTCCACTGCTAAAAACACTACCAAATCTGCTGGCTATTTGGCGAAATACACTAAAGTATCCTACCATAGAATAAGCATGTAAACAATTAGGTATATATTATGCCTATAGTCTATAAAAGTCTACTATCTATACACTAAATATAATTTTGAAAAAGATTTAATAAAATATATAGGGGTTAGAGTTTATAAAAATAAAGGTCACAGGTGCATCAGTCTGTATGGCATATTGGGACAACTTGAAAGCCCTTTGCCCAGTCAATAAAGGGACACGCCAGACCTGTAAGCTATTTAAACTTTATGAAGTGTTTCATGTTAACTGCATGCCATCATTGTCTCCATTTATACAAGACAAGAATGCACTTTTTACAAATATTCTTTTTATTGTGGTCAAGAGATAAAGTAGACATGTATTACAGAAATGCAATAAAAAATATTTGAAAACAAAAATACAAATTAACGAAAGACAAGACTGCGCGGCCATAGTGTGGGACCACCCCATGCTCGCATAGAAGGCAAACCCAATGCTGACAGCCTTGAGGGCATCCTGATTCACATGATAATTCCAGAGGGAATGATTGATTCCCTGTGAGAATGGGATATTGCTGCATTCATTTTAAGAAGGGGAAATGGTCTTCACCGACAGGGTGGAAAGGAGCAGCGGGGAGGGGGGACTTGCCACTGGATAAAAAGGGGAGTTAACTTTATTTTTATGTTTTAAAGTGTTCCTTTAAGCAAACATTTCCGAAGGTCTTCTGGGGCCTCTGTATTCAAAGCATTAAGCTTAAGTTTACTGTAAGTGTGCATTTATCAGAATGAATTAAAATGTTGTTAATGTTATGGGCATATGCAAATACAACAAGTTTTTAGAAAGAAGGTTTGTATTCCTTAAACTTTTGTGTACTTTGTCTTTAAGAGATTTTACTAACTTGATTACTGATATTGCAAGCTACACTTTAATCTTATAAACTCTGCTATAAATTATTGTTATGGGTTAAGTTTTTAAATGTCTTTATTGCTTCCAATCCCTATTTTATATTTTATTCTGAATTATTTATATATTTTAAATAGAGGAACTCTAACTATATAATATTATGGCTAAGATATCTGTACAGTAAGCCCTGCTAAATTCTATGCTTTAAGATGTTAAAGTGGTAAATAGGGGAACCAGCATCGGTTACAATGTCATTACATTTTTTCCCCCCTCTTTCTATTTTTAGGGAAATTGATAATTTATCTGAGGATATTGTATCACATATAAACTAATTTGTCAACTAAAGATACTTTATCTTTAGCATTACCCAAATAGTTTTTGAGCAATTTGCAATTTCTTGGTTTCAGCTCACTAATACAACAAAGCACCGGTCACTGGAAATTCAGGGTCTGAACCTTTCTTAAGGGTTGCTTTGTTCTTGCTATATATGCTACCTGAAAAATGGGATTTCAACTGGAAGTGACCCCAATAACATTGTGATTTCTGGTGTTTTTGAAATTTGTTTTAATTATGATACTATATTGTACCAGAGTACTGTTCTCCGTAATGGTAACACTATGCAGTTATGAAGCTAGATAGAATACAGTTAGTTTTTTTGCAAGATTTCAGCGTGTTCACTGGAGTATACATGCTATTCGCAAACTCAATGGTACTTATGTTACTTGACCTCAGAAGGTTCAAAAGTAGTGTTTGCTTAGATGCACTGTGATGTTATGCTTTGGGTTTAAACAAAAAAAACAAACAAAAAACTTACAAACAATAAAATTATAGATTGTCATATTTAACCAGAAGGCTGTAGAATACCCAGCGTTTATGTTCGTAAGGATTGCACACATACCTTGACAATTGTCTGTTGATAACACTTTTGCTGTTCCAAAATCTGTAATTTGGATGTGCATATCTTCACTAAGTAAAATGTTCTCTGGTTTCAGGTCTCTGAAAGAAAAATATAAAACGTTTATAGAACATTTTAAATTATAAAACACACTCGGCACCACTAAACACAATAGGATGCCTGTCTCTTCTCATTTGCACGTCAAGCTGGGACAGTTGTTTAAACATGAGCTACATCTCAAGTTTCTGTGTCCAAGGAGGACTTCTCAAAGTCCAAAAAAATACTGTAATGCATATCTCAAGTTGGACTTTGAGTAGTCCTCCTTGGACACAAACTTGAGATGTAGCCCATTCATGGGAACAGACAGAAGCAAGGTAATAAAGGTCTAGTTCATTTTGGGGGTAGTTAAGACCTTTGGTAACTGCTCAGGTGGTAGATATGGGATCTGAGAGATATTTTGGACTTTGGTAGTACAAGGAAGCTGAAATGTATATGGTTGAGGGTTGGATATGGATCAGAATAGGAAAAATGTAAAAAAGCGGGAAATAGATATTGTAAAAAGGTAACAGATGAGCCTTAAATCAAAGAAGGGAGTGGGGCAAGAGGACTGTGTTGAGCAGCATTTAGTGCTAATGGCATAGCTGTAGGAGGAAGAGGTTGAAAATAGTTGAAGTCCACATCTGAACTGTACACATTTTAGAGATATAAGAGCCCAATTAAAGTATTTACAAAGTTTAGAAAGAGATAGAATTAAGACTGGGTTACTTTGTCTTTCTCTACTGAAATACATTAAACTTCAATAATATTATAGTGAGTGTTTTAGATGCAAATGAAAATACATCAAAAATCTCAATCACGAGAGAGAAAATATTTGCAAATTTGTGAAATGTAAATAGTAAAATGCATAAACAGTTAATATAGTTTAACTTTATTTATGGTTGTTCACCGCACCCACTCGACAGACAAGAAAGTAATTCCAATCAGAGGGGAAAACATTTGATCAATTGTTAGTAACATGGCAAACATTTTTTCCCCACTTGTTAATAAGACCGCAAATAAAAGGCAAACCAGCTCAAAGATTAACAGTTGGTTGAGGTTTTCTTTTTGTGTGCCTTCCTAATTAGAGCAATGCCATAGAGAGGCAGGTGTGAGTAAAAGCAGTGTGTTTAGGTTCAAGAAGGAATAATGATGAGGAATAAAATAATTGTCAAGCTCTAAATTAACAGCAACGTTATTGTAGGCTATGTAAATGGAAATTTTATGAGGTCTCAGAACGAGAAGAGGATGGAAGGAATGCTGACTGCTTTAATATGGCAGAAAGGAACAATTGGTGACACTGAGTAGGAAAAAAAAAAAGAAAGTTAGTGCGAGAATTTGGCAATGTTGGTATAAACAAAACTGAAATTAATTGCTTCGTAAAGAAAAGATGTCACGTTGGGATGCCTGCAGTGAGTGTAAAGGCAAATGAGTAACTGCACGAAAATATTTTAAATAGAAGATACTGGATGAGTGCCATTTAAGCCAAGGGGGGCCTACTTGTAAGTACAGATAGTCAGTACATCTACTTTTGACTGTTACCTGTGAATGATCCCCTTTCCATGTAGATATTCTAAAGCACAAACCATTTCAGCAGCGTAAAACCTGGTGCAGGTTTCATCAAATGAGCCAATCTTTCGTATGTACTTCAGTAGTTCACCATTCTTAGCATAACTTAGGCCAAAATCTGTAGGAAGTGTAAAGGAAACTAGCAAGACTCAAAAATAAAACAAACAAGTCTTAAAGGTTCTGTATGGTTGTGCAAGTGTGAAAATGGATTAACAGAGTTTAAAGATGCCTGTAGGGAATGATTATAATAATATTCAATAATACAATTAAAGGGACACTATAGTTACCAGAACAACTACCGCGTAATGTATAATGTATTTGTTCTGGTGAGTATAATCATTCCCTACAGGCATTTTCAGAGAAAAGGCAGTGTTTACATTTTCCCCTAAGGACACTTCCAGTGGCCACTCTTTAGATGCTTTTTTTTAGGCCCACACCCCATCCCACCTCCTTGACGATTTCAGACATTCCAATGCTAATGGTAAAGCAGTGGATTGGATAAAAACCATAAATGTGAGGTCCACAAGGCACTGGCCACCTTCTTCATGAGAACCGGAAGAGCTCTGTATTGAGCTAATACCAGCAGTCCAGTACAACCAACGGCAGAACCTAGAATGAGCATTATCGTCTATCAAAGGAGCAAATGTCCTGAGGATTTAGGATCCCAGGTAAGTTGCCAAACCTTTAGCAGACAGTAGGACTACTTAAACTGCAGGGGGAGACGGGAAGGAGAGGGGCAGAACCACTTCTGTGATACCATTTATTAATACTTAAAGACCCCAGAAAAGAAACCCTGATCTCTCCATCATATATTACGTTTGAGTTTTATAAATGGTAAACTGGGCAACCTAATAAAAGAGGAATCTCTTACACTTGTTTTATTTTTCCCAAGCTTCAAAGTTGTACATATACTGTCCGACTACAACTTTCCCAAAGTATTTTGCTCTACGTTGCTTTTTAGAAAGGAGAGACAGATATTTTATTATCGTCATTAACTAATGGATCATTGCAAACGGTCAGCAAAGCGTCAAGCTGGTTCTCAAAAGCTTTGCAATGCTGTTGCAGATCATTTTGCTCTGGGAAGGCTTTAATAAAGGATACATAGTTTTTCAACGTCTTGAAATGTGAAGTAAAGCTTTACAAAGAAAGGGTGGTCCAGATTCGACATCACATCTCTTTCTCGGGTTACGTAAGGTACCTTATTCTCCTTTACAATATGTCTCTTCTGTAGAATTTTGACTACAATGCAAAAAAGAAGAGGTTAAGCTGCTGTTCACATATTCCTGAAAACATTTCCAAAACAAATAGATTAAACAAATAAAAGAGGTTTTATTTAGTTGAATGATTTATCCCCTTCTTTTCTCCTATATGTCATGGGCATTTCTGCAAATATGTTGAAAGGTATCTCCCATGGTAAAGGGACACCAAGTACCAAAATCACCATCTTCATACAGAAGTATTGGGGTCCATGACTTGATATATAGAGATATAGATAGATAGAGATATATAAAAATAACACCCCAAAAAAGAAAACAAAAAGCATGAGAGCTGTTTAGAGACTTGTTTAGAGTAACAAATACAGTCCCCGTTAATCTGCTCTATTTACCAATGTAATACTATGTTGTAAAGAGTTACACAATTACTATACATTAATAACATTCTTGAACGAATACTCACAACCCTATAACAACTTAAGCTCATGAAGTTATGGGGACAGGAGACTATGATAGCTTTTTTACCTTCATCATTAAACAGTTTTTTGTAATGGGGCTCCAGCATCCGTCAACTCTGCGATGCTGTATGAGGAAGGTTCAGCAGGGAGGGCGCTGATAGACAGAGCATTCACTGCAAAACTGTTTAACCACTGAAAGTAAGATGATGCTTGGACACTCCTGTCCCACAACAAAGTAATTGAGCTTAAGGGGTTATAGGGTTTGGAGTGTTCTTTTAAAGGGGCAGCAAACTGCTTGCTAAACTGTTTAGGTAGCCAAGTATGTCCTGGTTTTCGATCTCAATTTCTAATCAAACAGTTTTTGAACGGCCACATTAAAAACACGTCAGTAGTTATCAATGCTCTCCAACCTGATTGTCAGAGTGTTTGGATATTCTGTTAAGCAGCAAACTCTGCAAATTGTGGTCACTGGGACGAGCATTTGTATATATTTATTAAAGTGCCCCTTTAATAAACAGGTATTAAAGGGATACTATAGCGCAAGGAATACAAGGCTGTATTCCTGGCACTATCGCTCCCCTGCCTCCTCCCTTCCTCGTGCCCTTTCCCTCCCTGGTGAGCGGGTGCTAATGCCAATGCACAGCAAGTTGCACGCGCATTAGACTTTCTGAATCAATGCTGTCCGATGGGGAAAAATCTGATGCTGGATGTCCTCATGCACAGCGTGAGGAGGTCCAGCTTCAGATACCGGACCAAAGGTCCGTTTCAATCCAGGAGGCGCCCCTGCAGACTTAGAGCTGCAATGTAAACATTGCAGTTTCTCTGGAACTGCAATGTTTAACATTGCAGCACTAAGTACAAAAGGGACACTGCACCCAGACTACTTCAATTAGCTGAAGTGGTTTGGTTGCCTATAGTGTCCCTTTAAATAAACAAATACTGAATTACTTAAATCCACTTCCTAAAGAAAACCAAAGTCTAAAGAAAAACAAACTTAGATACTTGGACCCCCACCGAATTAATAAATAAAATATTTACTTACTTGCATATTCTCTTCCTGTAGAAAGTTCTTTGGCCAAGACAACCTAAAATGAATGATTAAAAAATAAATAAATATACCTGAATCTATTCTATATTTTCTAAAAGAATACTCAAAATACATATATTTTGCTCTCCTGCACTCTTTTAGAAGAAACTCACTCTCATGCAGCTATGTTAAACAGTTTCAGCTGATATGAAAGGTTCAAAGAACAGGTAAAATAGAGGCGATTAGCCCGGTTGCAAATTGTAGTTCCAATGCACCGCATAACATACGTGAAAAATGGCAGACTAAGAAAGATAGGCCTTTAAAGACTACTGCTCTAATCTATATAACGTTGAGAAATTTGTAGTCTGGAAAGGAGACCCCTTTGCTGCAAGCACTAGTGGCACAATGTTGTAACATTTGATACGGACAGCTATGAAGGGAAGAAGATAATTTATAGGCAGCATAGTTTCATTGCATGCAAAAGAGAATACTTCTTTTCTGTTCCTGAGCAGCGTCACAGGAGGGCAGGTGGGATAGAGAACGTCATTGTAATTACTCTACATGAGCTATTAGGTACACTTCAGACAGTGATAGCTCCAGGTTCAAAATATAGTTAGTTACTGAGCCACAAGGAAGCCACGCACAAGACAACAGCAATCTATACGCTGAAGAGGAGGAGAGAGAGGTGTAGAGTCCCCAGTCTAACAGTACTTCTCCATAAACGTGTTGAGAAATTTGAATCACATGTCTTTTAATCCATGCCCATATGAAACAATTTGTTTTTTAACTCAATAGATAGTGGGTGGATTTGTCCAGCTGATAAATAAGACACAAGGTGTGTTGAGTGCTGTGGTGTCCCAAAAGTGCTTCCAAGCTGCCATCTTATTTCCTATAGTGCCAACTGCCCAATGCAAACACTATTTTATTTCTTACAATGCCACCCATTTCTTCTGATAAGAGGCCGTGTTTACACTACTGCCCAAGACCACCTCTAGTGGTTGTAACAGTCAGAAAACACCACACTCTACATGTAAACATAGAAACATAGAATGTGACGGCAGATAAGAACCATTCGGCCCATCTAGTCTGCCCAATTTTCTAAATACTTTCATTAGTCCCTGGCCTTATCTTATAGTTAGGATAGCCTTATGCCTATCCCACGCATGCTTAAACTCCTTTACTGTGTTAACCGCTACCACTTCAGCTGGAAGGCTATTCCATGCATCCACTACCCTCTCAGTAAAGTAATACTTCCTGATATTATTATTTAAACCTTTGTCCCTCTAATTTATAGTCTCCTCCTTTACTGTGTTGATTCCCTTTATGTATTTAAATGTTTCTATCATATCCCCCCTGTCTCGTCTTTCCTCCAAGCTATACATGTTAAGATCCTTTAACCTTTCCTGGTAAGTTTTATCCTGCAAGTTTTATCTGAACTCTCTCTAAGGTATCAATATCCTTCTGAAGATACGGTCTCCAGTACTGCGTACAATACTCCAAGTGAGGTCTCACCAGTGTTCTGTACAATGGCATGAGCACTTCCCTCTTTCTACTGCCAATACCTCTCCCTATACAACCAAACATTCTGCTAGCATTTCCTGCTGCTCTATTACATTGTCTGCCTACCTTTAAGTCATCAGAAATAATCACCCCTAAATCCATTTCCTCAGATGTTGAGGTTAGGACTCTATCAAATATTCTGTACTCTGCCCTTGGGTTTTTACGTCCAAGATGCATTATCTTGCACTTATCCACATTAAATATCAGTTGCCACAACTCTGACCATTTTTCTAGTTTACCTAAATCATTAGCCATTTGGCTTATCCCTCCTGGAACATCAACCCTGTTACATATCTTAGTATCATCAGCAAAAAGACACAACTTACCATCAAGACCTTCTGCAATGTCACTAATAAAAATATTAAAGAGAATGGGTCCAAGTACAGATCCCTGAGGTACCCCACTGGTGACAAGCCCAAGCTTCGAATATTGACTACAACCCTCTGTTGCCTGTCACTCAGCCACTGCCTTACCCACTCAGCAATATTGGAATCCAAAATTAAAGATTGCAGTTTATTGATAAGCCTTATATGTACAACAGTGTCAAAAGCTAAACAATCCTCATAGAAAAAAAACGGTTCAATGCATCTGCAATTTGCCACGTATGCACACTTGCTTCTGAATGCATTCACATGTCAATTAGATTGCTGACCTCAGCCAACGAATGCGGGGCAGCAGCGGCGAGACAGGTAAATAAATCTATTATATTTAGGGGGTAGCGATTATCAATTTTATATTCCCAACTCTATAGTGTTTCTTTAAATTTAAGAAATGTGAGATAATTTTGCAGTTGTACAGACTCCCAAAGCTTGCACGTGTTGACCTAGTACTACTGCTGTCCTGAAGTGAGACAGTTGTCTACATGCCATTTACGTTGGAGACTGACTAAATTATAACTTAAAAAGTCTAAAAGAAAAAATATTCACATGGACCAAATAAGACTAAAGCACACTATGATAAAAATAAATAATACATTTGACAGGAACTGATCACTCACTGTTGAAAAAGACCCTTCACCCAGAATTTTTCCGAGCTTGAAGTCTTGTGGTCGTTTCTTTCGAGGCTGCTGCAAGGGGTTTGAGTTAGATCTCGACTCCACTGTTTTGACGTCCATGCTGGAGCCTGATCTGCTGCCACAGGTAGGCAGGGTAGATGGTGAGCTGGAGTCGGAGGAATTTCTCACCATTGAAGGGGATGGGCAGGAACATAAAATCACACTGGACTGTATTGGAATTGCATCATACTAAAAAAGGAAAAAGAAAACGAAAAAAAAATGTTTTAGTTACTGAGTAATTGCTTTTATATGATACACCTACGGTATTTATTAATTTATTTTTGATGCCCACTGGACCAGCTATTAGTTTTTGAAAGAGGAATTGAGTCTGGAAGGGATCTCAGCCAGAACCAAATTACATTTATAAATAGACGTTAAAAAGTTACCTGCTATGGTAAACTAATATGATCCCTCACCTGTCAATCGAATATCAACAGAGAGTTAGGCAGACATCATAGATGGGAACTGAATGACAGGAGAGGTGATACATTAGTTTAACACCCGCAAACCTGGTTTCACGCAGCGGTGAATGCACTGAATAGGTGATATTAACTGCTTTAAAAGCAATCAAATATACCATTTATTATTTTGATAAATGAAGGTTATTCATTGCTTTCGGAGCAGTTATCCACTATGGCGAAACTGTTATGGCAGGTTCACTTTAAGAACCCACCCTTGTGTGCTCTTATATGCTGATGAATCATTTAAAAAGCATGACATTGGCTTTTTAGCGCACTTTACGAATTAACATAATGTTAATGGATAAACCATCTTTAAAAGCAAGGCTAGTGTTCCATATAACATAACAAGTATGAGAGTGACAGACATACTTGTTTGTGAGTACCACGTAATGCATTTTGGTTGGACTCAAGAAAAAAAAATCGTAAGCACTACTAGTTGAAGAAATAGCTAAAATGACAATGAAGGGGGAAGTTATCATCATGGGTGACTTTAATCTTCCTGATGTGAATTGGAAAACAAAAATAGCTACTTGTGCCAGGAGCACACATATTCTAAACTCCCTACTGGGATTGTCTCTAAAACAAGTCGTTGAGGAGCCAACTCGTAAAGAGGCCATACTAGATTTAGTGTTAACAAATGGAGATTTGGTATCAGATATTACTGTAGGTGAAAGTTTAGGATCCAGTGATCATCAGTCAGTGTGGTTTAATATAAGAACAGTGACTGAGTCACACCACACAAAAACAAAAGTTTTAGACTTTAGAAAAACAGACTTTTCTAAAATTAGAATATGTGTAAAGGAGTCATTATCAGACTGGAGCAATTTATATGGAGTCCAAAATAAATGGGATTATTTAAAAGTTGCACTACTGAAGGCAACAGAAAATTGCATTAGGCTTGTCAGTAAAAGCAAAAAATTCAAGAAACCACTGTGGTACTCCGCAGATGTGGCCAAAATAGTAAAAAACAAAAAGTTAGCATTTAGTAATTATAAAAAAAACCAGAGTGAGGAAGACAGAATGACCTATAAGATTAGGCAGAAAGAGGCTAAGCAAGTTATAAGAGCTTCCAAATCCCACACAGAAGAGAAAATAGCACAGTCAGTAAAAAAGGGGGACAAAACTTTTTTTAGATACATAAATGAGAAAAGAAAAGTAAAACAAGGATTAGTTAGATTAAAAACAAAAGAAGGAAGGTATGTAGATGAGGATAAAGGTCTAGCTGACTGCCTCAATGAATATTTTTGTTCGGTATTTACAGATGAAAATGAAGGAAAGGGACCTCTGTTAACAAAAAGGATAAATGAGTCATTTATTACACGTGAGTTTACAGAGGAAGAGGTTCTATTTCAACTGTCAAAAGTAAAGACAAATAAGTCAATGGGACCTGATGGAATACACCCAAAGCTATTAAAAGAGCTTAGTGGTGTACTAGCAAAACCATTAACAGATTTATTTAACCAATCATTGAAAACAGGAGTAGTCCCAGAAGATTGGAAGTTAGCGAATGTTGTGCCCATTCACAAGAAAGGTAATAGGGAGGAGTCGGGCAACTATAGGCCAGTAAGCCTTACTTCAGTAGTGGGGAAAGTGATGGAAACCATGTTAAAGGATAGGATTGTTGAACATCTAAAAACACATGGATTTCAAGACCAGAGACAACATGGGTTTACTTCAGGGAGATCATGCCAAACTAATCTTATTGATTTTTTTGATTGGGTAACTAAAATTATAGATCAGGGTGGTGCAGTAGACATTGCTTACTTAGATTTCAGTAAGGCTTTTGACACTGTTGCACATAGAAGGCTTATCAATAAACTACAATCTTTGAGTTTGGATTCGAATATTGTTGAATGGGTAAGGCAGTGGCTGAGTGACAGGCAACAGAGGGTTGTAGTCAATGGAGTATATTCGAAGCTTGGGCTTGTCACCAGTGGGGTACCTCAGGGATCTGTACTTGGACCCATTCTCTTTAATATTTTTATTAGTGATATTGCAGAAGGTCTTGATGGTAAGGTGTGTCTTTTTGCGGATGATACTAAGATATGTAACAGGGTTGATGTTCCAGGAGGGATAAGCCAAATGGAAAATGATTTAGGTAAACTAGAAAAATGGTCAGAGTTGTGGCAACTGACATTTAATGTGGATAAGTGCAAGATAATGCATCTTGGACGTAAAAACCCAAGGGTAGAGTACAAAATATTTGATAGAGTCCTAACCTCAACATCTGAGGAAAGGGATTTAGGGGTGATTATTTCTGATGACTTAAAGGTAGGCAGACAATGTAATAGAGCAGCAGGAAATGCTAGCAGAATGCTTGGTTGTATAGGGAGAGGTATTAGCAGTAGAAAGAGGGAAGTGCTCATGCCATTGTACAGAACACTGGTGAGACCTCACTTGGAGTACTGTACACAGTACTGGAGACCCTATCTTCAGAAGGATATTGATACCTTAGAGAGAGTTCAAAGAAGGGCTACTAAACTGGTTCATGGATTGCAGGATAAAACTTACTAGGAAAGGTTGAAGGATCTTAACATGTATAGCTTGGAGGAAAGACGAGACAGGGGGGATATGATAGAAACATTTAAATACATAAAGGGAATCAACACAGTAAAGGAGGAGACTATATTTAAAAGAAGAAAAACTACCACAACAAGAGGACATAGTCTTAAATTAGAGGGACAAAGGTTTAAAAATAATATCAGGAAGTATTACTTTACTGAGAGGGTAGTGGATGCATGGAATAGCCTTCCAGCTGAAGTGGTAGAGGTTAACACAGTAAAGGAGTTTAAGCATGCGTGGGATAGGCATAAGGCTATCCTAACTATAAGATAAGGCCAGGGACTAATGAAAGTATTTAGAAAACTGGGCAGACTAGATGGGCCGAATGGTTCTTATCTGCCGTCACATTCTATGTTTCTATGTTTCTATGTTTCTATGTTTCTATGTTTCTCGTAACAATAAAAAACCAAAAACAAACAAAACCTATATAATATCAGTTTAAATTTAAGAGGCAAGGCATCTGAAAAAATAATTAAGCAGTCGGTACTTTCCAACCACCTGGCAAAGTGTGCTATTCTGGTGATTTAGAGAATACCAAAACTACGAGGGTTTCTCCCTAACATGCTGCAGCCTTAAAAAAAAAACTAAAAAAAACAGAATGAACGACACTTACTCAACCACAAAAAACGAATTAATTGAAACGGTTACTAGAACCACTGATTTCAAACTTTGTTTTATTGGAATCAGCCTTCTGACATGTTAGTCATAAATGAAAATCTCAAAACCTTCAAATCAAAGAGGATAAACAGGACTGATCTATACAATGCACTGAAAGCAGGTTTAGAGTATACAACATACTGTTGTTATGGTGTAGAGATACCACTATAGAGTTTCTTTGAATTAAGATGGTTTAACCCCTTAAGGACCAAACTTCTGGAATAAAAGGGAATCATGACATGTCACGTGTCCTTAAGGGGTTAAAACAGTGATCTCAAAAATTTTTGCAGAATTTAGGCCAATATAGGGGAGATGGATCCACTCAACACGTCAGCTATATTCAAACCTTTTTAGGCATTTTAGCCTGAATAATCAGTTTACAATTCACTATTTAGTGAATACGCTCGAGTCTTATGAAGCCTGACAGTGTCTTGAAACTAAAAATATGCACCTTTTTTAGAATGCACACATACAAATAGGAAGGAACAACACACGATGGGACTTCCCAAACAAACAAAAAGCCTTCTTTACACAGTGTCAGTTACACTTTTATTTCTAAATTAGTGGCTGTATGGTGGGTAAGTACCAGTAGATGGTATAATCACCTCCTTACATGAAATTTGAGACCAATCAATGACCACCACCACCACCACCACCACCACTGTATCACTGTCCCAAAAAAAAACACCACCTGGGGTTAGAATAGAAATTACTGGGTGTCTATTGGAATAAACCAATAATATGGACAGAACTCAGTGGAAATGGAAATAAAGTACGTAATAGCAATAAAAAAATGGATAGATAATATCAATTGCGCATGTATCAGCTAGTGAGGTCCTACCTCCCACAATATTCGGTAGGGGGAATCCAAAACTAGCTGAAATGTATATTATAGTAATGGTTCTACACCTTATATAGTGGGGAACCAGTACACATTAGGAATAAACATAAAAACTCGAATAAAAAATATTGGCATCCAAAGAAGGGGTTAAAATTCCTATGTCAATTATAGAGTGCGGCAGACAGTGTACCAAAAGAGTAATATTTATTAGTACAAATAAAACCTGTCAACAAAGCACACATCAATATAAAAGACTGTATAAAAAGGCAAAAGTCCCAATGAAACAAACAATGGAAATCAGGTTTAACAGACCGGGGGTCCAGGGGTGAAATGGTCACTCTCTTGCCGGCCGGATAGGAATGAGATCTGACCTCCTCGTGCTGCTGTAACACTGTATCTCCGCCTCGTGCGTTCCACTGCGGCTCCGGATGCGTTCCAGTATGCTGCTTCAGGGATCGATTGCACTATGCCGCCTAACGCGTTTCGTGATCGACGATCACTTCATCAGAGAACTTTTATTTATGTTTACATTAGTCTCTTATACATTGTAAATTTCAAAATGAAAAATTCCAGCTTTCTGTGCTATTAGGGGAAGTCCGCCGGCGATTATTTACTAAAAACATCAATTTGTTTTAATGGAAAATCCCCCTCTCATAATATTGTAAAGCGCTACGGAATCTGTTGGCGCTATATAAATGGCAATAATAATAATAATAATAATAATAATAATAAAACACGAACTGCACAATTTAGGGAAAATTAAAAATTCTCCAACCTGGCTAAAAGTCACAGCGTGGCCATTTTAATCGAAATTTTGCAATTCGGTTATTTATTCAGTACAATTTAGTGTTTAGTGTATAAATCTATTTTAAGAGAAACAAAGCATACCTGTTCTAACCATGAATGGCAGAGACTGCCAGGAGGAGGACAACCCAAAGACGGGATTAATCTTATAAGAGAAATCATTGGAATAGAACGGTTGGTAATGGAGTACCCAGGAAGTGTGGCAGGTTAATGCGATGTATGGTCATGTTTTGTAAATATAATACCATTATTTTATATGCATAGGATATGTCACAGGTATTTTAGAAGAGAATGCGCAATATTTTATATTAAAAAGGAACAATCCACTCACCAGAGCCCAATGTCGACCTAGGTGTTTACTCGTCGGCTGAGAGCATTAGCCGAGTGATCTCTGACAATCTATAAGTAGACAGAGTTCTTCTATGGAACTACATTACATTCAGCTTCTACTGAAACTTAAATCTTGCAAGGTTATTTACTGATAGGAATTTAAAGTAATTCACGGTAATTGAACTGGAAGCAAAACAGACTTGAAGAAAACTTAGGTCTTACATTTGAAATTCACTTTTTAATCTCATACAATTCTATCTTTAGCGAGTAACCCTGTTGGGCTCAAAAAGTCAAGTGCTGACTATAGTACAGTATTTTCCAAATCATCTACATTTTGAAATCTGGTCTTCATCCACACATTTATAAAAAAAAATTAAAAAAAAACTCAGTTGCGTTATTTATTTTTTAACTTGCACATCCATGGTGCTTTAAAATGGGTTGTAAATATACCTACAAGGGTCTCTTTGGGATGTAGAAATGAGCCATACAGATGAATACTTCAAAGACTTGATATTAGTTGCTGAAAGTAGTTTCGCTTGCTGAGTAAGTTCATTTTTATTGTATTATTAATGCCAAAAACACACATCACTGGTTTCCTTGCAAATAAACACAATAGCCAAGCTCTAACTCATCTGTAAAAGTGTAGTTGAAGTGAAGAAATGATTGGCATGACGGCAGAGTAGCTGGTCAGCTAAATGTACCCAAAATCTAAAACTTGGGTTTACATATTGCTTTTAACTATCCAGAGCATTCTAGGACACCAATACAAACGCCATACTTATTATACCGTCTTATTTGTTCTCACATACCTGAATTATGCTACAGGGCCTAGCTAGCACCACACCCCACACTACGTGCCTGCATACATGTGGCCTTTTTCTCAATTAAATACAAGACCCACAGAGTTATTCACTAAACTCTAAACACTATTCACTAAACAAATGGAAAAATTGGAGGCAAAGATAGCCGACCTGGAAAATCTCTCCAACTTCATCATAGTCTCAACTTAGATTTTTTGCCTCTGATTTAATTGATGAAAATTCAGAGTTTAGTAAATAAGTCTCAAACACTGTGTGGAGATTGTAAGGCTGATACAAATAACAGGAAATTACCGCTAATACTTTATGCATAGGTTGTGGTTGAAGGTGCCTTCTGGCTCCTTTCTCCTTATTCATTTAACCCCTTAAGGACACATGACATGTGTGACATGTCATAATTCCCTTTTATTCCAGAAGTTTGGTCCTTAAGGGGTTAAGGCAACAGTGGTCAACAACTATATGGACACCTACCTACACTTTGACAGAGTGAAATTATCTGTGCAAGATCTCTAATTGCATGTGCACGCCATACAACTCACAAGTGGCTTGTATAGGCTACTAGCTAGTTTTGCTCTGGCTAGTAAATATTATTTATATTTAGGATAGATTTCCAGATATGAGTGATGCGTGTCCCAGGTAGGTTTTAAATAATTTAAATATAGTTTGAGTCCGTGGGACTGTGCCAGGGGCTCTCACCATAATCACTACAGTAAGATTTGGTCACAGTGTGTACACTATACATATATGTATATAATTGCCATTGACAGAAAACAAAATATCAGTTCATATATAAAAGATTGTCATGTTCCCATTGGAAAGCCTTGGATTGGCTAAAAATTGCCAATTCTGATGTCACCAAGGGGGCAGGGGCAGCGCCGGCGCACTCGTGCGGCGCTGGAAATAAGGTGAGTTTTATTAACTTTTGGTGGGCTTTGCACTATAGGGTTAGGAATACCGTTTGTGTTCCTGACCCTATATAGTGTTCCTTTAATTCATTTTAAATGCTGCAACAACAAATCGATCCAATTTCTGTATTGGAAGTAAAACAGAATTCCTTGTACGATGCAGAGTGAGCATGGTCAGTTTGGACAATGCGAGATCAACAATCTGAGTTCTATTGGTCACACACTGGCTGCACACGGAGTCCTACTTTAAAATGCTGGCATGCAGATACAGACCTCCTTTTATAGATATAAATAATTGCATCAGATTCATTGAGCTGGTATTTTGCCTATAGCTATGGAAGACAAATGTTGCACGTGCCAAGTTTGTGCCAAATTGCATTTATACTCTTATCTCCCCAAAACTCTTGATTTTCTAGAACATGTTAACAAATTCAACATGACTGAATGCCTTTAGCTACTTTATGGTTTTGCTACAAAATAAATCAGACCAGTGTAATTAAGCAAACTCAAAAAGGCTAGGTGACTTATTCTCAGCCTCAAAAGCTTTCCTAGTATAAAGAACACAGAATGACATTTTACAGCTGTCAATTCAAAATGTAGTACAATAAGGGCCCTCTCATAGTTATAAACAGATTAGGCAATATGTGGCCACTAGAACCATGTGGCATGGCACATAAAATGGATGTTATTATGGCATGACCTCAATGGACCAGCATACGATATTAGATGACCCAATAAAGAAAGCTCCAAATTTAGCAAGTATTTCTCCTAGAAAGTATTCAAAGGAAATGCCATCTGACATTCTTTATTACAAAAAATATTTATGATGATGGCACTCAACAGGAAAAAAAAAAGGTGCTGGTATCAAGTTCCCCCTACAATCCAACCTCCAAAATACAAAATCAATAAATAGGATATTTAGAGAGTTTGTTTTGCTGATGATATTATAGGCGCACAGATTAATTGTATTTTCTCCTTTTGAATGTACTATGAATACAGGGTCTGATTTTTCTTGTTTGGGATAATATTTCAATATAACAACTTGCTATATCCTATTTATTGATTCTAACATTCTTTATTAAACCAAAACAACAACAACAACAACAAAAAAAACATATGGAAAAATGGTACAAGACCTATTACATAACCAAAGCAAAAGGCACAAATAATAAATATATAGAATCAGGAAATCAGTTTGGCATCAGGCCTGACAACCTTGGTAGATCTTAATCTAGGGTTAGAGAGGGAGTGAGCAGAAGCAGAGTTCGAATTGTGCGTGTTGCATCAGTGCCGGTGTCAAAATGCCCGCTCATGATGTGGGGAGAGTCAAACTAGTGCACATGCGAGTCAGGATGACAGGCTGCCAATCAGGACTGTCTCTACATCAAGCACTGCTGTGGGGCTCATGTATGGCCTTAAAAATGCCATGAGTATTTTCCATCACTCCTCTTAACGCTGGCCTTTCAGAAGATCAGAAGGACTGAGGCAAAATCGTGTTTCATACTGAAAGACCGTATGACATGACTGGCCTGTGTGGCTCTGGTTTTCCCAATGAAGTTGCTGCTACCAGCATACATCTTTGTGAGGTTATATCATGGTTTCTTCTAAAGGTTCAAAAATAGAAGTGAGCAGATCATTACGTGGGAATCTAGACTGGGATACACCTATCCCATTAAATAGTATTCCAGGATACCAGGTTCTCATAGGATATCTTAACCCTTACAACTTGCTGTACCCTCACAATGCTGGGAAAAGGAATCGGAGCCTTTATGGCAAAAAGGAAAACCACAACAAGGAGAATGAGGGACCACTAGAGAGATAGGAAGAGACGAAAAGGATAGTGCTACAACAATGATCAGAAGGACCACGCAGGATGGACAAGTTTAAACCAACTGCAGCTAGAGCAGAAAGGGCATGCTAAGAAAAGGGAGGAACAGAACAGAAGGATAACAATTTGAAAAGTGTGTGAAGTGACACTTTCAATGAAGACAAAGAAAAAAACAAAATAAAGAGGCTGTAAATAAAAAGGCTTATGGTGAAGATAGGAAACATAAGTAGAATAACATGCACAGGAAGAAAGAAAAATTACGGTAGACTTAATATAGCAGGATTTCAGCTTCAGAGGTTACTCCACGAGCATTTAGTGAGCATAATCTTTGGCAGTGCACTTTTATGCTTTGTATAATTTTGTGTTTAGTAATCCCATTATAAAATATTCAACTTTCGCACTGACTTCCCTTTGCAAGAAGAAAGCTTGCATAATAGGCAATTATAATCATTCATTAATCAGAAAGGAAAATAATTGCGGCTTAAGAGTTGGAAAAGAAAAAAAGTAAATCAATCAACTACATAAGAAAACGAATAAAAGATTTTTTCATTCCCAGGCATGTCATTGTGCACAAAGCATTTTATTCACATGTTTAAGTTTCCTGTTTTCACTTTCAGATCAGTAGCTGAGCTGTTGCAAACAACCAGCCATTGTCACTTAGCTTTCACAATTAAAAAAAAAAACCACAAAAAACATTTGGTTTACAAGAAAACAGAGGCAACAGTTGTAATGACTTAAAGCATGTGCACTTTTTGCATGTTCGTTACTGGATAATAGGAATATGTAAGAAAAATGTAAACAAATATGACAACAATTCTATAGTATCAGATACAAAGGACCAAATGGACAACGATAGGCATCCAGACCACTTCAACTCAATAAAGTGGTCTGGGTGCCAGGTCCCCATAGTTTTAACCCTGCAGCTGAAATGATTACACTGCAGGGCTAATCTAGCCTCTCGTGGCTGTCTCCCTGACAGCCACGAGAGGTGCTTCCGCGATTTACACTGTGTAAATCGCACTTATTTGACGCTGGACATCCTCACGGAGTCCAATGTCAAAAAAGATCCACATAGGAAAGCATTGAGTAATGCTATCCTATGGGCGGGTTTGAATGCGCGAGAGTGCCTGTGGCCATGCATGTGCATTCGGCTCCACCCGGAAGCTGACTTAGATGGAGAAGTAGAAGTCACCAGTGACAAGGGAGCCCGGCGCTGGATTAAGGTAAGCAAATAAAGGGATAACCATTTATTCGCCGCGGAACAGGCCATAGTCACCAAAATGGTGACTAGGTCTCAATAGCGTTAGGAATACATATTTGTATTCCCAACGCTATAGTGTTCCTTTAAAGAGAGTGCTTTGAAAATTCCTATAGTTGGATTTTGATAGTTTTGTCTGGAGCCAGGTTTATCACACTCCACAGAAAAACAAGGTTAGCTCCAAAAGCTATTTCTTGAGCCTTTTCAGAACAGACGTTTTGAGCACTGTGAGACTGTAGCTACCAATTGACTAACTGCTCGGTAGTGCTGCGATACCGAATTATCACACAATGGCTGGTAAAACCAGAAGGTTGTCGGTTTCCCAAGGTCTACCAGTATTTGTGAAGCCTGCTTTAGGTATGTTGATAGCTTGATGACAGTGTGTTCTGCACAAAGCGGCTAACTGTATAGTTTGTTTTTGTCACGACAAGATGCTTTCGAACTGCAAGTACCAGTTGGTATAACGGACACCTATATTAGAGTGACAGAATTACATTACACCATTTTGACTTGAAATATCCAATACAAATATTATATAATATACTTACATCTAGCTTAGCAGGAGGACCATATTTATAGCATCTTGTCATCAAACTGGACAAATACAGATATACACCAAGCTATCTTTCGTCAAAACCATTGTGACAGTTCTTCCACTGCCTGCAAGAAATGTGTTAAAATGGTGTCTACATACTCATGCAAATATCATTAACCCCTTCAGGACTGGACTGTTTTGGCTATGTTGTATGTTAAGGACCAGAGCTGTTTTAACACTTGTGTGGTGTTTGTGTTTAGCTATAATTTTCCACCCTCTCATTTACTGTTCCCATACAAATTATATATTGGGGTTTTTTTCAGAACAAGAAGGGCTTTCTTTACATACCATTATTTGTATTACGTCATAATTTACATTAAAAAAAAAAAACATAATAAAATATGGTAAAAAAAAAAAAAGTTTTTTTTACTTCTACTGGAAAAGTCTTACTCATCTACAAAAGCTAATGAAAAACTGCTATAAATAGATTCAAAATGTTGGCCTGAGTTTAAAAACACCCAGTGTTTACATGCTTTTTTTTTGCAAGTTATAGGGCTGTAAGTACAAGTAGGATATTGCTGTTTCAAAATATATATTTTTAAATATTTATCAATAGGGACATTGTAACACTGTTATCTGTCATAAATCTCTGAAACACACCTCACATGTACATTTTTTTTTTAAAGTAGACAACCCAGGGTATTCAATATGGGGTATGTCCAGTCTTTCTTAGTAGCCACTTAGTCACAAACACTGGCCAAAGTTCGCATTTATATTTGTGTGTTAAAAATGCAAAAAACTATTATGAATGCTAACTTTGGACAGTGTTTGTGACTAAGTGGCTACTAAAAATGACTTAACATACCCCA
This sequence comes from Pelobates fuscus, assembly GCF_036172605.1. Classification (NCBI taxonomy): domain Eukaryota; kingdom Metazoa; phylum Chordata; class Amphibia; order Anura; family Pelobatidae; genus Pelobates; species Pelobates fuscus. Next base: position 147,188,680 of record NC_086324.1, read on the forward strand.
TTTGCAATACCTTGGGTTGTCTTTTGCAAATGGTATGCCATCATGTGGGTAATTCTCATTCCTGGGCTACCATACACTCTCAAATGCGACATAACTAACCTGGCAATTTTCAATGTGAAAAATATTTGAAACTGTAACTTTCAAAAACACTATAAAACCTGTACATGGAGGTACTGTTATACTCAGACTTCGCTGAACACAAATATTAGTGTTTCAAAACAGTAAAAAACATATCACAACAATGAGATCATCAGTGAAAGTGTTGATTGTGTGTGAAAAATGCAAAAACATCACTTTCACTGACAATATCACAACTGTGATATGTTTTATCGCTTTGAAACACTAATATTTGTGTTCAGCGAAGTCTCCCGAGTAAAACAGTACCTCAAAGTACAGGTTTTAGGCGTCATAAAAAGTTACAGAGTTAAATACAGTGCTAGAAAATTCAATCCTCTGGACTTCCGGCCTGGGTTGTCAGGCAGGTCCCTCAAATTGCAATTAATAAAATTACTTATGTAACGATATTACATAAAAATGCACGTAGAATTTAAAAATATATACATATTTATATATTTGAAGTCTACGTGTATATTTATGAAATATTTGAAAAAACTGGAAATGACCGCACTCAAAAGGGACTTAATAAAGATTATAATACAACATAACTTAATTTATATAATTAAAAAATCATCGATGTTTCAGCCCCAATACATGGGCTTTTATCAGGATGGCAATAAACCTAAATAAATAAACCTTTATTGCCATCCTGATGAAAGCTCATGTATTGGGGCTGAAACGTCAATGATTTTTTAAATGATATAAATTAAAAGTTATGTTGTATTATAACCTTTAATAAGTCCTTTGAGTGCGGTCATTTCCAGTTTTTCATCTGATGGGGGTGCTAATTGCCCATTTTAGGCATCCAGACCACTTCAGCTCATTGATTAGAGCTGCAATGTAAAACATTGCAATTTTAGAGAAACTGCAATGTTTACATAACAGCACTAAGACAGCCTTTAGTGGATTTTACTGTACTTTGGGTCGCCTGACATCCTCACACTCTGCATGAGGACATCCAGCATCCGTAAAAACTCCATAGGAAAGAATTGCGTCAATGCTTTCCTATGTCGAGGGCCTAATGCTCTTGCTGCACATGCACATTAGCACCCCCATCAGATGATGTTGGAGGAGGCAGAGTGGCAACTTCGTGTCAAGGGACATTGCGATTGTAAACGGGTAAGTGACTTAAGTTTTTTTTTTTGGTTGTTGTTACTAAAATTACTTTTCTTCAGTCCAGAGATGCCATAGCCACAAGTGTCCTGCTCAGTCTCTGGTCTGCCTTGCTTGGGGAAACTTTTCCTTGTAAGGTAATGCTCGACCTTGATGCCAACATCCGGGCTTCATTGTAAGCACAACATCTGAATTGGCTAAAGAGTAACCACAGCACAAAACACATTTGTGGTTTCTATACTGGAAAGCAGGAGAACCACCTGTAGGTTTATCCTGCCCTCCCTGTCAGTCTGTTATTATGCATAAGAATCTATAAGAAAGCATTAGAAATGACTGTGAAATACTTTTCTCCCACTCTATAAATTCACTAGATATTTTGAAGATGTACCTTTCATAGTACACACATTAAATTTACTATTAAACAGAGGTGTACCAAGTAAAACAGAGTATCAAGCCCCACCACAAAAAATAAATAAATGTTTCTTCACCAGCCCCAAAACCAGTTTTTTTTAGTTAAATTACATTATATACTGCCATTCATATTCACACGTACTTTGTACATTGATTTACACACATTCATATACAGATACACTGATATAAATAGACACATGAAAAGATTCATATACACACATATAATTATATCCATACGCATACTTAGATTTTAAAAATCAGTTCAGAGTGAACCCAGCAGCCCCCTTGGTGTTCCGCATCGCAGCCACTTCAAACAGCGGCAGAGCAGGTACCTGACGCACGGTAGGCTTGTGAGCACCCCCCCATCCATCCATCACCTGGGGTGGATCACACCCCCTCTCCGCTCCCCCCAACCATGCACACTATAATGCAGTTTAGTTAAAATACATAAATATCAAAAAAGGTAATGGTTAACAGCTAACAAAAAATTAGAATTATAAAATTTACATGGCCATGGAAGAGTTTATTCACTAAACATTGAATTGTAAAGAACTGAAAACAGGACTCGAACATTTCGCCGGCTGTGCCAATTTAAAGGAATTCTCCTAAACTGCTATAGATATAATTTGGCTATTTTAGCCTAAAATGTGTTAGTCATTTCTAAATTCACTGTAATTCACTGTTAAAGGATCACTAAAGGGTCAGGAACACAAACATGTATTCCTGACCCTATAGTGTTAAACCCACTATATGTAGCCCCCCTGGGCCCCTCATGCCTCCATAAATATAACAAAATCTTACTGTATTCAAGTCAGAAGCTGTAGATCTGCATGCTGTTTGCCTAAAAATATAAAAAATAAGCAGTCTGCTGACATAATCAGAAGTGGTAGCCTGATCCAATCACAATGCGTCCCCATCGGATTGGCTGAGACTGAAAAATCTGTGTTCACAGCAAAAAGCCTGAAGGTAATGATTCTACTCACCAGAACAAATTCAATAAGCTGTAGTTGTTCTGGTGACTATAGTGTCCCTTTAAGTGAGAGAGAGGGGAAAAAAAAACACCTTAACGTTTTATGCATTCCACTCACTTTGTTGTATTGTACTATACATAGAGAATATATCAATATCGTAACTTTTAAATTTGTAAAATTGTATTACTAACCCAGAAAAGACTATCATCAACAAATTTGTGGACAACAATTTCCCTTGAAATGTAAGAGGATATTACAACATCTTGTTAAAAAACAAAAAACGTGTCCTATAACATTACACTTTTACACAAATTATGTAACCTATGATTTGAAATAATCTAATTATTTCTGTACATATTGTACTTTTAAACAAGACAGAGGAAAAAATAAAATAAAAATCCCAACGAAAAATAACTACAAGTCATAACTGTTTCAGACACACTAGGGTGATTTCACAACAAGGAAATCAAATATAGAATCTGTTATACGTTTACTGTTCAAGCAAGCTTTATTTCAAAGCTTTCTCGGAAGTATTAGAAAGTGCTTTTTTGTTTGAAGCATACCAATATTCCAAAAAGGCAGATCTCTAGCACAAACTAAAAGACGTCAAAGTCATAGAACCTGTGCTTTGTGTGTGTTCTGCAACAACCTCAAGGGCAAGAAATAGTTCTGCCATAACAAATCAGCCTTTAAAGATGCCAAATCAAAAGTGATTATCCAGGTCATTTAATGATTGCAGGGCTAGAGAGAGCTGCCAATACTAAAAGCAGGATGGCACAGACTGCATTGTGCATGACGTAGCATAGGATCTTTAAAGGAAGAAAAACAAACAGAAAAAATAGAATATATATATATATATATATATATATATATATATATATATATTCATATTCTATTTATTTTTTATTTTTTAAGAAGACGGGAATTGCAAATTCATAAACATTTTACTTACCAAGGGCTAGTGGAAGCAAAACTCGAAATACTACGGATTTCAACCACACTATATGCTCTCTTCAATGATATGGCATAGAAGTGTAATCCAAATACATGAACTCTGGCTCTCTTTTCCTCCGATGGCTTGCTTATTTACAGAGGAATTAGCATAGCTGTATTACATGCTTCAAATACACTTATAATAAAATAAAAATATACATATTCCACCCGGCTTTATACAACAGTGTTATTAAAGAAGACAATGTGCTAAATGTGGTGCTGGGGAGAGATAGGGATTCTGTTATATTAAGGTTCATAAAGACTGAGGAAGGAACAGCCAAGCAGAGGATAGAGTATGCAAGGCAGAAGAATGTGGGAATGGAACAGAATTTTAGTAGAATCATGAGCAAGAATATAAGAAATATAGAGTCTTCAAGTAAAGCTACAGGATTTAGAAATACCATAATTTGTATGTAATTTATGAAGGATTCCAGGAATTGTATGGTACTCGAACAAGTTTAGGAATTATCAGTGATTCAGGCATTCTAAGCAAGTTAAGGAGGACAGTTGCTCCTAACCTCTTTTGGACCAAGGAAGACGTAAATAAGAGAAAATTAACAAGGTACACATATTTTGCTTTCTTTTAACCTTCATTAGAAGATTAGAAAGGACTAATTACTAGCAATCTTAACAAATCTTAACTATGGGTGCAGGGGATACTACTGGCTAAGCGAACTTATTAGCAGATTAGTTTTTATGAATTGCCAGATGAGAATCTTCTCGAACATCTAGCGTGCATTTGACCTTTCACAAACCTGAGGTATACGGTTTACTTTCTTTTTTTATTTAGAGATCGAAGGAGGTGATATTTTCATGTTACACATTCAGGCATGTTTTGAACCTCACAGAGGCAGCTAGAAAGGAGGTGCGTGATACAGGTAAATGCATATAGCTGCTTATTTCAAGCTGCCGAACAACCAGGAACCAGAATCAATGTCCCATGGCATCATGCTCTCTCCTAGTTGTCACAGTCCACATGCTCACAACTCAAGATTGAAGTGACACAATAGTTGCAAACTACTGGCTTAGAGAAGAATTGTGCAGAATAAGAGCAAAAAGGGTAAGTTATATATATATATGGACACAGGTTGGTGTACTGTGAAGTAGCCAAGTCATAAAAACACTGTCAATAGAGGGGGAAAATATTTTTTAGGAAGCAGGATGGCTGTGAGACTATAAAGGATTCGGACATTAACTTTGAGATTTGATAATAAACAGGGTGCATGGAATGTGTGTTGCATATTAGGAAAGCACACTGATCAGCCACAACATTAAAACCACCTACCTTATATTGTGTAGGTCCTTATCATGCTGCCATTTAAGTGGATGCATCGAGGCACGGACTCCACAAGACCTCTGGCAGCAAGACATTAGCAGCAGGTTGCTAGGTGGGGTCTGCGGGGATTGGATTTGATGTACGTACACATCTCACTCATGCTCAATCAGATTGAGATCTGGGGAATTTGGAGGCCGAGGCAACAAATGACATCTTTATCATGTTCCTCAAACCATTTCTGAACAATGCTTGCAGTGTTGCAGGGTGCATTATCCTGCTGAAAGAGGCCACTGCCATCAGGAAACACCACTGCCATGAAGGGGTGTACATAGTCTGCAAGAATTTCTAGGAAGGTTTGGCCACATGAATGCCAGGACCCAAAGTTTCCCAGCAGAACATTGACCAGAGCATAACACTACTTCTGCTGTCCTGCTTTCTTTCTGCTATCATCTCTTCCCCAGGTAAACCATGTACATGCATCCAGCCATCCACCTGATCGAAAAGAAAATATGATTTATCAGAACAGGGAACTTTCTTTCATTGTTTCATGGTCCAGTTCTGATCAACGCTTCCCCAATGAGGGCAATTTTGGAGGTGGACAGGGGTCATCATGGGAATTCTGATCGACCTGCAGCTACGCAGCAAACTGCAAAGTTATGTATTCCAATACCTCTATATCATGGCCAGTATTAAGTTTTTCAGCAATCTGAGTTAATGTAGACCTTCTGTGTGATCGGACCAGACAGTCTAGCCTTTGCTCCTCACAAGCATCAGTGAGGCGTTGGTGCCTATGACCCCCAACACCACTTCACTGGTTGTCCTTCATGGCCCCACTTTTGGTAGGTACCAACGACTGCATACCAGGAACACCCCCCAAAAATTTGCCACTTTGGAGGTGCTCTGACCCAATCATCCAACCATCACTATTAGGCCATGTCAAAGTTAGTTGGATCATTTTTTCTGCTTCTAGCACATGAAATACAAGAACTGACTGACCACTTTCTGCCTAATATATCACACATATTGACAGGAGCCTTTGTAACAATACAATCAATGGTATTTACTTCACCTGTCAATGGCAATAATGTTGTGGCTGATCAGTGCATATTTACAAAGGGATGGGAAGTTGATCATTGGAAAGAAGGTCAAGGCTCTAAAAACGTAGTATAGACAGACAATTACACAAGTGCCTATCGTTTCCTCTAGGTACAAAATAAGTGCATAACCAGGAACCTTAAAAGGGACACTCTGGTCATTAGAACAACTACAGCTTATTGTACTTGTTCTAGCAAGTATTCAATGTCCCTGCAGGCCTTTTAAAGGGACACTATAGTCACCTGAACAACTTTTGCTTAATGAAGCAGTTTTGGTGTATAGAACATGCCCCTGCAGCCTCACTGCTCAATCCTCTGCTATTTAGGAGTTAAATCCCTTTGTTTATGAACCCTAGTCACACCTCTCTGCATGTGACTTGCACAGCCTTCCATAAACACTTCCTGTAAAGAGAGACCTATTTAGGCTTTCTTTATTGCAAGTTCTGTTTAATTAAGATTTTCTTATCCCCTGCTATGTTAATAGCTTGCTAGACCCTGCAAGAGCCTCCTGTATGTGATTAAAGTTCAATTTAGAGATTGAGATACAATTATTTAAGGTAAATTACGTCTGTTTGAAAGTGAAACCAGTTTTATTTTTCATGCAGGCTCTGTCAATCATAGCCAGGGGAGGTGTGGCTAGGGCTGCATAAACAGAAACAAAGTGATTTAACTCCTAAATGACAGTGAATTGAGCAGTGAAATTGCAAGGGAATGATCTATACACTAAAACTGCTTTATTTAGCTAAATTAATTTAGGTGACTATAGTGTTCCTTTAATGTAAACACTGTCTTTTCAGAGAAGAGGCAGTGTTAACATTACAGCCTAGGGACAACTCTAGTGGCCACTGATCAGACGCCCATTAGATGTGCTTCCTGGGTCAGTGCTGCACAGCACGGACTTTCAGCATCTCCACACTCTGCATGGAGACGCTGATCTTTGCCCATAGAGATGTATTGATTCAATGCATCTCTGAGATGCTGATTGGCCAGGGGGCGTTTAGCTCTGCCCCTGGCCCGTCACCTTGGCTGAGATAACCCAAATTTATGATGTTAGCCAATACAATGCTTTCCTATGGGAAAGCATATTAATTGGCTGAGATAATCATTTCTGATGATGCCAGCCAAGGAGGGGGATCCGGCGTGGCACTGGAAGTAAGGAAAGAGTCAGGAATACCCTAAATAAATTCATTATCTATGGGTGAAACAGTGCTTCAGATGCTGTAGCTCCAAGACATACCTAATGCGATGCCTGATTAGACTATTTTAGGGAGAATAATGCAGTTGTACTATATTCCAGCTTCTAAAATACTCAGGTTAGCCCAATGACAAATGTTTGACGAAATGTTTTGCAGCTCTCTGGGACGTTGATATTCTACAATACTATAACCCAAAAAGCAGATAATGTAGACAATTACAAGTCCAGCAAGTATTAATTTCAGATCTTGGCACAATTCTTAATAAGTGAGAACTTTTTATTTTCTTAACAGATTCATGTTTGTAACCATGTGGTTTACAACATGAAGGTTCTTTGACTCACAACAAAAAAGGCAGACATTGTGGTATATGGTAAACCTGACCATCTTATTTATAGCAGACATCTGATTTCACATGACAAGCAAATTGTTTGTTATCAGAGTATTCAAATGTGTCAAACAATATGTTGGAAAATCCAATTTTTTTTTTTTTTAATCAGAACATCTGAATCTTATTTGTTCACTACCTTATTCTACCACTGCAAATTAGTTTATATTTTTTTTATTACTTTGCACTATTCAGCATATTCCCACAATAATAGTTATTTTGGTATTGCAATGTATCATAAAAACACAATGGATGTCACAGAATCCCACCAAATAAGGTGGGAGGTGTCTTTTAGGCTCATCAACACAACAATCTTTCAAAAGGTACACACGCCATGCCATGCATTTTGAATATATTCTGTACATCTTAGATTGGCTTCAGAAATTTAAACTGAAAAGCCAGCAAATATTTTTCTTTTCTTAAAAGGACGCTGTAGGCACTGTAACAGTTCATCTCATTGAATTGACTACAGTGTCTGGAGTGCCCTGTCACTATCCTTCCATTCAGTGTTAAACTGTTTAAATGCTTTATGAAAACTAATAGCAGCTCATCCCTCCTGTGCAGCTTGGGCTAACGAGGAAGCATTAGCCTGAGCAGCACTGAGCTGAGAGTGTCAGCTGACTACTTTCAGCCTATAACAGTGGCCACTTAGGTATGAGTTGGTATGGCTAGAAGGAAGTGTGTACTATCTGTCTTAGCCACACCTTCAGTAGGAGCATGGGCTATGGAGAATTATGGACTCTTTTACTGCTTGAAAGCTAAATGGAGGGATAGTACCAGGGGACTCCAGGCACAATAACCAATTTAAGGAGAATAGTTATAGTTTTTACACTGTGCCTTTAAAGGGGAACTCCAGTGCCAGGAAAACAATCCGTTTTCCTGGCACTGCAGGTCCCCTCTCCCTCCCACTCGCTGAAGGGGTGAAAACCCCTTCAGTGACTTACCTGAGGCAGCGACTATGTCCCTCACCGCTCCTCCCTCTGATTGCGTCGGCCGGTGGGCGAGACTGATCCCGCCCACCGGCCGGGGAGACCTAATACGCATGTGCGGCAATGCCGCGCATGCGCGCTCCCCATAGGAAAGCATTTCAATGCTTTCCTATGGGAAATTAGCGACGCTGGAGGTCCTCACACAGGGTGAGGACGTCTAGCGACGCTCTAGCACCAGGAAGTGTGCTAGAAACCAGGAAGTGCCCTCTAGTGGCTGTCTAGTAGACAGCCACTAGAGGTGGAGTTAACCCTGCAAGGTAATTATTGCAGTTTATAAAAAACTGCAATAATTACACCTGCAGGGTTAAGAGTAGTGGGAGTTGGCACCCAGACCACTCCAATGGGCAGAAGTGGTGTGGGTGCCTGGAGAGTCCCTTTAACTGGAACGGGTAATAAAGACTACAATTACACATACACACAGAAAAAAAATAGATTTGCACTCCAACTTACTGGTGTCGTTGCCCGGTGCTTGTCAGCAAACAATGTACAGATAGCGTAAAGATAGCACTCTCAGGACTCTCAATATGTAAAGTAAAACGTAACTTTTAATGACCATAGTAAAAGATTGACGTTTCAGTTTGCAACCCAAACTTTCATCAGGAACGATCAACATCCTGATGAAAGTTTGGGTTGCAAACTGAAACGTCGATCTTTTACTATGGACATTAAAAGTTAAGTTTTACTTTACATATTGAGAGTGCTATCTTTACGTACATACAATATATATATACACTTCAAGTAAAAAGTGATCAGCACATCAGATCCTGATGAAAGTTCCAAGAGGAACTGAAACGTTGATCTTTTAAATGGATTTCAATAAAATGTAAGTTTTAATCTGCTGAAGACCGAGAGTGCTGATCACTTTTTACTTGAAGTATTATTTTTCCCTGGATTACAAGCACCCGGCAAATAATCTATGAGCGTGAGTGCAAGGATACCCTGTTTTTCTTTCTCTCTAGCGCTCTCGCTCTAGCTCTAGCTCTAGCTCTCGCTCTCGCTCTAGCTCTAGCTCTAGCTCTATATCTATCTCAGGGCAATTCTATCCTTAAGGTTTACCAACTTCCATTAAGTTATTCTAAGCAGAAAGGAGATATTATCAGTTTACTCAAAGTTATGTAGAGTGGAAAAAAAGTATTTAGATCTTTTAAGAAACAACATTCTACTGTCATGTGACAGTGAACGAATATAAATTTCCAAATCTCTTTCCCCACTCTCCAAATTAGGCAACACAAGTCTGGAAAAAAAAACTGCCAGAATTTCAAAAGGCATAAATAAGTTATTATGGACATACGAAAATGTAGAATTTCAAATTTAAGGCCAAAGTAGCAGAGCAGAAAGTATAGCGGAGAGATTTTTTCCCAGTTCAGCTATTTGAAGATCACTTTGAATTCCCACTTCAGTGCATAACACTGACTAAATTTAAAAAAATAAAATAAAAAAAATAAATCAGACACAACGCTATCTAATTAAAATACTCAACCAAAAAGCCATCAGTAACGCATTAAGGCAAATGTACGGTAATTATTTTACTACCAAACAAATACATTTTCAAATTATTTTACCATGCTTCATTTCAGATTATGATTTAAGCAAGATATTCCTCCTACAAAACAAACCTACTTCTGCATTCTTTGCTGGAAAAATCATTGATTTATATCTCACACTGCATGCATTCACGAAGAAGCACTGATAAAGACGCAATTTCTCCAGAAGTAAAGAATTCTTGGCAAATTATTTTTTACTGATTAAAAAGTAGGCAGCTATATGATAAATAGCATTGGGAGTGTCCAATCATGGCTATCCAGCTGCTGAACAGTTACAGATAGATTTTGGGGGATCGGGGGTCAAACAATAGTTGAATTTTTTTTTTTTTTTTAATCTCTCTCCCATTTGCTCTTGCTTTGTCCCCCACCCTGAAAACTTAATTCCTGAATGAATAAGAAGTGGGAGGAATATATTGTATATATGCAGAGATAATAAAATGCATATTGTGGTGCTAATCTGTCAGTATATTAGTGGACGTCGCTTTTCCACGGAATGCAAGGGGGTTTATTAACTAAACACTGTATTGTGTCAAGTTGTTACCAACTGACAAATTTAGACTGAAAGACATGCATGTTAGATATACCGAAAAATTACATGAATGCTTCAAATACAGCCTCACATCTATTTCTGCTGTTGATCCAAAAGAAGGCAACCCCCCCCAAACAAACTAGAAAAAAAAAATTCTTCTTGATCCAAGAATGGCAGTGAGATTTCTCCATGGATACACATATATTAAATATTCTAGTATCCAAATGCCTGCAGTCATGTGAGAAATATATATATATATATATATATATATATATATATATATATATATATATATATATATATATATATATATGCCAAGTGCTAATCAGCAAAAGTATAGTTAATTTAAATACAGCACTCGAAAGGACTTTATATAGTGTAAAAAAAAATAAAACTTGGCTTTTATTCAGTAGATACCAGTAAAAAACACAACGTTTCAGTTCACCAAGAAACTTTAATCAGGATGGATATTTATTAATATTATGATGCGATCTATATTATGTAACAATATTTTTTACTTTTAAGGAAATACTGTAATTTTAATACATAGCACTGTACTTTTAATTTTACAGTATTTTTATCGTAAAGTTAAAGTAGGATAATCACACTATAGGTGAAGACAAGTGTATAAAGCAGATATAGCAGAACATGTAAACATTTATTATAATAAAAATTCTCTTTACATAAGTGCCAACATATTTTGCAGTGTTATACAAAAGGTGGGGGAAAGATACGCAACAATATAGACATATCAAGATCAATCCAAAAAACAAAAATCAACAAGACTCTCCGGTGAGCTTAAAACCTAGAATTCACAGCACTTTATACAAAGATTGATTGTGAGCATACAAACTAAATGTTACAATGGGTAAACGAGACTGGATTTAATATTATGAATTCACAGCACTTTATACAAAGATTGATTGTGAGCATACAAACTAAATGTTACATTGGGTAAATGAGACTGGATTTAATATTATGAATTATTTCATTAGAATAATAAATGTGAAAATGAAATAAATATATTTGTCAGAAGATACATGCAAATGCCACATCCACATTCCAAAACCTTGTGTACATACACAAGTAGTTACATGTTGCCGTAATTATACAAAACCCGGTTGTCTGTCATAAAAGTTGGAAGACGAGCTGTAAGCTAATAAGAATACATATTTTTGGGCACACAGGGCTCAAAAATTGCACGTTCTGTGAATGGCAATTAATTTATGAATGGTTTCTACAAACCAGAGCATAAAGTGATATGTAGCATTCAACACATTGCCAGGTTTAGCCACTCAGAGCAACTTCCTGTTTTGAGTTGACAGAAAAGGAACTAGTATGTTAGCTCAAACTCTGAATACACACACTCAACAACAAAAAATAGAAACTAAATTGCTTCACTATAACTAATGACATCTTGTGATTACCCAGCACAGTGTTAACTAACATTTGGTAACCTGGCTTTTGAGGACTAGCTCTCATCATCCACAGCCAGTCAAGTAGCTGACTGAGCATCGTAAGGAATGTAGTTCAAAACAGCTGGAGTGCCAAAGGTTAGCCAACTACCATGGCATTTTACCTACATAAGAAAAAAATAACTAAATAAACTTTATAGCTAGGCACAGCCCCCTTCCTCAGAGCTCAGGTACAAAGGTCCTAGGTAAAAAGACAAGACACAACAAAATGTGTACTTTTTGAACAAAAACATGTTTGCCTTTTACTCCCAATCCAATCATAAGCAAGTATAGTTTCCAGGACAAATATCACTTGAGTATGGTGATGGGAAATCCATAAAAAGTTCTGCCCAATGTGTAAAATGTATTTCAAGAAGAAAATTCATTAATTGTAGAGGAATGCCAGAAAAGCTACTTCTTACAAGAAAACAGATTCCATGTACATCAATGAGAGACACTATAGAGCAGCACTTTTCATGTGTTAGCCAGCAGCATAACAAAGTGGCACATGCCCTGAAAAATATGGTAAAACTGGCAAAGCACAGGGGAAGACAAGCCCCAGAGGTGGGTACTTTGCTGTGCTTGGGCTCTGAGGCAGTTGGATGAGCTATAAATGGGCGGTCAGTTTGCTGTAAGGCTATATGGTTATGGTGCGGGGCCCGGGGCGGCTGCGGTGTGGGGCCCGGGGCGGCTGCGGTGTGGGGCCCGGGGCGGCTGCGGTGTGGGGCCCGGGGCGGCTGCGGTGTGGGGCCCGGGGCGGCTGCGGTGTGGGGCCCGGGGCGGCTGCGGGGCCCGGAGCACAGCTGGGAGGTTATAATGTGGGACATCATGCAGGTTGGAAGGTTATAATGCGGGGCATGGTTGGACCAGAAGGTTATAATAGGAAGGCACAGTGCAGGCTGGAGAATTATAAGGTGGGGGCATGTTGCAGACTAGAAGATTATAATGGGGGGCATTGTGCAGGTGGGAAAGTTGTAATGGGAAGCATGGTCCAAGTTATGGGGGATTAGGGATGCATCTAAAAATTTTTTGGCCGAAAACAGGTCTAATTTGCCAAAATTAAAAAATAAATAAAAAAAATTGTTTTTTGTAGTGCATAGTTTAACAGACATGCTACAAGAACACTACGGGACAGGGAGAGAGAGAACACTACGGGACAGGGGAGGGGGGGAGAGAGAGAGAACACTACGGGACAGGGGAGGGGGGGAGAGAGAGAGAACACTACGGGACAGGGGAGGGGGGGAGAGAGAGAGAGAACACTACGGGACAGGGGAGGGGGGGAGAGAGAGAGAGAACACTACGGGACAGGGGAGGGGGGGAGAGAGAGAACACTACGGGACAGGGGAGGGGGGGAGAGAGAGAGAACACTACGGGACAGGGGAGGGGAGAGAGAGAGATAACACTACGGGACAGGGGAGGGGGGGAGAGAGAGAACACTACGGGACAGGGGAGGGGGGGAGAGAGAGAGAACACTACGGGACAGGGGAGGGGGGGAGAGAGAGAACACTACGGGACAGGGGAGGGGGGGAGAGAGAGAGAGAACACTACGGGACAGGGGAGGGGGGGAGAGAGAGAGAACACTACGGGACAGGGGAGGGGGGGGAGAGAGAGAGATAACACTACGGGACAGGGGAGGGGGGGGAGAGAGAGAACACTACGGGACAGGGGAGGGGGGGGAGAGAGAGAACACTACGGGACAGGGGAGGGGGGGGAGAGAGAGAACACTACGGGACAGGGGAGGGGGGGGAGAGAGAGAACACTACGGGACAGGGGAGGGGGGGGAGAGAGAGAACACTACGGGACAGGGGAGGGGGGGGAGAGAGAGAGAACACTACGGGACAGGGGAGGGGGGGGGAGAGAGAGAGAACACTACGGGACAGGGGAGGGGGGGAGAGAGAGAACACTACGGGACAGGGGGGGGAGAGAGAGAGAGAGAGAACACTACGGGACAGGGGAGGGGGGGAGAGAGAGAGAGAGAACACTACGGGACAGGGGAGGGGAGGGGGAGAGAGAACACTACGGGACAGGGGAGGGGAGGGGGAGAGAGAGAGAGAACACTACGGGACAGGGGAGGGAGAGAGAGAGAACACTACGGGACAGGGGAGGGGGGGGGAGAGAGAACACTACGGGACAGGGGAGGGGGGGGGAGAGAGAACACTACGGGACAGGGGAGGGGGGGGGAGAGAGAACACTACGGGACAGGGGAGGGGGGGGAGAGAGAGAGAGAACACTACGGGACAGGGGAGGGGGGGGAGAGAGAGAGAACACTACGGGACAGGGGAGGGGGGGGGGAGAGAGAGAGAACACTACGGGACAGGGGAGGGGAGGGGGGGAGAGAGAGAGAACACTACGGGACGGGGGGGGGAGAGAGAGAGAACACTACGGGACAGGGGGGGGGAGAGAGAGAGAACACTACGGGACAGGGGGGGGGGAGAGAGAGAGAACACTACGGGACAGGGGGGGGGAGAGAGAGAGAGAACACTACGGGACAGGGGAGGGGGCGCACGGTTGGAAGGTTACGCTGGGGCGCACGGTTGGAAGGTTACGCTGGGGCGCACGGTTGGAAGGTTACGCTGGGGCGCACGGTTGGAAGGTTACGCTGGGGCGCACGGTTGGAAGGTTACGCTGGGGCGCACGGTTGGAAGGTTACGCTGGGGCGCACGGTTGGAAGGTTACGCTGGGGCGCACGGTTGGAAGGTTACGCTGGGGCGCACGGTTGGAAGGTTACGCTGGGGCGCACGGTTGGAAGGTTACGCTGGGGCGCACGGTTGGAAGGTTACGCTGGGGCGCACGGTTGGAAGGTTACGCTGGGGCGCACGGTTGGAAGGTTACGCTGGGGCGCACGGTTGGGGCATGGTGTGGGCTGGAAGCGGTTTAGGGCTTGGGATTATTGTTACGATAGACATGTAGCATCCGGTGGTATCGCTGCCCCAGCAATAGTCCCGGTGCCCACGCCGGGGTGGGTGTCGGTATGCCCGGTGCCTGGGGAAGGGGGGTGTCGGTATATCCGCGGGGTGGGTGTCGGTATACCCGGTGTCTGGGGGCCGGTATACCCGGGGAGGGTGGGTGTCGGTATACCCGGTGCCGGGGGGGGGGGGTGGGTGTCGGTATACCAGGGGGGGGGGGTGGGGGTGGGTGTCGGTATACCCGGTGTCTGGGGGCCGGTATACCCGGGGAGGGTGGGTGTCGGTATACCCGGTGCCGGGGGGTGGGTGTCGGTATACCGGGGGGGGGGGGGGTCGGTGTACCCGGGGTGGGTGTCGGTATAGCCGGGTACACGCAGTGCTGCCTGTTACAGAGGGGAGAGGCCTGCAGCCAGCTAGCTCCTCCCTGGCCGGCCTGGCTGTGTCCCCGGCAGCCCATCGGCCCGGTGTATGTTGGTGTATGGCAGTGCCCCACCCCCGCCCCGCTCGGCGGCCCGCTCACCGCTTGGCTGGTGGTCCTAGCCATGGGCTTGTCTCCCTGTCCTCGGATGGCTGGGGGGAATCACACAGCCAGCAGTAATGGCCGCCCGCATCGTCTAGGGCTGACGTCACTCCACAACAATGTTCGTGGTGGTAGAGGGAGGGCTGGGGCGGCGAGCTGCCGGCCTGTGATTGGCTGACGGTGCCAGATCCCGCCCACCTCGATCTGTGATTGGATGAACGTGCTGCTTGTTTCCCAGAGGCCGCCCGCGCGCCTCCTCCCCCTCATTCACAGAAACAGCGACTGAGTGTTTCCTCCATTTCGGATCGAGTTCACCCCCAGCGCCGAGTACACCACCTACCGGCACCGAGTACACCACCTCCTCACACACATCGCCGAGTACAGACTGTGTGATATAGACTGCCCCCCACTGAATACCACGTATTGACACAGACTGCCCCCCACTGAATACCACGTATTGACACAGACTGCCCCCCCCACTGAATACCACGTATTGACACAGACTGCCCCCCCACTGAATACCACGTATTGACACAGACTGCCCCCCCACTGAATACCACGTATTGACACAGACTGCCCCCCACTGAATACCACGTATTGACACAGACTGCCCCCCCACTGAATACCACGTATTGACACAGACTGCCCCCCCCACTGAATACCACGTATTGACACAGACTGCCCCCCACTGAATACCACGTATTGACACAGACTGCCCCCCACTGAATACCACGTATTGACACAGACTGCCCCCCCACTGAATACCACGTATTGACACAGACTGCCCCCCCACTGAATACCACGTATTGACACAGACTGCCCCCACTGCATACCACGTATTGACACAGACTGCCCCCCCACTGAATACCACGTATTGACACAGACTGCCCCCCCACTGAATACCACGTATTGACACAGACTGCCCCCCCACTGAATACCACGTATTGACACAGACTGCCCCCCCACTGAATACCACGTATTGACACAGACTGCCCCCCACTGAATACCACGTATTGACACAGACTGCCCCCCCACTGAATACCACGTATTGACACAGACTGCCCCCCCACTGAATACCACGTATTGACACAGACTGCCCCCACTGCATACCACGTATTGACACAGACTGCCCCCCCACTGAATACCACATATTGACACAGACTGCCCCCCACTGAATACCACGTATTGACACAGACTGCCCCCCCACTGAATACCACGCATTGACACAGACTGCCCCCCCACTGAATACCACGTATTGACACAGACTGCCCCCCACTGAATACCACGTATTGACACAGACTGCACCCCCACTGAATACCACGTATTGACACAGACTGCCCCCCCACTGTATATAACGTATTGACACAGACTGCCCCCCCACTGAATACCACGTATTGACACAGACTGCCCCCCCACTGAATACCACGTATTGACACAGACTGCCCCCCCACTGAATACCACGCATTGACACAGACTGCCCCCCCACTGAATACCACGTATTGACACAGACTGCCCCCCACTGAATACCACGTATTGACACAGACTGCACCCCCACTGAATACCACGTATTGACACAGACTGCCCCCCCCACTGTATATAACGTATTGACACAGACTGCCCCTCCACTGAATACCACGTATTGGCACAGACTGCACCCCCACTGAATACCACGTATTGACACAGACTGCACCCCCACTGAATACCACGCATTGACACAGACTGCCCCCCACTGAATACCACGTATTGACACAGACTGCACCCCCACTGAATACCACGTATTGACACAGACTGCCCCCCCTGAATACCACGTATTGACACAGACTGCCCCCACTGAATACCACGTATTGACACAGACTGCCCCCCCACTGAATACCACGCATTGACACAGACTGCCCCCCACTGAATACCACGTATTGACACAGACTGCCCCCACTGAATACCACGTATTGACACAGACTGCCCCCACTGAATACCACGTATTGACACAGACTGCCCCCACTGAATACCACGTATTGACACAGACTGCCCCCACTGAATACCACGTATTGACACAGACTGCCCCCCACTGAATACCACGTATTGACACAGACTGCCCCCCCACTGAATACCACGTATTGACACAGACTGCCCCCCCACTGAATACCACGTATTGACACAGACTGCCCCCCCACTGAATACCACGTATTGACACAGACTGCCCCCCCACTGAATACCACGTATTGACACAGACTGCCCCCCCACTGAATACCACGTATTGACACAGACTGCCCCCCCACTGAATACCACGATTGACACAGACTGCCCCCCACTGAATACCACGTATTGACACAGACTGCCCCCCCACTGAATACCACGTATTGACACAGACTGCCCCCCACTGAATACCACGTATTGACACAGACTGCCCCCCACTGAATACCACGTATTGACACAGGCTGCCCCCCACTGAATACCACGTATTGACACAGACTGCCCCCCCACTGAATACCACGTATTGACACAGACTGCCCCCACTGAATACCACGTATTGACACAGACTGCCCCCACTGAATACCACGTATTGACACAGACTGCCCCCCACTGAATACCACGTATTGACACAGACTGCCCCCCCCACTGAATACCACGTATTGACACAGACTGCCCCCCCACTGAATACCACGTATTGACACAGACTGCCCCCCCACTGAATACCACGTATTGACACAGACTGCCCCCCCACTGAATACCACGTATTGACACAGACTGCCCCCCCACTGAATACCACGTATTGACACAGACTGCCCCCCCACTGAATACCACGCATTGACACAGACTGCCCCCCCACTGAATACCACGCATTGACACAGACTGCCCCCCCACTGAATACCACGTATTGACACAGACTGCCCCCCACTGAATACCACGTATTGACACAGACTGCCCCCCCACTGAATACCACGTATTGACACAGACTGCCCCCCCACTGAATACCACGTATTGACACAGACTGCCCCCCCACTGAATACCACGTATTGACACAGACTGCACCCCCACTGAATACCACGTATTGACACAGACTGCACCCCCACTGAATACCACGTATTGACACAGACTGCCCCCCCACTGAATACCACGTATTGACACAGACTGCACCCCCACTGAATACCACGTATTGACACACTGCCCCCCCTGAATACCACGTATTGACACAGACTGCCCCCACTGAATACCACGTATTGACACAGACTGCCCCCCACTGAATACCACGCATTGACACAGACTGCCCCCCACTGAATACCACATATTGACACAGACTGCCCCCACTGAATACCACGTATTGACACAGACTGCCCCCCACTGAATACCACGTATTGACACAGACTGCCCCCCCTGAATACCACGTATTGACACAGACTGCCCCCCCACTGAATACCACGTATTGACACAGACTGCCCCCCCACTGAATACCACGTATTGACACAGACTGCCCCCCCACTGAATACCACGTATTGACACAGACTGCCCCCCCTGAATACCACGTATTGACACAGACTGCCCCCCCTGAATACCACGTATTGACACAGACTGCCCCCCCCACTGAATACCACGTATTGACACAGACTGCCCCCCACTGAATACCACGTATTGACACAGACTGCACCCCCACTGAATACCACGTATTGACACAGACTGCACCCCACTGAATACCACGCATTGACACAGACTGCCCCCCCACTGAATACCACGTATTGACACAGACTGCACCCCCACTGAATACCACGTATTGACACAGACTGCCCCCCCCTGAATACCACATATTGACACAGACTGCCCCCCACTGAATACCACGTATTGACACAGACTGCCCCCCACTGAATACCACGTATTGACACAGACTGCCCCCACTGAATACCACGTATTGACACAGACTGCCCCCCACTGAATACCACGTATTGACACAGACTGCCCCCCTGAATACCACGTATTGACACAGACTGCCCCCCCACTGAATACCACGTATTGACACAGACTGCCCCCCCACTGAATACCACGTATTGACACAGACTGCCACCCCTGAATACCACGTATTGACACAGACTGGCCCCCCCCTGAATACCACGTATTGACACAGACTGCCCCCACTGAATACCACGTATTGACACAGACTGCCCCCCACTGAATACCACGTATTGACACAGACTGCCCCCACTGAATACCACGTATTGACACAGACTGCCCCCCCCTGAATACCACGTATTGACACAGACTGCCCCCCACTGAATACCACGTATTGACACAGACTGCCCCCCCACTGAATACCACGTATTGACACAGACTGCCCCCACTGAATACCACGCATTGACACAGACTGCCCCCCCACTGAATACCACGTATTGACACAGACTGCACCCCCACTGAATACCACGTATTGACACAGACTGCCCCCCACTGAATACCACGTATTGACACAGACTGCCCCCACTGAATACCACGTATTGACACAGACTGCCCCCCACTGAATACCACGTATTGACACAGACTGCCCCCCACTGAATACCACGTATTGACACAGACTGCCCCCCACTGAATACCACGTATTGACACAGACTGCCCCCCACTGAATACCACGTATTGACACAGACTGCCCCCCCACTGAATACCACGTATTGACACAGACTGCCCCCCCACTGAATACCACGTATTGACACAGACTGCCCCCCACTGAATACCACGTATTGACACAGACTGCCCCCCACTGAACCCCCACTGAATACCACGTATTGACACAGACTGCCCCCCACTGAATACCACGTATTGACACAGACTGCCCCCCACTGAATACCACGTATTGACACAGACTGCCCCCCACTGAATACCACGTATTGACACAGACTGCCCCCCCACTGAATACCACGTATTGACACAGACTGCCCCCCCACTGAATACCACGTATTGACACAGACTGCCCCCCACTGAATACCACGTATTGACACAGACTGCCCCCCCACTGAATACCACGTATTGACACAGACTGCCCCCCACTGAATACCACGTATTGACACAGACTGCCCCCCACTGAATACCACGTATTGACACAGACTGCCCCCCACTGAATACCACGTATTGACACAGACTGCCCCCCCACTGAATACCACGTATTGACACAGACTGCCCCCCACTGAATACCACGTATTGACACAGACTGCCCCCCCACTGAATACCACGTATTGACACAGACTGCCCCCCCACTGAATACCACGTATTGACACAGACTGCCCCCCACTGAATACCACGTATTGACACAGACTGCCCCCCACTGAATACCACGTATTGACACAGACTGCCCCCCCACTGAATACCACGTATTGACACAGACTGCACCCCCACTGAATACCACGTATTGACACAGACTGCCCCCCACTGAATACCACGTATTGACACAGACTGCCCCCCCACTGAATACCACGTATTGACACAGACTGCCCCCCCACTGAATACCACGTATTGACACAGACTGCCCCCCCACTGAATACCACGTATTGACACAGACTGCCCCCCACTGAATACCACGTATTGACACAGACTGCCCCCCACTGAATACCACGTATTGACACAGACTGCCCCCCCACTGAATACCACGTATTGACACAGACTGCCCCCCACTGAATACCACGTATTGACACAGACTGCCCCCACTGAATACCACGTATTGACACAGACTGCCCCCCCACTGAATACCACGTATTGACACAGACTGCCCCCCCACTGAATACCACGTATTGACACAGACTGCCCCCCCACTGAATACCACGTATTGACACAGACTGCCCCCCACTGAATACCACGTATTGACACAGACTGCCCCCCCACTGAATACCACGTATTGACACAGACTGCCCCCCACTGAATACCACGTATTGACACAGACTGCCCCCCACTGAATACCACGTATTGACACAGACTGCCCCCCCACTGAATACCACGTATTGACACAGACTGCCCCCCACTGAATACCACGTATTGACACAGACTGCCCCCCCACTGAATACCACGTATTGACACAGACTGCCCCCCCACTGAATACCACGTATTGACACAGACTGCCCCCCACTGAATACCACGTATTGACACAGACTGCCCCCCCACTGAATACCACGTATTGACACAGACTGCCCCCCACTGAATACCACGTATTGACACAGACTGCCCCCCACTGAATACCACGTATTGACACAGACTGCCCCCCACTGAATACCACGTATTGACACAGACTGCCCCCACTGAATACCACGTATTGACACAGACTGCCCCCCCACTGAATACCACGTATTGACACAGACTGCCCCCCACTGAATACCACGTATTGACACAGACTGCCCCCCACTGAATACCACGTATTGACACAGACTGCCCCCCACTGAATACCACGTATTGACACAGACTGCCCCCCACTGAATACCACGTATTGACACAGACTGCCCCCCCACTGAATACCACGTATTGACACAGACTGCCCCCCCACTGAATACCACGTATTGACACAGACTGCCCCCCCACTGAATACCACGTATTGACACAGACTGCCCCCCCACTGAATACCACGTATTGACACAGACTGCCCCCCCACTGAATACCACGTATTGACACAGACTGCCCCCCACTGAATACCACGTATTGACACAGACTGCCCCCCACTGAATACCACGTATTGACACAGACTGCACCCCCACTGAATACCACGCATTGACACAGACTGCCCCCCACTGAATACCACGTATTGACACAGACTGCCCCCCACTGAATACCACGTATTGACACAGACTGCCCCCCCCTGAATACCACGTATTGACACAGACTGCCCCCACTGAATACCACGTATTGACACAGACTGCCCCCCCACTGAATACCACGTATTGACACAGACTGCCCCCCACTGAATACCACGTATTGACACAGACTGCCCCCCACTGAATACCACGTATTGACACAGACTGCCCCCACTGAATACCACGTATTGACACAGACTGCCCCCCACTGAATACCACGTATTGACACAGACTGCCCCCCACTGAATACCACGTATTGACACAGACTGCCCCCCCACTGAATACCACGTATTGACACAGACTGCCCCCCCCTGAATACCACGTATTGACACAGACTGCACCCCCACTGAATACCACGTATTGACACAGACTGCACCCCCACTGAATACCACGCATTGACACAGACTGCCCCCCACTGAATACCACGTATTGACACAGACTGCACCCCCACTGAATACCACGTATTGACACACTGCCCCCCCCTGAATACCACGTATTGACACAGACTGCCCCCCACTGAATACCACGTATTGACACAGACTGCCCCCCCACTGAATACCACGCATTGACACAGACTGCCCCCCACTGAATACCACGTATTGACACAGACTGCCCCCACTGAATACCACGTATTGACACAGACTGCCCCCCACTGAATACCACGTATTGACACAGACTGCCCCCACTGAATACCACGTATTGACACAGACTGCCCCCCACTGAATACCACGTATTGACACAGACTGCCCCCCCACTGAATACCACGTATTGACACAGACTGCCCCCACTGAATACCACGTATTGACACAGACTGCCCCCCCTGAATACCACGTATTGACACAGACTGCCCCCCCTGAATACCACGTATTGACACAGACTGCCCCCCCACTGAATACCACGTACTGACACAGACTGCCCCCCCACTGAATACCACGTATTGACACAGACTGCACCCCCACTGAATACCACGTATTGACACAGACTGCACCCCCACTGAATACCACGCATTGACACAGACTGCCCCCCACTGAATACCACGTATTGACACAGACTGCACCCCCACTGAATACCACGTATTGACACAGACTGCCCCCCCTGAATACCACGTATTGACACAGACTGCCCCCACTGAATACCACGCATTGACACAGACTGCCCCCCACTGAATACCACGTATTGACACAGACTGCCCCCACTGAATACCACGTATTGACACAGACTGCCCCCCACTGAATACCACGTATTGACACAGACTGCCCCCCCTGAATACCACGTATTGACACAGACTGCCCCCCCACTGAATACCACGTATTGACACAGACTGCCCCCCCACTGAATACCACGTATTGACACAGACTGCCCCCCCCACTGAATACCACGTATTGACACAGACTGCCACCCCTGAATACCACGTATTGACACAGACTGCCCCCACTGAATACCACGTATTGACACAGACTGCCCCCACTGAATACCACGTATTGACACAGACTGCCCCCCACTGAATACCACGTATTGACACAGACTGCCCCCCCTGAATACCACGTATTGACACAGACTGCCCCCCCACTGAATACCACGTATTGACACAGACTGCCCCCCCACTGAATACCACGTATTGACACAGACTGCCCCCACTGAATACCACGCATTGACACAGACTGCCCCCCCACTGAATACCACGTATTGACACAGACTGCACCCCCACTGAATACCACGTATTGACACAGACTGCCCCCCCCCCCTGAATACCACGTATTGACACAGACTGCCCCCACTGAATACCACGTATTGACACAGACTGCCCCCCCACTGAATACCACGCATTGACACAGACTGCCCCCCACTGAATACCACGTATTGACACAGACTGCCCCCACTGAATACCACGTATTGACACAGACTGCCCCCACTGAATACCACGTATTGACACAGACTGCCCCCCCTGAATACCAAGTATTGACACAGACTGCCCCCCCACTGAATACCACGTATTGACACAGACTGCCCCCCCCCACTGAATACCACGTATTGACACAGACTGCCCCCCCTGAATACCACGTATTGACACAGACTGCCCCCCCACTGAATACCACGTATTGACACAGACTGCCCCCCCACTGAATACCACGTATTGACACAGACTGCCCCCCACTGAATACCACGTATTGACACAGACTGCCCCCCACTGAATACCACGTATTGACACAGACTGCCCCCCCACTGAATACCACGTATTGACACAGACTGCCCCCCACTGAATACCACGTATTGACACAGACTGCCCCCACTGAATACCACGTATTGACACAGACTGCCCCCACTGAATACCACGTATTGACACAGACTGCCCCCCCACTGAATACCACGTATTGACACAGACTGCCCCCACTGAATACCACGTATTGACACAGACTGCCCCCACTGAATACCACGTATTGACACAGACTGCCCCCACTGAATACCACGTATTGACACAGACTGCCCCCACTGAATACCACGTATTGACACAGACTGCCCCCCACTGAATACCACGTATTGACACAGACTGCCCCCACTGAATACCACGTATTGACACAGACTGCCCCCCACTGAATACCACGTATTGACACAGACTGCCCCCCACTGAATACCACGTATTGACACAGACTGCCCCCCACTGAATACCACGTATTGACACAGACTGCCCCCACTGAATACCACGTATTGACACAGACTGCCCCCCACTGAATACCACGTATTGACACAGACCACCTCCCCTGAATACTACGTATTGACACAGACTGCCCCCCACTGCATACCACGTATTGACACAGACTGCCCCCCACTGAATACCACGTATTGACACAGACTGCCCCCCCCACTGAATACCATGTATTGACACAGACTGCCCCCCACTGAATACCACGTATTGACACAGACTGCCCCCCACTGAATACCACGTATTGACACAGACTGCCCCCCCACTGAATACCATGTATTGACACAGACTGCCCCCCACTGAATACCACGTATTGACACAGACTGACCCCCACTAAATACCATGTATTGACACAGACTTCCTCCCCTGAATACTACGTATTGACACAGACTGCCCCCCACTGAATACCACGTATTGACACAGACTGCCCCCACTGAATACCACGTATTGACACAGACTGCCCCCCACTGAATACCACGTATTGACACAGACTGCCCCCCACTGAATACCACGTATTGACACAGACTGCCCCCACTGAATACCACGTATTGACACAGACTGCCCCCCCACTGAATACCACGTATTGACACAGACTGCCCCCCCACTGAATACCACGTATTGACACAAACTGCCCCCCACTGAATACCACGTATTGACACAAACTGCCCCCCACTGCATACCACGTATTGACACAGACCGCCCCCCCACTGAATACCACGTATTGACAGACTGCCCCCCACTGAATACCACGTATTGACACACACTGCCCCCACTGAATACCACATATTGACACAGACTGCCTCCCACTGAATACCAAGTATTGACACAGACTGCCCCCCACTGAATACCAAGTATTGACACAGACTTCCCCCCACTGAATACCACGCATTGACACAGACTGCCCCCCACTGAATACCACATATTGACACAGACTCCCCCACTGAATACCACATATGGTCACAGAGCACCTCACTGAATACCACATGTGGACACAGACTGCCCCCCCCCCACTGAATACAACATATTGACACACAGTCCCCCACTAAATACCACAGATTGCCCCCACTGAATTCCATGTATTAACACAGGGTCCCTCACTGAATACCACATATTAACACAGTCTGCTCCTCTCTGAATACCACGTATTGACACAGACTTCCCTTCACTAAATACCACATATTGACACAGAGCCCCTCACTGAATACTGCATAGAGTTGAAGCTTAATCAATGTTATTTCTGTTTATACAGCCCTAGACACTATTTCCCTCGCTGTGACTTACATAGCCTGTGTGAAAAATGTTAACTTTCAATCAGGTGTTAACTTACTTTAGAAGTTTTTATCTCCTTCTCTGTAAATTGACCTTTAATCACACACAGGAGGCTCTTGCAATGCATGGTAAGCTATAAACTGAGTAGGAGATAAGTTATATTCTAAATTAAACAGACTGTGCAATAAAGGAAGTGTAAACATCAGATCTCACTTGACATGAAGTGTTTAAGAAGTCACATGCAGGGAAGTGTGACCAGTGCAACATAAACAACGTGATTTAGCTCCTAAATGGCCATGAGGCTGTACATGCGCAATAGCCTCCCAATGCTTTTCCATGGGAAAGCATTGGAGTAGCTGAGATCATCAAATTTGATTACCTCAGTCAAGGAGGTGGAGCCAGCCTCGACGAGACCTGCGCAGTGCTGAAAAAGATCAGTAAATAACCTTTTTAACCCGGAGGACTGGGGACGTAAGAGGAACTTTCCAAAAAATAATGTCTGTAATAAATGTTTGAATACCTGACACTATAGTGTTCCTTTAATTTAGAATTTCTTACTGCTGTTGTGTTAATAGCCTTTTAGACTCTGTATAAGCCTCCTGTGTGTGATTTAAATTTAATTCACAGAGCAGGAGATAAAACCTATAAAGTAAGTTAAAATCGGATTGAAAATTAAACCGTTTTTTTCATGCAGGGCTGTATGAACAGAAACAGAAATGGTTTATCATCGCATATATGTGGAGTGGTGCATACGTCCTACCTAGTAATTCTCTTGAGCGTGTCACGTTGGTTTTATTTCCTGTCAATCATTTTTTGTACTGTTCCAAGCGTAGTTCTTGGTACGAGCACATTAGTATAATGATATCTTATACTGTGTAATCATTTTTACGTTGGGTCACAAACCTCCAGTCCCTATTGTTCCCCTTCACGGTAGTGGCAACTCTTAAACTCATGGTACGTATTGCCATTTTTCATGCATGATCCAAGAATGCCGCTCCTTATGTATCAAATTACCTCCTTAAAAAAAAAAAATACAATGCCCTTATATTCACACGTAGGCAGACGGTTCTATTACTAATCTTGCAGTTACTAGTCCACAAGTTGGGGCATCTGGACTATCCAGTTATGATGTAGTAGCACATAATTCTCACAAATTTTATCTATATCTCTACCACACATAACAACGCTCGTACGACCTCCCCGGCAAGCCTTTTACAGGCCTGATGCCCCTGGGAACATTCAATTTTCACACGCTTCTTTTTCATACAAACACTAAAGTCCTTAAGACCAAATGGTCACTCGTTATGTATATTCCCACTCATAGGTCACAGTCCCCATTTTTTTTTTTTTTTTTTTTAGCTAGAGCCAGTTGACACAGGACCAAGGTCTTAGCTTAGGTACTCTCTGTAACGGCACCCCCAGTCATAAAAGGGGTTAAACCGCCGTTTAGAAGATCTTCCCCTTCCAGAGATGCAGGCACAGCTACTGCAGAACCCCAAACTCCCGAACAGGATACAAAGTGGCACTTCAAACTCCCGAACTGGAACCTCACGAATAACTGCTAGCAGCTGAACAGGAAAAGCACCCAAGCGGCTTACACTCCTGGCAATCAGTCTCTAACACCATACTGTAAATCCTCCCCAAGAACGAGACAAGGCTCCGTGTTGAGGGTCAAGCAGTGAACAAACTGAGCTGTTTCTTTATTGGCCTTATATACACATTTTACAGACAGGGTTTTGTGGAACATCCAATCAAAACATACAACACAGATAAACACTCCCACAATGACATCACAATCCCTCCTCTCTATCCTGGAGATTGGGAAGTAATCTAATTATCTCCAAGGAAAGAGGCAAAACTCCATGAAGCACATGGCAGTAAAAAGACAGTAAAAAACACAAGGTTACATTTATTACATAAAATACAGACATGCAACATATCCCCAGATAGCTTAGGTCTGAGCGCACATTATTACTGAATGGCGCTCAGACCACACACATACAGTTCAATTGCCATGGAGCCAAAGTCTTTTATTGCACGAATAGGCTTCATGGCATAACTATCTGGGTTAAATGAGTTCATTCAGTAAATCCGTGAATGAACCGGCCGCGTGTGAACTGCAGACTGCTGCCATCCAGTGTTCAGTATGTGTAGCCGCATACCGGCCACCCGGTATAGTCAGTTAACCACGGCTTCTGGGAGGTCAATTGGCAGCGCCTGCAAGCTAACCACGGCTCCCGGGAGGATAATAGACGGGCAGAAATACATGAATAGACCTTTCTGCATAGGAAAATAAAGTATTTAAATGCCGGTTCATAGTCAAAAGGCAGCAGGCAAGCAACAAGGCTCCTCCAATGCACAGTGGCGAGATTGGTCTCGTCACACTCTCTATATCCTATTAATTTCTTAGCATGTCTCAAATCCCGGAACCAGGAACTCTCATTAGCTGGTACCCCAGCCAGACCTTCCACCCCAGCCAGTCCAAGCTCCCTGATGGAGAATCTAGACTCAGCTAGCCCTTGTTCCCTGCACATTCGGACTGTATCGTGATCTAATTTACTCCACCTCACCGTAGGGAAGAGCTGGATCTCTATATGCTGAAGTTGGTGGATCTGGGGCACAAGTACGGTGGGTTTTCTTCAACTACCACAAGTCTTTTTCGCCCAAAGCGGCAGCAACCTTCACACAATTCAGTTCTCATACAGACTGGAGTAGGCTCAACACAGAGTTGTTCTGTCATCACTTTGCGGGTCTCAAACCACCACCTTGTGCCATATGTGCATCTATCTCCCATTCCATCAACTTATGCCCAGGGAATCCGAACCCCTCTACCATTAGTCATTCATCCTTCGGTCCTTCTACTGCAGAACACAGAGGACCCATTCTCTTTAATATTTGTATTAGTTATATTGCAGAAGGTCTTGATGGTAAGGTGATGATACTACTACAGGGTTGATGTTCCAGGAGGGATAAGCCAAATGGCAAATGATTTAGATAAATTATTTAAAAGAAGAAAAACTACCACAACAAGAGGACATAGTCTTAAATTAGAGGGGCAAAGGTTTAAAAATAATTTCAGGAAGTGTTACTTTACAGAGAGGGTAGTGGACGCATGGAATAGCCTTCTAGTTGAAGTGGTAGAGGTTAACACTGAGGGAGTTTAAGCATGCCTGGGATAGGCATAAGGCTCTTCTAGGCTTAAGATGAGGGCCGATTGATTCTTATCTGCCATCACATTTTGTAAAAAAAAAATTTTTTAAAAGATTTTTATTGAAGAAATTCAGGATATATAGTGTAATACTGAAATAGCAATAGTTCAAGTAGTACAAAATTGTTATCCGTGTAGTACAGTAGCGGGTGATTTAATAACATTACACATTATGGCAATACCTCATATCCTTGTTAACAAATTTGGTGCCTGTATATTCAACATATTCTCAGGAATCCTTTACGTGCAATTGTGTGATACATGGCCCAAGAGCTTTTGGGTACTCCCGTGCCCAAGTATATGCTGGGCATAGCGTGTAAATGTTGGGTTCCGCCAATGTCCCAGGCCCTCAGCTTGGTGTTAGATTTGTGGTGGGGCAATGTAGTGTTGGCTTTCATCAAGGGGTGTATACCATATGTGTCGGCAAGGAACAATAAACCGAGGTTATAGAAAAACAAAAAGTATGCTAGGGAGTAAAGTCCGTCGGCTTGGCCGCATCAGAACAAAGAAGTTGTGCAAGCCTGTTGTATCATGGGAGGGGGGGAGGAGACCAGAGGGAAGTCCTGCGTATATGCATGGCCTATGGCCGTCAGGGGACGGGTCCGGTCAAGTATGGATTTGTTGTCTAGGAGGTCAACTCAGGATTCGGTTGTGAATCTTATCCATGGCTCCCATATCTCCAATAAAAATGTATATCTATGGGAGATGGATGCATGGATCTCTTCCATGGTTTTGAGTGTGTCTACCTTAGCGATCCATTCCCTGACTGCTGGGGCAATGGGATTTTTCCATTTTACTGGAATGAGGAGGTTGGCCGCTGTAAGGAGGTGAGTAAGGAGAATATTTTGTACCTTGGGGAGGGGGCAAGGTAGGATCATGAACACTAATGTATGTCGGGTGTGCGGCAGTTGTATTCCTGTCACGGTCTTGGTCATTGTCACTATATTGATCCAATACCTGTGGGTTAGCGGGCATGGCCACCAGATATGTGCGAGGGATGCCCCAGGTTGAGCGCACTTCCGACAAACATCCAGTGTGTTTGGGAATAAACTGTGTATTTTGGATGCAGAGTAGTGCCACCTGGATATTCTCTTATAGACACTTTCCTGTATGTTGGTGCAGACTGATGTCGTGTGTATTTTTGAGAAAACAGTCTGCCATTGGGGCTTTGTGAGCTGAATATAAAGGTCTTTGGACCAGGATTCAGTGAAGGGGGGTAAATGGGTGGTGTGGTCAGCCTGGAGGAGTTTGTAGAAGGTCGAGAGCTGTCTAGTTTTAACATTGTGGGTCTTGCAGTGTATCTTAAAGTCAGATTGCAAGAACCCTTCAACAGGGTGGGATTGGCCTGTAGGAAGTGGGTCACCTGTGTGAAGTGAAATGTTTGCATCATATTTTGTGTATCTGGTCCTGTCAGGCTGGACAGGGACCTTATAGAGTTGCCCTTTAGTATGGAGCCTAGTGCCAGGTAGGGCATGCCAGGTGTTAATTGGAGTCATTGGTATGGTATGGTTCGCAGTCCCGGTGGGAAGAGTGGGTTGTGGGTGATGGGGTATAGGGGGAAAGGATGAGGGGATATGTTAACGGCCTCACGTATTCTTGCTCAGGTCTTAAGCATGGTAAGGATAATGGGATGTGTAGTGTGGCAGGAGAGCAATATCGAAGAATTTGCTCTTTGCCACGGGATTGTGAGATTGTATAGTGAATAGAAGGTCATCTGCGAATGCTGAGATTTTATATTCTGCATGTTGCAGGATAGATTTTAGAAGCATCCAATCCACTCTGTCGAATGCCTTTTCCGTGTCAATTAAGAGTAGGAGATTATCAGTCGGAAGGCGTTTTGCAGTGTATATCAAATTCAGAAGTTTAGTGGTATTATGTTTAGCTTCCCTATTGGGGACTAACCCAGCTTGGTCGGAGTGGATCAAGGTTTGGAGCATGGGTCTCAAATGGTTGCCCAGTATTTTTGTAAATATTTTCAAATCTAGATTCAGGGATATCGGGCGATGGCTACCACAGTTGGTCAAGTCCTTACTGAGTTTGGGGATGAGGGCTATGTGAGCTTCCAAGGCTACTGTGTGGAGAGTTGCCTTCCGGACAAGTGAGTTGAAAGTCTGTACAAAGGGCTCCATGAGGGAAGTCATGAACATCTTATAGTATATGGCTGCAAAGCCATCCGGTCCTGGGCTTTTTCCCAATTGGAGGTGTCGTATAGCTGAATGGACTTCATTTGAGGAGATGGGAGCATCCAGGGTTGATTCTGGATGAACTGAATCGCTCAATATCTCGATTTGAAGGACGGGAGTCCCTGAGGTTATAAAGGTTAGTAGAGAAGTTGTGGAAAGATGTCAAGATGTCCGGGAGTTTATAGGACAGGGCACTTGAGAGATCCTAATTTTAGAGATGAAGGTTGATTGTCTTTGTTGTTTTAGGGAGTTCGCAAGCATACGGCCGCATTTCCCCCCTTGGGAGTAATAGGAATGTTTCGTGAGCAGGAGCGCGCGCGCGATTTTGGCATTCAGTAAGTCTTGCAGAGCTGAACGTTTACCTGTAAGGGTTCTATTAGTTTACCTGTAAGGGGTGTGTATGTGCTCAGTCATGTATTTGGTTTGTGTTTAGTTTCAACGGTCCTTATTTCGTCTGTGAGAGTGTGAATTTTGGCTTCTCTGATTTATTTTTTTTGTGGCTTGATGCCAGCACAATTATCTTGCACCTTAGCACGCATTTGTGTGCTTCCCACGTGATGGGTGGAGGTAAAGAAGGGGGTTGTGTGGGTGGTAAAGTAGTTTTGTGTCAGGCTACCTTTTGTGTGGGCACAGGCTGTGCCACACACTGAAGTCTTCTTACAGGAGGCTAGGGACCTGTCCAGATATCCTCCTAAGGTTTCCAGTGATTCTCGCACCGGGTGAATCGGCTCCCCGCCCCTTTTTATGACGCAGCACGTGCACGCCGACGTCATGACGCTGATGACGTCACTGTCAGGATTATAGTTGATCCAGCACGCAGAATAGTTTCACACCTAGGACTAAGGATAATGTCTAACTCGACCTTAGAATAGCCGGACTTAACGTACCGTAGAATAGTCAAAATACTTGCCACGGTCAGGAACACACACTGACACACAACGATGAGGAAAGCCGGAAGTCAAGGATACCAGAAATCAGGGAAGTCAAAACGAAGCCAAAGTCAAATACCAGAAAAAGGCAATCAGGAACACACTCTCAGATAACCAGCTAGTGGAAACCACGACAGGACACTGACAAAAAGGTAATTTGGGTTTAAATAACCCTCCTTAGGCTGTAATTGGCTGTCTCTGATCCCAAAACGTGTGTGCGCGTCTATGTGGGCGAAGGTAAGTTTCTTATAAAAGCGGCCGGCGTTCCTAAGAATGTCGCACTAGCTACGACTGGAACAAAGGGAGACTGGGTCGCTGCCCGCCGAGCTCAAGGTAAGTTTAAAACATTTCTGACGGTGTGGCTGCTATGTTTGAGTGCAACCACTCCAGCAGAGATGTCGAGAGCCGTGGCAGTACTCCCCACTTGAAAACCACCCACCGGGTGGGCAGGACCAGGCTTGAGGGGAAATTTGGCATGGAATGAATGGATTTTGTGGCACGCATGTAACCCAAGAACGATTGGCAGGCCCATAACCCTTCCAATCAACCAAATACTGCAGAGACACTCAAGAAAATCTGGAGTCGATTATAGAGGAGATTTAATAGTCCTCCTGTCCAGAAACAACCAAATGGGGGGGGGGGGTCAGAAGGAGTGCTATGCCTGTTGCAGATAAGTGGCTTTAGTAGGGATACATGAAACGTGTTAGGTATACGCAGAGCGGCGGGGAGAGCCAAAGAATAAGACACAGGATTAACCCTGCAAATTATTAGAAAGGGGCCACTCAACCTAGGTGCAAACTTCATGCTAGGAACCTTGAGTTTAATATTGCGTGTGGAGAGCCCTACCCTGTCACCCACCTGGTATCCAGGGTTGGCACCACGCCTCTTATCAGCATGCATAGGCGTGCGCATGGGGTGTGTTTGGGTACACCCTAATCCCGCGGCCCGTGCTGTGTGCCTCTATGGGCTGGTGAGGGAGATCAAAGGAGGCAGGAGAGGACCCTGGGAGCTCTTGCCAGCAGCACCACAGGGTTCCTTTAGCGAGGTCAGAGCATTGCAGCGGCAACACTCAGATCTCACGAGAGTGAACTCTAGCCCGGCAGTTCACTCACACTAGGACCACCAGTTATCAGGGATGGCAGCAAGGATCCCCCATCCTAGGCAAAAGGTAAGAAGGGAGGTGGGCTATTTCCTAATCTGTCCCCCTACTCCCACACACAATACTTCCAAACAAATTCACCCACACACATACAGCACCCTTACACACACATAGAACACAACCAGCACCCTTACACACACAGCACCCATACATACATACACACACACACAGCACACTACCAGCACCCTTACACAGCACACTACCAGCACACACACAATGCACCTGTGGCGATACCGCTGCCTAACTGTGAACTGCCTTGGCTTATATGTGTGGATGTGCCCTCCTAGAATGTGTGTCCCCTCTGTAATATCACTCTTTCTGTAATTTTGACCATAAATTCCTGCAATATACCATTTGACCACCTGGGGGCCCACGACACACTGAGCCCTGTGCACTGGATCACCCCGATACTCCAATTAGAACGTTTAGTTAGAATGTTCACACCTCACTAAAGAGGTGTTAAAACCACAGGCTGCAAGGGAATGAGTGGCGCGTGCTTCCCCTGGGTGGCCGCCTGTTCGTTCACCGAACACCCACCGGGGATGAGCATTCAACTCCCGAACCTGCCTGCGTACACTATCTTCAATACCAGTGTCAGGGATCATCCTACCTGCTCCTAACGGAGCTATAATCACTTGCCACTCTCAAACCTGGGAGCTACGAGGCTAAGCCGAGCCCAAAAGTTCACCCCCCTGTATGTACTGTGTACTCATGACTATGTCCTGTTTGTATCTCCTAGAGTGGGAGATGGTTATCTGTTCCCCAGCCCCCTCCTGTGTGAGGTTGTGTTGGATGGAGACCCCCCTGTGGGGGTCTGTGCATAAAAAGCTGTGTGCCCAAATAAACTTTGTCAAAGTTGTACCTTGGGACTGTGTCCCATCCAGTTACTGGGGAAATGGGTCTGACCTATCATTACCAAAGCACCCTCACAGCACCCTTACACACACACACACACACACTGCACCCTCACACACACACAGCACACTAACATCACCCTCACACACACACACACACACACACACACACAGTACTGTGTGTGTGTATATATGTATGTGTGTGTGTGTGTATATATATATATACATACACATATACACATGGCATGTGTGTTTGTGCTTTTGGGTGCACACCCTTAAGCAAAAGGCTGTGCATGCCTATGGTTATATATGTTCCCACTTTACCTATGCATTGCCTATACCACCAATAGATATTGCAGCCATAGACACACACACTCGTACATGTACACTCTGCTACACGCACGTGCAAACACACACAAACACACTGACAAATACAAACATAGTCACAATGTGTATCTGGCATTGTCTAGCTGTGTATGTGTTGCGGTCACCGGCCCGCCGAGCCTCACGGGCGTGCCCGACCGGCACGACCGCGCCGACAACACGAGCTTACCTGCTCGTCGGCGAGCCGGGAACCGCTCTCTCACTTCTTCCGGGCATCACGCCCGAATCCAACATGGCGCCGACCACGTGGTTGCGTCTATGGATAGCCCCACCCCCGAGAGTTATACCGGCGTGTGCGTGACGTCACGACGTCAACGCACACGCACGTTTTGGGGTCAGAGGTCGCCCTCTGACCAATCATAGCATAGAGAGGGGTATTTAAACCCCTAATTCACCCCGGTACTTTGCCCTGTCGTGGTTTCCTGGTTTCCTGAGAGTGCTATTTTCGTGTTTCTGATCTCCTGGTATCCTGATCTTGGCTTTTCCCTGGTTATTCTGATCTCTGGTTTCCCTGACTTGGCTTGTTTAATCGGTATTGAGTATTTTCTGGCTTCCTTGACCTCGGCTTTCCCTTTGACCATTCTCTGTCTCTAGCGTATTAGTCCGGCCATTCTAAGGTTCGGTTTACGCTCTATCCTGTTATTTTCCTTTCCTTTCTTATGTATATGTTTACATAATTTCTGCATGCTGGACCACACTAACAGTCGTGACATTACGACAGGGCCATGGATCCTGCAGAACTATGCAAACATATGATTGCCTGTGAAAATAGGGTGGAGGATATGGACCACAGGTTAGACCAATTTGCCCAGGCATTTCAGACCTTGCTCCAGAGGACTGCCTATTTAGAGGTCCCTCCTGTACCACCTGTGGTTCCGCCACCTGTAGTGGTTCCCGTACCACATAAACCACCATCCATAATCCTTTCACCTCCCCCTCGTTATGGAGCTGATTTTAAAGAATTCAGAGGTTTTTTAAACCAAATTGAATACCACTTTGAGGCCTCCCCAGGTTCATTCCCTACAGATAGCTCAAAAATAGGCTATCTAATGAACCAATTAACTGGAAAAGCCTTAACCTGGGCTAACCCCTTATGGGAAAGTGGAGACGCAGTAGCCCGTGATTACAGTGCCTTTCTCACAGCTTTTAAGGCTACGTTTGAACCTAAAGGCAGGGAGAAGAACGCTGCCAAAGCCCTTATGAGAATAAAACAAGGCAGTCGTTCTGTAGCCGATTATGCCATAGAGTTCAGGACATTGGCGTCTGAGGTTGATTGGACCAATAGTGGTCCATTGGCGGATCCAGGGGGGGGGCAACGGGGCAATTGCCCCCCCCGAGAAAATATTGCTGTTCGAGGCTCTCCCCTGCCAGTGGCGGATCCAGAAGCTAATCTCGGGAGGGGCACTGGCAGATTATTTTAAGAAACAATCCAGGCACAATAACCACTACAGCTCTCTGTAGTGGTTTTGGTGCCAGGAGTTGCTGTGGCGCCCTCCCAGAGTAAGTAGTCAAACTGTTTAAAAAAATGTTTGATAACTTACCCATGTCTGCCGGGATAGGGTTTGTAGTGTGTATGTGTGTGAGGGGTGCAGTGTGTGTGAGGGTCGCAGTATGTGTATGGAGGGGTAGTGCGTGTGTGAGAGGGGTGCAGTGTATGTATGGGGTAGCAATATGTATATTGGGAGCAGTGTGTTTGTGTGTAAATGGTGCAGTGTGTGTATTGGGAGTAGTGTGTTTGTGCGTGAGTGGCGCAGCGTGTTTTTGTGTGAGGGGTGCTTTGTGTGTGTATGGGGGCAGTGAGTGTATTGGGGGCTATGTGTAAGGGGGGGCTTTGTGTGTGTAAGAGGGGCTATGTATGTAAGGGGGAGCTGTGTGTGTAAGGGGGGGCTGTGTGTAAGAGGGGGGCTGTGTATGTAAGGGAGGCTGTGTATGTTAGAGGGGGCTGTGTGTGTAAGAGGGGGCTGAGTATGTAAGGGGGGCTGAGTATGTAAGGGGGGGGTCTGTGTGTGTAAAGGGGGTCTGTGTATGTAAGGGGGGCTGTGTGTGTAAGGGGGGGGCTGTGTGTGTAAGGGGGGGCTGTGTGTGTAAGGGGGGTCTGTGTATGTAAGGGGGGTCTGTGTATGTAAGGGGGGGCTGTGTGTGTGTAAGAGGGTCTGTGTGTGTAAGGGGAGGCTGTGTGTGTAAGGGGAGGCTGTGTGTGTAAGGGGAGGCTGTGTGTGTAAGTGGGGGCTGTGTATGTAAGGGGGGCTGTGTATGTAAGGGGGGGCTGTGTGTTTAAGGGGGGGCTGTGTATGTAAGAGGGGGGCTGTGTATGTAAGAGGGGGGCTGTGTAGGTAAGGGGGGGCTGTGTAGGTAAGGGGGGACTGTGTATGTAAGGGGGGGCTGTGTAGGTAAGGGGGGGCTGTGTAGGTAAGGGGGCTGTGTATGTAAGGGGGGGCTGTGTATGTAAGAGGGGGCTGTGTATGTAAGAGGGGGGCTGTGTATGTAAGAGGGGGGCTGTGTATGTTAGGGGGGGCTGTGTATGTAAGGGGGGGGCTGTGTAGGTAAGAGGGGGGCTGTGTAGGTAAGGGGGGACTGTGTATGTAAGGGGGGCTGTGTAGATAAGGGGGGGGGCTGTGTAGGTAAGGGGGGCTGTGTGGTGCAGTGTGTGAGAGGATAGGGGGGCAGATAAAAGATTTTTTTTTGTTTTAATTATTAAATAAATAAAGCTAATGTCCCCCCTCCCTTCTTACCTTTGCTGAGGGAGGGGGAGACATTGCTTTCTCTTCCAGTCCCTGGTGGTTCTAGTGGGGGAGTGAACTCTAACCTGCAGCTCAGGCTAGAGTTCACTCTCGCGAGAACGGAGCGTTGCCATGGTAACGCTCCGTGCTCGCGAGAGGAGAACCCGGCGGAGCTGCAGGTAAGAGTTCCCCCGGGTTCTCTCTCCCACTCCCTCCCCTGACGGCCGCTCAGCAATGTGCCTGTGGGCCGGGAAGGGAGATCACTGATCTCCCCTCCGGTCCGTGCAGGCAATCAGCAGGGCTGGTGCTTGGATAGCACCAGCCCTGCATGGGCCGGCAGGGGAGAGCCTCGGGCAGCAATATTTTCTCGGGGGGGGCAATTGCCCCGTTGCCCCCCCCCTGGATCCGCCAATGTCCCCTGCCGGCCCATGCAGGGCTGGTGCTATCCAAGCACCAGCCCTGCTGCACCATTTACACACAAACACACTGCTCCCAATATACATATTGCTACCCCATACATACACTGCACCCCTCTCACACACGCACTACCCCTCCATACACATACTGCGACCCTCACACACACTGCACCCCTCACACACATACACACTACAAACCCTATCCCGGCAGACATGGGTAAGTTATCAAACATTTTTTTAAACAGTTTGACTACTTACTCTGGGAGGGCGCCACAGCAACTCCTGGCACCAAAACCACTACAGAGAGCTGTAGTGGTTATTGTGCCTGGATTGTTTCTTAAAATAATCTGCCAGTGCCCCTCCCGAGATTAGCTTCTGGATCCGCCACTGTAGTGGTCTGGTGGCTGCTTTCTCTTAAGGTCTAGCTGAGAGTATACAAGATGAGACTGCAGCTAGAGACCTTCCGGTTAATCTTAATGAGTTTATTGCCTACATGATAGACATCATGATAGACAACATGATAACCGGCTCAGAAAGAGAGAGAAAAACAAACAACGTAATATACGTTCTAATTTGTCCATAGCTCCTCGTTTCTCTAACCCAGTGGTGAGTAGCCAAGTGCCTCTTCCAGAACCTGAACCCATGCAATTGGGTAGTGCTAAACTCACTGAGGCAGAGAGACAACACAGACGTAACGAAGGGCTGTGTATGTATTGTGGCAAGAAAGGACATCAAAGATTGTCATGCCCGGTTCGGCCGGAAAACTTGCACACCTAAGGCACGTACGGGGACCGACCTTAGGTGTGATGTATATGTCCCCTAAATTGACTAAGAACCATTTCCTTGTCAAAGTTACCTTGTCTTTTAAGAAGACCACTGTTCAGTGTGAGGCTATGATTGACTCTGGGGCAGCGGAGAATTTCCTAGACAAAGAGTTCTCTGCAAAACATCTCCTGCCCTTAAGACAGAAAGAGAAACCTATAGCAGTCGAGGCCATTGATGGAAGGCCTCTTACCCAGCCTTTCATCACACACGAAACTCTGCCAATCACTGTCTCAGTGGGTATTCTCCACTCTGAAGAGATGACCTTTCAAATCATATCTTCACCTACATGTCCGATAATACTCGGTTTCCCTTGGCTCCTGAAACACAATCCACGTTTGGATTGGATTGAAGGAGAGATTGTGAGTTGGGGTGAGAGATGCAAAGGTGTTTGCTTTAAGCAAATCCCACAACCAATTGGTACCATTAATGTTCCTATTGCACCTCCCTTGACCACACAGATACCACCGCAGTATATGGATTTAAAAGAGGTATTTAACAAGGTCCAGTCAGAAGGGTTACCTCCTCATAGACCTTATGACTGTACTATAAATTTATTACCAGGGACCATGCCTCCCAAGGGAGGAGTATATGCTTTGTCCCCCCAAGAAAATCTTTGTTTGGAGGAATATATAAAGGATGCTCTCAGAAAGGGTCATATCCGTAGATCCTCCTCACCGGCCGGGGCTGGGTTCTTCCTTGTTTCTAAAAAAGAGGGGGACCTACGCCCCTGTATAGATTATAGGGATTTGAATAGGATTACCATAAAAAATGCCTACCCTATTCCCCTTATATCAGAGCTGTTTGACAGATTGAAGGGGGTACAATCTAGTCAGGATTAAGGACGGTCACGAATGGATGACCGCATTTAACACAAGAATGGGACATTACGAGTACCTGGTTATGCCGTTTGGATTATGTAACGCTCCAGCGGTATTCCAGGATTTTATTAACGATGTCCTAAGAGAGTACCTTCACATGTTCGTTCTAGTGTACCTGGACGACATTCTCATCTATTCCCCAGACCTAGAGACACATCACGAACATGTGAAAATTGTACTGAAAACCCTGTTACAGAACGGTCTTTACTGTAAACTGGAGAAATGCCAGTTTGACCAAACGGAGATACAATTCCTTGGATAAGTTATATCTCCGTCTGGTTTCCAGATGGATCCCCGCAAACTGGATGCAGTCTTACAGTGGCCATTGCCCAAGGGCCTTAAAGCTACTCAACGCTTTATAGGTTTTGCGAATTACTACCGCAAATTCATAAAGGGATTTTCCTCCGTGATTTCCCCTATAACCAATTTAACCAAAAAAGGAGCAAATTGTATATCTTGGCCCAAAGAAGCAAGAGAGGCATTTGAACGGTTAAAATCTTTATTTTCCTCAGCACCTGTCCTGACCCATCCTGATCCAACCAAACCATTTATCCTAGAGGTGGATGCGTCAGAGACAGGAGTTGGAGCCATTCTGTCTCAGAGAGAAAATCCTGATACGCCTTTACATCCCTGTGGATTTTACTCTCGCAAACTCACACCTGCAGAGAAGAATTATGACATAGGGAATAGGGAACTTTTGGCCATTGTACTTGCCCTTAAGGAATGGAGGCATCTCTTGGAAGGTTCCAAAGAGCCACTTTTGATCTTTACTGATCATAAGAATTTGGCTTATATTGGGGACGCTAAGAGACTGTCCTCTCGTCAGGCTAGATGGTCATTGTTCCTCTCCCGATTCAATTTCGTAATTACGTATAGGCCTGGAACTAAAAACACCAAGGCAGATGCACTTTCTAGGCAGTTTGAGACAGAAGAAGTTCCGGAACAGGAGATATATCCTATTATACCTCCTGAATGCCTCATTGCCACTACAGTTTCCGAAGTGTCTTCTCCACTCTTCTGTGCCATAATAGCAGACCAAACTCAGGCACCTGTGGGAAAACCTGTATGTGTCACCTCCGTTCCGAAAAAAGGTACTAGATATGTTCCATGACAACCTCACAGCGGGCCATCCTGGAGTCCATAAAACTCTCTCTGCTATCTCCAGGAAGTTTTGATGGCCTGCTCTTAGAAACGATATCAAAGATTATGTTGGGGCATGTCAAATATGTGCCGTTTCTAAAGTTCCTCCTAGATCGCCCCCTGGACTGTTACAACCTCTGCCCATACCTAATGCTCCATGGACCCATTTAGCCATGGATTTCATTGTGGATCTACCCAGTTCAAACGGGTTTAATACAGTCCTTATGGTTATCGATAGATTCTCAAAGATGGCACATTTTGTCCCACTTAAAAAACTACCATCTGCTCAAGATCTAGTTCAAATATTCTTGAGAGAGATCTTTCGGTTGCACGGTGTACCCAAAAGCATCGTATCTGACAGAGGTACCCAGTTTGTTTCTAGGTTTTGGCGTTCCTTTTGTAAACAATTGGGCATCGAACTCTCCTTTTCGTCAGCGTATCACCCTCAAACA
Organism: Pelobates fuscus; assembly: GCF_036172605.1. NCBI lineage: Eukaryota > Metazoa > Chordata > Amphibia > Anura > Pelobatidae > Pelobates > Pelobates fuscus. The sequence continues at coordinate 147,230,105 of NC_086324.1, forward strand.
AATGGAGCAGCAGAGAGGGCGAATCAGTCTTTAGAAGCCTATTTACGTTGCTTTATAAATGCCAATCAGTCTAACTGGTATGAGCTCTTACCCATGGCTGAGTTCGCCAGGAACAACGCCACTCATGAATCTTCTACTCATAGCCCATTCTTTGTAAATCAGGGTTATCACCCCACTGTTTTCCCTTCTGAATTCTCAGACACGGACATCCCTGCTTTGAACACCCGTTTAGAATCGATTCATGATACTTGGGATTCCGTCCATTCGGCTCTGCAAAAGGCTTCATTACATGCAAAGGTCCAAGCTGACAAGAAACGGGGTGCTAATCCTGTCTATCTTCCAGGTGACAGGGTGTGGCTCTCCACAAGACATATCAAACTTAGGGTCCCGTCCATGAAATTTGCCCCTCGATACATAGGTCCTTTTCAAGTCATCCGACGTATCAATCCCGTGACCTATTCCTTGGCACTTCCGGCTCATATGAGGATTGCGAATACTTTTCATGTGTCTCTACTCAAGCCCCTTACTTGCAATCGATACACCAGGTTTTCCACACCTCCTCCACCCTTGGTAGTAGATGACCAAGAGGAATACGAAGTTCGTTCTATCATGGATTCCAAGATGTCTAGAGGTGTCTTGTCCTATCTTGTTGACTGGAAGGGTTATGGTCCCGAGGAACGTTGTTGGGTTCCTGCTGACCGGGTTCATGCGCCCCGTCTTGTCCGGTCGTTTCACAACCGCTTTCCTCTTAAGCCGGGTCCTTCCCGCCCAGTGTGCGGTCTTCGAGTGGGGGGTACTGTTGCGGTCACCGGCACGCCGAGCCTCACGGCCGTGCCCGACCGGCACAACCGCGCCGACAACACGAGCTTACCTGCTCGTCGGCGAGCCGGGAACCGCTCTCTCACTTCTTCCGGGCATCATGCCCGAATCCAACATGGTGCCGACCACGTGGTCGCGTCTATGGATAGCCCCGCCCCCGAGAGTTATACCGACGTGTGCGTGACGTCACGACGTCAACGCACACGCACGTTTTGGGGTCAGAGGTCGCCCTCTGACCAATCATAGCATAGAGAGGGGTATTTAAACCCCTAATTCACCCCGGTACTTTGCCCTGTCGTGGTTTCCGTTTCCTGGTTTCCTGAGAGTGCTATTTTCGTGTTTTTGATCTCCTGGTATCCTGATCTTGGCTTTTCCCTGGTTATTCTGCTCTCTGGTTTCCCTGACTTGGCTTGTTTAATCGGTATTGAGTATTTTCTGGCTTCCTTGACCTCGGCTTTCCCTTTGACCATTCTCTGTCTCTAGCGTATTAGTCCGGCCATTCTAAGGTCCGGTTTACGCTCTATCCTGTTATTTTCCTTTCCTTTCTTATGTATATGTTTACATAGTTTCTGCGTGCTGGACCACACTAACAGTCGTGACAATGTGACTGAGAGTGTGTGTCTGAAATTGAGTTCCTTGTGTGTGAATATATGTCTCTGTGATCATGTGTATGTTTGTTTCTAGGACAGCATGTGTTTTTGGGTAGCTGCTTGAGGTGTGTTGTTGAATGGAGAGTTGCCTGTGGCTTTTGTGCATTTTGTTTATGGCAAAGATATGATTAATGACTGTGTGTGTATGGTGACTATTTTCAGGGTGTAAATAGTAAGTGTGTCTATTGAATAATCAATAGTAATAGCAGGACTCTGTGGAGATAGTTATTAAGGCAATATGAGTTCACAAAATAGCAGTATTGTTTAACAAATCTCTCAGCTTTTTGTATCTTTTCTTCCCATATGTGGGCAAGAAAAATGAAACAATAGCTGAATAAAATTAATCTAGTAAAGGTTTAACCACATATGTTTAACCAGTACACTGAAAAAAATAAATGAATTTTGGGAAAGTTATGTATTATCCCACTGTAGTAGAAAAACTGTGTCAATTATATGTGCAGCCGACAGATTGCTTCAAGTAAAAAAACTCACAGTTCAACACCTTCAAACAAACTCACAGTTCAACACCTTCATTGATCTCCACAAATTCATTAGAAAATTAACAGTGAAAAAATTCTTTATGGAGAATAAGTATACCAAAACAGATGACCAGGAAGAGTACATTCATACAAATCTCCACCCACAATCGATATTTTATCCACAACAAGTGAAGAGCGATAACATCAAGGTATTTGAACGATTGGTTGAAAAAGATCTGAGGAATCTAAACAGAGGGAAGAAAGACAAAGACAACTTGACTCGGAAGGAAAGACAAGTATTGAAATCACTGATGGAGAATCCTGAGATAATTTTAAGATCTGCAGACAAAGGAAGGGAGGGGAGGAGTAATTATGAACATTACAGACTATGAGGAGGAAACCACGAGGCTATTAAGTGATCAAGACACATATCTACCTCTGACAGAGAACCCTGAGAAACAATTTATGGCAGAATTCCTTGAGTTAATAGATGAAGGAAAAGATAGAGGCATTTTAAGCAAAAGAGAATATGATTTTATATGCTGCAAATATCCAAGAACGGCAGTTTTTTATCATCTGCCAAAAATCCATAAAAGTCTCGACAAACCCCCTGGGAGACCCATTATCTCAGGAATCAATTCACTCACGTCAAACTTATCTCAGTATGTGGATCAATTTCTACAACCTATGGTGATCCAACTACAATCGTACCTGAGAGACACGACACAGGTAATTAATGTTTTGTCAACCATAAAATGGAAAAAGGAATATCTTCTAGTCACTGCAGACGTGACGTCCTTGTACACAGTGATCCAACATCTTCAAGGGTGCGAAGCCATTCAACATTCTTTTGCCAAGTACTCAGAACTGAGAAATGATCAGATCAGCTTCCTTGTCCAGTCAATTGCCTTCATTTTAAGTCACAATAAATTTTGGGCACAACAAAAGTTTTTTCTACAGATAGAAGGCACTGCCATGGGAACTAGGTTTGCGCCGAGTTATGCTAATCTTTTTATGGGAAAATGGGAAGAAGAATTTATTTGGAATAATTCCCCATTCAGCGCAAACCTGGTCCTGTGGCGGCGCTATATCGATGACTGTATATTCATTTGGGAAGGAAGTCTATCGTCACTGGAGGATTTTAAAGAATATTTAAATTTTAACCCTTACAATTTAAAATTTACTTTTACTCACTCTAAAACCTCAGTCGAATTCCTGGATTTGGAGATATACGTTAAAGAAGAGATGCTTTTTACCAAAACCTTCAGCAAACCCGTTGATTGCAACAGTTTTATCCCCTCAGACAGCCACCACAAAAGGACATGGCTTGACAACGTCCCATATGGGCAATTTAGACGCATTAGGCGCAATTGTATGGAATTGGATGTCTGTAAAGTCCAAATGGAGAAGATGAAGATACAATTCCAAAAGAAAGGATATGAGGAAGAAAAACTGACCAGTGCTATGGAGGAGGCTCTCAAATTACCAAGACAAGAAACTTTAAGAAACAGGAAAGAATCACGGAAAATTGAGAGTGAAACTCCAGCATTTATAACCCAATTCAGCAATCAAGCAGGAAAAGTAAAAAATATTCTGAATAAGCATTGGAAAGTCCTGAAAGGGGATAACATACTAGGTACTATCTTGGACGAGAAACCCAGAGTCATCTACTCACGTGCACCAAACCTCAAAACCATGCTAGCACCAACACTTTCACAAAAAAGTGAAAACTTCGAAAATGCAGGTTTCCATAAATGTGGTAAATGTTTGGGCTGTAGAAACAATCCGACTCAAGCATCAATAACTACACAATTTCAAAATATGAAACAGGATGAGAACTTCAAGATCAGAACAGCTTTGAGCTGCAATTCGAGTGGTGTTATATACCTCCTGATATGTCCCTGTGGAAGACACTACGTAGGACGAACCAAGAGGAAGTTTAAAATAAGATTGGGGGAACATATATGAAACATTAAGAAAGGATTGAGTACCAACAACCTCTCAAGACATTTCTCGATTTTTCATGCTAATAATCCAGTAGGTCTCGAATTTTTAGTTATTGAAAAAGTTAATACCCATTGGAGAGGAGGTGATCCAGAAAAAGCCCTAGACAGAACTGAGGCCAGATTTTTAAACTCAATAGTCTTGAACTACTAGGTTTGAATATTGATTTTGAACTGAATGCGTTTCTGTAGTACAACCTTTTTCCTCCCACTAGAAGAATATACGTGCATATATATATATTTTATTGTAACAGTATTATTTATGATACGATAGAATGATAATGAGAAAAACATTTTTTATCTTGCAGAAAACCATCTAAGAAAAAACTGCTGTTTTGAGAATAAGATAACCAAGTCCATTTTCTAGATAACATCTATTTTCAATGTATTCTATTTTTATAATTATTGAATAATATCTCTTTAAGTAATATTTAATTTTATAATTATTTTCTTCTAAAGTATTTTTTAGATATAGCTATCTGTATTTGTATTTTTTAAGTAATTAATGATTTTTATTTATAGATCCTTTTTTCATTCTTTGTTTTTATAGTTCATATTGATTTTTTATTTTTTTTTTGTAAATCTTTATTTTATTGAGACATTGAGTTATGCGGTACAGAATGTGAACAAAAATAAAGGAGTTAGTGCATAAGACAAGACGTTAATCAAGTAGTTGGTCACTATACTCATATCTGTCTCATTTTTTGTAAAGTAAACATGCAAGTCTAATTAGTAACAACAAGCTATACCATATAGTGCAGTGTAACAATCAATAGGTAAGTCAACGTAAGTAATATCAAGCTTCTTAGTTATATCAACATATTGATTTTTAATGTTTTAATTCTTAACCATTACTACTACCCATAATGGGATGTTTAACATAATGTTAATAGCTGACCAATTAACATTTCTCTAATAAGGAATTATGGGCTTATTTGCATTTGCCTCATCTAAAATGCAAAGTGATGTATTGTATATATCCATTTGAATATGTAAAGTGACTTATCATATGCATTCCGTTTTATATGCAAAAATGATTTATGTAGTAGAAATCTGTTTAACAAATGATGCACCAGCAAACAAGGGGTTAATCTTTTAATAAAGCAATTAGACCAGAGTGTATTTAACAAAAGAGAGAACCGAGAATGCCATCCTCTGATGAAGTGATCCTACGATCAAGAAACGCGTAAGGCGGCATTCTATTTCGATTCCCAGGAGAGTGAGCTGGAACGCAAATCTGAGCCACAGTGGAACGCACGCGGCTGTCAGCAAGTCTGTGTGCAACACGAAGAGGTCCAGATCTGATTTCATCCGGCCGGTGAGAGAGATTTTTAACATCTTTTGGACACTCAAAACTTTAATTTGACAGAAGCTGCTCTCCAAACTTGGGAACTTTTATTGTCTTTTATATTTTATGTGTTAGTTATTGACAGTGATTTATTGGTAATAAATTTTTTTTTTACTTGAAGCAATCTGTCGGCTGCACATATAATTGACACAGTTTTTCTACTACAGTGGGATAATACATATCTTTCCCAAAATTCATTTATTTTTTCAGTGTACTGGTTAAACATATGTGGTTAAACCTTTACTAGATTAATTTTATTCAGCTATTGTTTCATTTTTCTTGCCCACATATGGGAAGAAAAGATACAAAAAGCTGAGACATTTGTTACACAATACTGCTATTTTGTGAACTCATATTGCCTTAATAACTATCTCCACAGAGTCCTGCTATTACTATTGATTATTCAATAGACACACTTACTATTTACACTTTTAACCTCAGGTGGCGGTTATTCTCGCAGTGATTCAGTGGTTATGGTACACATATCCGGTCTCATCGTTTAAAATTTGAGAGTTATTCACCAGTGTAAGCTGGAGTTTATCTATTAAGTTACTTTTGAAAATAATTTTCAGGGTGTGACTGTGACAGGATGAGTAAAGGGGTAACTGTTGCATGGTGAGTGAGACAGGGAGAGTTGGGAAAATGAAACAAATCCAATCACTAGTGATGTACCGAACTGTCCACCGGCGAACAGTTCCCGGCGAAATTAGCGTGTTCGCGTTCGCCGCGGCGGGCAGACACATGCGCAGTTCGATCCGCCCCCTATTCGTCATCATTGGGCAAACTTTGACCCTGTGCCTCTTGGTCAGCAGACACATTCCAGCCAATCAGCAGCACTCCCTCCCTTCCACACCCTCCAACCTCCCTCCCAGCATCCATTTTCGATTCATTCGGAAGATGCATGCTTAGTGAGAGGAGGGAAAGTTTAGCTGCTGCTGATTAGATAGGGAAATTGATAGCTAGGCTAGGGTATTCAGTGTCCACTACAATCCTGAAGGACTCATCTGATCTCTGCTGTAAGGACAGCACCCCAACAAGCCCCTTTTTAGGGCTATAACATCAGGCTGCTTTTTTTTTTTTTTTTTCCTGTGTAATGTAATTGCAGGTGCCTGCCTGCCAGCTTCTGTGTGAGGTTCACATTGGATACTGTGCCTATTTGCCCAGTGCCACCACTCATATCTGTTTTAACAATAGGTTAAGCTTTACATTTAAAATAAATATATTTTTTTCACTGTAATAGAAGAGCAGTTGCCTGCCTGCCAGCTTCTGTGTGAGGTTCACATTGGATACTGTGCCCACTTGCCCAGTGCCACCACTCATATCTGTTTTAACAATTGGTTAAGCTTTAGATTTAAAATAAATAATTTTTTTTCACTGTAATAGAAGAGCAGTTGCCTGCCTGCCAGCTTCTGTGTCAGGTTGGATGCCTTGCCCATTTGCACAGTCAGTGCCACCACTCATATCTGTTTTAACAATTGGTTAAGCTTTAGATTTTAAATAAATAATTTTTTTCACTGTAATAGAAGAGCAGTTGCCTGCCTGCCAGCTTCTGTGTGAGGTTCACATTGGATACTGTGCCCACTAGCCCAGTGCCACCACTCATATCTGTTTTAACAATTGGTTAAGCTTTAGATTTAAAATAAATAATTTTTTTTCACTGTAATAGAAGAGCAGTTGCCTGCCTGCCAGCTTCTGTGTCAGGTTGGATGCCTTGCCCATTTGCACAGTCAGTGCCACCACTCATATCTGTTTTAACAATAGCTTAAGCTTTAGATTTTAAAGAAATCATTTTTTTTCACTGTAATAGAAGATTAGTTAGTTGTCTGCAAGCATCTGGGTGTCAGGCCTACTTCAGCGTGTGCTCTGCAGACCTGTGCCAGCGTGCTTTGACAGTTGCCAATCATATCTGGTGTCTCTATAGCGTGCTTTTACAACCAAAATTTTGTTTCCACTGTAATAGAAGAGCAGTTGCCTGCCTGCCAGCTTCTGTGTGAGGTTCACATTGGATACTGTGCCTACTTGCCCAGTGCCACCACTCATATCTGTTTTAACAATTGGTTAAGCTTTAGATTTTAAAGAAATCATTTTTGTTCACTGTAATAGAAGATCAGTTAGTTGTCTGCAAGCGTCTGGGTGTCAGGCCTACTTCAGCGTGTGCTCTGCAGACCTGTGCCAGCGTGCTTTGACAGTTGCCAATCATATCTGGTGTCTCTTTAGTGTGCTTTTACAAAGAAAAAAGGTTTCCAGTGTAAGCTAATAGCAGACAGTCAGTGTCCTTCAAGCGGCTCTGTCAGGCCTTCCTTCAGCGTGTGCCCTGCACAACCCTGCCAGCGTGCTTTGACAGTTGCCACTCATATCTTGTGTCTCTATAGCGTGCTTTTACAACCAAAATTTTGTTTCCACTGTAATAGAAGAGCAGTTGTCTGCCTGCCAGATTCTGTGTGAGGTTCACATTGGATACTGTGCCCACTAGCCCAGTGCCACCACTCATATCTGTTTTAACAATTGGTTAAGCTTTAGATTTAAAATAAATAAAAACATTTCACTGTAATAGAAGAGCAGTTGCCTGCCTGCCAGCTTCTGTGTCAGGTTGGATGCCTTGCCCATTTGCACAGTCAGTGCCACCACTCATATCTGTTTTAACAATAGCTTAAGCTTTAGATTTTAAAGAAATCATTTTTTTTTCACTGTAATAGAAGATCAGTTAGTTGTCTGCAAGCGTCTGGGTGTCAGGCCTACTTCAGCGTGTGCTCTGTAGACCTGTTCCAGCGTGCTTTGACAGTTGCCAATCATATTTGGTGTCTCTATAGCGTGCTTTTAAAACCAAAATTTGTTTTTCACTGTTATAGATTGAATAGCAGTTACTTGTCTTCAAGTGGGTGTCTCAGGCCTACAGTGTGTGCTCTGCAGAACTGTTACAGTTCACATTGCCAATCATATCTGGTCTCACAGTAGCTTGCACGCATAGTACCACTAATCCCCAAAAAAATGACAGGCAGAGGCAGGCCACCCCGCAGGGGCCGTCATGGTCGTGGTGCTGTGATTCCCTTTTGCCCTAGAATAATGCCCAGTTTTCAGAAGCCACGTACCCTGAACTTGAAAAGTTCTGAGGACTTAGTTGACTGGCTAACACAGGACACCCAATCTTGTACAGCCTCCGCTCGGAACCTTGACGCACCATCCTCCTCCAGCTTAGCTGCAGGCACCTCTCAAGATAGCACTCACCCGCCTGCCGCCACCACCAAAACTAGCACCACAGCCGCTTTACTTGGTATGTCAGAGGAGTTATTCACACACCCGTTTGAAGAAATGAGTGATGCGCAACCATTATTGCTAGAGGATGTAGATAACAGGGATATGTCTCAGGCAGGCAGCATTAAACACATGGAGGTACGGTGTGATGATGATGATGTTGTACCCGCTGCTGCTTCCTTTTCTGAGTTGTCAGATACAAGCGAAGCGATTGATGATGACGATGCGTCCATGGATGTCACGTGGGTGCCCGCTCGGCAAGAAGAAGAACAGGGCGAAAGTTCAGATGGGGAGACAGAGAGGAGGAGGAGGAGACGAGTTGGAAGCAGGGGGGGGTCGTCGCAAGGAGCTAGTGGCACAGTCAGACAGCATGCATCGGCACCCGGGGTCAGCCCGACAGCACGCCAATCAACGCATGCTGTGTCCACCACCAGAATGCCGTCATTGCCGAGCTCAGCAGTGTGGCATTTTTTTTGTGTGTCTGCCTCGGACAACAGCGATGCCATTTGCAACCTGTGCCAAAGGAAACTGAGTCGTGGGAGGTCCAACACCCACCTAGGTACAACTGCTTTGCGTAGGCACATGATCTCACATCACAAACGCCTATGGGATCAACACATGAGTACAAGCAGCACGCCTACTCTAAGCCGCCATCCTCCTCCTGGTCCAGCATCTTCAGCCACGTCAACCACTGTTGTCCTTCTTGCCCCCTCTCAACCATCCGCCACTCCGTCTCCCGCCTTGAGCAGTTCCCGCTCATCTGCCCACAGTCATGTGTTTCTGTCAAGGACATGTTTGAGCGTAAGAAGCCAATGTCACCAAGTCACCCCCTTGCCCAGCGTCTGACAGCTGGCTTGTCCGAACTATTAGCCCGCCAGCTTTTACCATACAATCTGGTTGAGTCTGAGGCGTTCAAAAAATTTGTAGCTATTGGGACACCGCAGTGGAAGGTACCCGGCCGGAATTTCTTTTCACAAAAGGCAATCCCCAACTTGTACTCAATTGTGCAAAAGGAAGTCATGGCATGTCTGGCACACAGTGTTGGGGCAAGGGTCCATCTGACCACTGATACCTGGTCTGCAAAGCATGGTCAGGGCAGGTATATCACCTACACTGCGCATTGGGTAAACCTGCTGACGGCTGACAAGCAAGGAATGCGTGGCATTGCAGAGGAGTTGGTGACACCGCCACGAATTGCAGGCAGTCCTGCTGCCACCTCCTCTACTCCTCCTACTCCATCCTCTTCCATAACCTCCTCGGCTGAGTCCTCTTGTGCCGCTGCTTCTTGCTCCACATCAACGGCACCCCCCCAGCTCCCCAGGTACTATTCCACATCCCGGATACGGCAGTGTCACGCCGTCTTGGGTTTGACTTGCTTGAAAGCAGAGAGTCACACCGGACAAGCACTCCTGTCCGCCCTGAACGCACAGGTGGAAAAGTGGCTGACTCCGCAGCAACTGGATATCGGCAAAGTGGTGTGTGACAACGGAAAAAAATTGATAGCGGCATTGAAGTTGGGCAAGTTGACACATGTGCCGTGCATGGCACATGTGTGTAATCTGATCGTACAACGCTTTGTGCATAAGTACACAGGCTTACAGGACGTCCTGAAGCAGGCCAGGAAGGTGTGTGGCCATTTCAGACGTTCCTACACGGCCATGGCTCACTTTGCCGATATCCAGCGGCGAAACAACATGCCAGTGAGGCGCTTGATTTGCGACAGTCCTACACGTTGGAATTCAACACTCCTAATGTTCGACCGCCTGCTCCAACAAGAAAAAGCTGTTAATGAATATTTGTATGACCGGGGTGCTAGGACAGCCTCTGGGGAGCTGGGAATTTTTTTGCCACGTTACTGGACGCTCATGCGCAATGCCTGTAGGCTCATGCGTCCTTTTGAGGAGGTGACAAACCTAGTCAGTTGCAGTTGTGTGTGTGCGTGTGTATGGCTGTCTGCCTGTGTGTGTGTGTGTGACAGGGTGAAGATTTCTTGCACATGGGTGTGACAGGGTGAAGATTTCTTGCACAGGGCGCCCAAAGGCCTAAGGCTGGCCCTGTGCATGGGTCAGTGGCTCTGCACCAGACTTCCCTCCAATTGATCAAAGTTAAAGGATTTCAAGTGGACTGATTACAATTACAGGGCCTCTAAAGAGTCCTGTATTGTTATTTGTCGTCACTACCTTCCCGCGTCGGGAGTGGGTCATTTGCGCCCCTGCTGCCTTCCTTGCATGTGGTAGCTGTTTGTCAGGGATTTGTCAATCCATATCTGCCAAGTGACCCTATGTAGGGGTAACAGTCCCTATTCTGCTCTGTGTCAGTGTGTATCATGGTCTCTGTGGACAGGGAACAGTCTCTATTCTGCTCTGTGTCAGTGTGTATCAGGGGTTTTGAGGACAGGTGTCAATCCATATCTGCCAAGTGACCCTATGTATATCTGCTGTCAGTACACAGGAAAAGTTTAAATATTTCTTGTTCTACGTTCTCTGCAACTCCACGCACCGACTCATCCAATACGTGAAGATCTGGGGTTTTTCTGACTCTCCTCAGTAGTGTATCAAACAGTCTGCACTGTGGTAACACGGACATCTTCAGGACATAACTCAACTATTTGCAGATAGGCAGTCTGCAGCTTCTCTTTTTCACCTGTTCTCTTCTTTCTCTTATGCGTATTCTTGTCTATATGCAGGTGGTCTCTTGCCTTTCTTTTAACCAATTCGTTCCTTCCATATGGTTTCAAAAGATCTCTGGCATCATTACTTTCAACGCAAATAACGTCATCATAGTTAGTCTCCTCATTATTCACCGGGAAGAGAGTGTTTGCACTGACTACCCACAGCATGCTCTTGCCATTGCCTACTCCACCTTCAACGACAGGGTGCAAGTCCCAAGGAGAAGGATCATTCACTTTATTATCTGTCTTTATTTCACAAGTAGTGCCTGGAACATCCTCATGGGTCACAAGATGTAAATCTGGACTAATGTCAACCCCAGGGTCTGGAAAATCATCAATTTGAAATGTTTCGAATAATCCCAGTGGGCTGCCACATTCTTCCTCCTCTGATGGTATTAAAGTTTGCAGAGATTCACTATGGGGTGGTGTCAAGCATTTTGGAGAACATTTAAGCATCTCCATCCCAATACGTTTCAGATGTCCTATCAGCTCTTCCACCCTATGCGATACTATGGGCAGGCTACCTGTGACGTCATTACTCACGGCCCTATTTCACGCGGGCACTCTGTGTCAGTGTGTATCATGGTGTCTGTGGACAGGGAACAGTCTCTATTCTGCTCTGTGTCAGTGTGTATCATGGTCTCTGTGGACGGTGAACAGTCTCTATTCTGCTCTGTGTCAGTGTGTATCATGGTCTCTGTGGACGGTGAACAGTCTCTATTCTGCTCTGTGTCAGTGTGTATCAGGGGTTTTGAGGACAGGTGTCAATCCATATCTGCCAAGTGACCCTATGTAGGGGGAACAGTCCCTATTCTGCTCTGTGTCAGTGTGTATCATGGTCTCTGTGGACGGTGAACAGTCTCTATTCTGCTCTGTGTCAGTGTGTATCATGGTCTCTGTGGACATGGAACAGTCTCTATTCTGCTCTGTGTCAGTGTGTATCAGGGGTTTTGAGGACAGGTGTCAATCCATATCTGCCAAGTGACCCTATGTAGGGGGAACAGTCCCTATTCTGCTCTGTGTCAGTGTGTATCAGGGATCATTAGGATAGGTGTCAATCCATATCTGCCAAGTGACCCTATGTAGGGGGAACAGTCCCTATTCTGCTCTGTGTCAGTGTGTATCATGGTCTCTGTGGACGGTGAACAGTCTCTATTCTGCTCTGTGTCAGTGTGTATCATGGTCTCTGTGGACAGGGAACAGTCTCTATTCTGCTCTGTGTCAGTGTGTATCAGGGGTTTTGAGGAAAGGTGTCAATCCATATCTGCCAAGTGACCCTATGTAGGGGGAACAGTCCCTATTCTGCTCTGTGTCAGTGTGTATCAGGGGTTTTGAGGACAGGTGTCAATCCATATCTGCCAAGTGACCCTATGTAGGAGGAACAGTCCCTATTCTGCTCTGTGTCAGTGTGTATCAGGGGTTTTGAGGACAGGTGTCAATCCATATCTGCCAAGTGACCCTATGTAGGAGGAACAGTCCTTATTCTGCTCTGTGTCAGTGTGTATCAGGGGTTTGAGGACAGGTGGCAATCCATATCTGCCAAGTGACCCTATGTAGGGGGAACAGTCTCTATTCTGCTCTGTGTCAGTGTGTATCAGGGGTTTTGAGGACAGGTGTCAATCCATATCTGCCAAGTGACCCTATGTAGGGGGAACAGTCTCTATTCTGCTCTGTGTCAGTGTGTATCAGGGGTTTTGAGGACAGGTGTCAATCCATATCTGCCAAGTGACCCTATGTAGGGGGAACAGTCTCTATTCTGCTCTGTGTCAGTGTGTATCAGGGGTTTTGAGGACAGGTGTCAATCCATATCTGCCAAGTGACCCTATGTAGGGGGAACAGTCTCTATTCTGCTCTGTGTCAGTGTGTATCAGGGATCATTAGGATAGGTGTCAATCCATATCTGCCAAGTGACCCTATGTAGGGGGAACAGTCCCTATTCTGCTCTGTGTCAGTGTGTATCAGGGTTTTTTTTTTTTTAACATTTATTAATATTTTATTTTTCATTTTAGATAAAAAATTACATACATATCCATTAACACGCTTACAAAGAGAAAAATAAGAAGAAGCAGGTTTGATATACTATCAAAAGTTAAATATTATACATACAGTATATACATACACTTCCCTCTTTACTTTCCCTTTTCACTCATTTTTCCATCCTTTCTAGTTACATAATCCGCAAAAGAAAAAAAAAAAAAAAAGAAATACGTTCAAAAGACTCTACATACACTTCCTCTTGTGGTTACTACCTTGCCTTAGTGAGATTGACATTTAGGGGGGAGGGGGGGGTTAATTTTGAGTGTTAAAGTATCCATTCCAAGGGGCCCAGATCTCGTCGTAATTCTCTTTGGAAACTTTATTTGTTACTATGCCAGCTTCCATCCTACCTTGATAGTCCACTTGTATGCAAATATCATGCCAATCTAACGGACCCATAATTCTCCAATTTCTAGCCATTACTAATTTGATTGCCATAAAGATATGTATCATTAGGATTTTAAATTTTATCTTGACCCTTGGCATATCTAAGTGAAACAAGAACATTTGAGCCGTGATAACAGTTTGTGCTTTCAAAATAAAATTTACCAAATCAGACAAAATTATTTTCATAGGTTTCAACTCCTCACAGTTCCACCATATATGAGGGAATGTGCCTAGTTCCCTGCCACATCTCCAACAATCTGGTAGAAGTGTGGGTTGAAATCTGTGAAGGCGTGTTGGTACCAGGTACCATCGATATACTAGTTTAAAGTATACTTCCCGTACGTTTACCCCATGTATGTGTCTTTTAACTAATTTTAGGCCCGAAAGCCAGTCTTCGACCGGCATAGAAAAATGGAGTTCTTGCTCCCATTTAATCATTGCTGTCACTTTGTCTATTTGGGTTTGTCTCCTTATGAATTGATTAAATCTGGAGGCAATTTTTTTCCTATAATGAGATAGTGTAAACTGATCTATTGGAGAAGTTTCCGAAAAAGTCTTTCCCATAATAAAAGATTTTATTCTTAAGTAATTAAATATTTCTTTGGGAGGGAGATTATATTTAGACTGTAGTATTGGGAATGACCATATTTTATTGTCCTCTAATAGTTCCGTAAATCTTACAATTCCGCAGTTTTCCCATACTTGAATATTTATATCTTTTATGTAATATTTTAAACAGGTTAATGGGGCATTTCTTGATATATGATTGGTACCATATTTTTTCTTTAGATATTTTACTATATATATCATTGTGTTGTTCATTGGGTTGTTAGATTTTATATTTTTTACAAATTCGTTGTCGCACCACAAAAGAAATAGAGGTTCGATATTACCAAAATCCGATTTTTCAATTTCTAACCAAATTGGTCTTGATGTTGTAAGGTTATCACACTTAAATAAGTGTGCAACCATATTATTTATATAGAGTTTTTGTATATCCGGAAAGGATACTCCCCCTTCACTCCAGTGTCTCTGTAAGATTTCCAGTGACACTCTAGGTCGCCTATCCTGCCAGATATAATCTGTTATTTGTTTCTGGAGACCGCGTATCGTCTGGGGGGACACCCTCAGCGGGAGGTTACCAAATAAAAATGTCAATTTAGGGAGTAGGTAAGAATTTATTGCCTCAATTCTCCCCAACCAGGACAATTCTAGCCCCCTCCAATTTTTTAGAGTATTCCTAAATTGGGTTGCAATTTCTGTATAATTAAGTTCTCCGATTTCTCTGAATTCCAAAGATAGTCTTACCCCTAAATACTTTATATTACTAACTTCCCAGTCACAATTAAATTCCTTTTTAAGCATATTTTCCCCAGGCCTGCTTAGGCCTTTTGTCAGAATTTGGGTTTTCTTTATATTTAGTTTGTAGCCAGAAATTTTTCCATATTCTTTAATGAGACAGAATGTGGCTGGAATAGATCTGATGGGGTCCGTAAGGGACAGCAGAACATCATCTGCATAAAGTGTAATTCTATTCTCCTTTGTGTTCACCATTAACCCGCTGATACCCTCACTCTGTCTAATCGCAGCTGCCAAAGGCTCTATAGAAAGAATATATAAAAGGGGTGCCAATGGGCAGCCCTGTCGTGTCCCGTTTCTAATTGGGAACCAATTTGATTGAAACAAAAATCCTGTAACTCTGGCTTGAGGATCTTTATATAGTGCCATTGTACATTCCTTATATAAACCTTCTATGCCGAAGGCCTTCAGGACCTCTTCCAGATATTTCCAATTTACTCGGTCGAAGGCCTTCTCGGCGTCGAGGGTAACCAAGGCAAAAGGGGACGAACTTTGACTTGCATGGTATAAAACATTCAATAACTTCCTGATATTATCAGACGTACCTCTACCTTCTACAAACCCGCTCTGATCTATATGTACAATATCTGGTATAATTCTTTTGAGTCTATCTGCCAAAATTCTTGAATAGACTTTAATGTCTAAGTTAATAAGAGAAATTGGTCTGTAGTTTGACGTATATATTGGGTCCTTATCTGGTTTAGGGATTGGAATTATAGAAGCCTGAAGCATTTCTGCTGGAATAACTTTGAGAGTGGCGAATTCATTAAATGTCTTCAATAGGTATGGGGAAATTATGCCTTTGAGTTTTTTATAAAAGATTGATGAAAAGCCGTCTGGGCCTGGGGCTTTACCAGCTATTAATGCATTAATGGTGTTACTGATCTCCTGTATGGAGAATGGCATGTTTAGCTGGTTTAATTTCTCAGTAGTTATTTTTGGCAAATTTAGTTTATCCAAAAAACGCTGTATTTCCCCTTCGGACGGGTCATTATATTTTAAGTTGTATAGACTTTTATAATATTCTTCAAATGCATTAGCTATTTGAGTTGGCGAAATACATTTTTTGTTTCCAGCTATTATGGATTTTATAGATTGAAGTTTATTTTTGTTTTTTAATTTATTTGTGAGAATCTTCCCTGTTCTATTGTTTCCATAATACCATCCTTGCTTTAATGTTAGCAATGCTTTATTAATTTTCTCTTGATTTTTTACTAGGATTTTTTTTCTAATCTCCTTAATATCCTCCAAGGTATTATGATCTAGAGTAGTCTTATGAAGATGTTCCAGTTTTGCCAGATCAATATTAAGCTCATTCAGCTCTCTTCCTTTCTTTTTTTTTATGTTAGCACCCAGTTTAATAAGACATCCTCTCATGTACGATTTAAAAGTACACCACAACATAGCGTTAGAAACATCCCCGGTATCGTTATTTTCAAAAAACTCTTTAGCCTGAATGCTCAGTTCTTCTACATTGATTTCTGAATTTAATAGAGATTCGTTTAATCTCCATCTGTCTCTGCTTTTATATTCGGGATTATTTTTTATAACTAAGCATACTGGTGCATGGTCGGACCATGTTATAGGTCCAATCGTCACTTTATTTATTCGTTCCAGAGTGCCTGCCCTAACCAAGAAATAGTCGATTCTAGTGTATGATTGATGGACATTTGAATAGAAAGTGTAATCTCGCACTTCTGGGTTTAGCGTTCTCCAACAATCATACAAACTATTTTTAGCTAGAAAAGTCTGCATCATTGTTGAACCTATTCTATGACTATCATCTTTATTTGCAGGCTTACTTCTGTTCCTATCTACCTTGTGATCTACAATGCAATTAAAATCCCCACCGATAATCAAACTACCAGACGATACGCGGTCAACCTTTTGTATTAAGCTATCGAGAAATCTATATGGAAGTTGATTTGGAGCATATATATTTACAAGAGTATACAGTATATCATTAATTCGAGCTATTACTATTAAAAACCTGCCACCAGGGTCAACCTCCTCATAAACAAGCTCATATTTCAGGTTACTTGAAAAAAAAATTGCTACTCCTCTTTTCTTATTTTTTCCCATCAGGTTAGCTCTATGGACCACTTGAAATTTTTTATAATTCCATAGCTTAGTCTCAGAGCTAACCCAATGGGTTTCCTGGACGAAACCAATATCCGTTTTGCTATCCGTCAGTAATTTGTACAGGTATCCTCTTTTCTGTCCTGAGTTTAAACCCCTTGCATTAATAGATAAAATGTTAAGTGACATCTAGCCACTGTTCCCCCCAGTCCCTCCTCCATTCCAACCTCCCCTCAGATAGTAACCATCTCCCAAATCCTTTCATGTCTTCCCCTTTCGGCCGTCTAATATCTGGCCTCCAGAGAAAGCTCCACATCACACAATCTACTTGAGCATTCATTCCATTATATGAAGAACTTCTATGTGAAGTCCTCATATTTAAGCCTGCTGCCGTCGCAGGTCTCCGAACCAGGATAGTGGGCCTTATTTTCCTTTTAACGAAAGACGTTACAGTATTAATTTTCAATAAATATTTTAACCCCGCCACTTATCTGCGAATGGTTCCTTAATTGAACCTTAATTAAACCTTTATACAGTTATCTGATTCTATCTAGGGCATTTTCATTTTCATTTTTGTTGTTATAAACACGATTTCCTCGATTAACTTTCTCGCCTCCTATAGTTCCCATGTTCTCCTCTAAATTGATTCTACTTTAACTATTTTATAAAGTGATTACATATTTTGTGATAATTTTAGTGGTATACTTATTTTAAGTGGTATTACATATTTTGTGATAATTTTAGTGGTATACATATTTTAAGTGCATTTATAGTACATATTCTCTACATGTTTCTTTCCCTTTTTCTTATTCTTTCTCTTACCCCTTCCTTTTCATTTTCCTTCCCTCCTAAATTGTGCATTTATAATATAAGTTTTCAACTTGTGCATATTAATTAATCATTATCATTCTTTATATTTTTACTCATTAAAATACAACCTATCTTGTGAGTTTTCCCTTTTTCTTTTCTTTCTTTTTAACAAAAAAAAAGAGGAGGAAGTACGTTTTCAGTTTAAGGTTGGAGTGAGCTTCCAAGTTGTAAGTTTCTCTTTTAGTGCCGTCTTATCTCTAAAGATATATGGTTGGTCCTTGAAGAAGACCATAATTGCTGTCGGAAACAGCCACTTGTATTGTATGTCCATATCTCTAAGAATTGCCGTCTCCTCTGCAAAGGTTCTTCTTGCTTTTCTTGTCTTTTGAGATAAGTCCTGAAAAATTTTAAGATGTCTCCATTCATCGGTATCCAGGGTCTTGTTCCTTACTTTCTGCATGATTAGATTTTTTATCCGGAAACTCGAAAAGCAGACTATAACGTCTCTTGGATGGGACTTGTCAATTTCCTTTGGTTTGGGCAGTCTGTGGAATCTTTCCAAGGGTTCAAGACCCAGGGTCTGCGGGGACAATATATATGAGAAGAAGCTATCCAGATAAGAACTTAAATCTTCTTGTTTAATTGATTCTGGTATGCCTCTAATTCTTATATTGTTTCTCCTGGAGCGATCTTCTAGATTTGTGATTTTAGTCTCGATGTCTTGCAATTTCTTCTCTAATTGTGTATTGGATAATTTAATGTGTTCATAATCTTCTTGAACTTTTTGTAATATATTTGCCTGGCTTAAAAGTTGCTCAGAGAGAATGGAAATTTCTGACCTCAGGTCGTTTGTATTTTGTTCCATGTCATTTTTAATTTTTTTATGTAGGTTGTCCAGCATTTCAGATAGTAGTTGTTGCGTCATTCCCTGTGGGGTTTTTGGCAGGTGTAGAAAGTCTTCCTCTGATAAATTAGACATATGGTGGACAGAGAGTTCAGCATTTTCTAAGGGCAAAGATTTACGTTGCTTCTCTCGTTCTGTAGGTGCCGTTTTGGGGGAGTAATAAGTACCAATTGTTGCTTTCTTTTTCTCATTGTTTGGGACTTTCTCTTTCTTGGGAGCCATGTGTGTTGCAGGGTCTGCTACTTCAGTTTCAATACAAAAATTTTGATTGTATTTGCCACTTTGTTAGCCTTTTACGTATTCATTCAGTATGTATAACTTGTTTGTGCGACAGATAGCTGGTACAAATAAATGGCAGTTTGACTAAACAGGTTGATTGAGTATAAGTTATCTGTCTCAGCAGGTAGCAGGTACTTATAGATTGCAAATTTATAGATATCTCTTAGTTTGCTCTCAGGTATTAGTTTTTGTGTTCACTGGACTTATTTGTCTCAACAGGTTACAGGTTACAGGTTACAGGTTACCATTACAGGTTGCTGTTACAGTTTGATAGCAGATAAGTATATCCTTAAATAGATATAAACCATTTGTCTCAGCAGGTAACACAGCAGGTGCCAGTAAATTACAGATAAGTGAATATTTCTCTGTTTCCTTGCAAATACTCTCTGTCTCCAGCTTGCAATCACCTCCTGCCTCTCTTCTTTCCCCCTTTTTTTTTTTTAAATGCTTCTTCTCTTTTCCTTTCACTTTAATTACACATTTAATTTTCCTCCCTTGCTCCCGTCCCCAGCACACCTCTCGTGCCCCTCGGATCTCTGCCGAAATGGCTCTTCAAAAGGCCCAGGTACCTGCAGTCAAGAGCTTGTAGCTTGTTCTTGTGACACCTTGTGTCTCGTTATCGTCCCAGTCTGCCTCCCCTTTTCGGCCGCCTCAGTTTTTTATGCCGTCGAGCTCGGCGTCCATGCTGCCTCTCTGCTGCCTCACTTCCTGGTCCCCGAAGCGTGCGGCCGTGCGCACGTGCTTACGTCACGTACCGCCCGCCCATCATCCACTGTGTATCAGGGGTTTTGAGGACAGGTGTCAATCCATATCTGCCAAGTGACCCTATGTAGGGGGAACAGTCTCTATTCTGCTCTGTGTCAGTGTGTATCAGGGGTTTTGAGGACAGGTGTCAATCCATATCTGCCAAGTGACCCTATGTAGGGGGAACAGTCTCTATTCTGCTCTGTGTCAGTGTGTATCAGGGGTTTTGAGGACAGGTGTCAATCCATATCTGCCAAGTGACCCTATGTAGGAGGAACAGTCCCTATTCTGCTCTGTGTCAGTGTGTATCAGGGGTTTTGAGGACAGGTGTCAATCCATATCTGCCAAGTGACCCTATGTAGGGGGAACAGTCCCTATTCTGCTCTGTGTCAGTGTGTATCAGGGGTTTTGAGGACAGGTGTCAATCCATATCTGCCAAGTGACCCTATGTAGGGGGAACAGTCCCTATTCTGCTCTGTGTCAGTGTGTATCAGGGGTTTTGAGGACAGGTGTCAATCCATATCTGCCAAGTGACCCTATGTAGGAGGAACAGTCCCTATTCTGCTCTGTGTCAGTGTGTATCAGGGGTTTTGAGGACAGGTGTCAATCCATATCTGCCAAGTGACCCTATGTAGGGGTAACAGTCCCTATTCTGCTCTGTGTCAGTGTGTATCATGGTCTCTGTGGACAGGGAACAGTCTCTATTCTGCTCTGTGTCAGTGTGTATCAGGGCTGGGCTTTGAGGACAGGTGTCAATGTTAGGTGATTTCTGCCCTTTATGGATTAAAAGCAGACTCTGCATCAACTGTGCAATTTTCCATGGGAGTTTTGCCATGGATCCCCCTCTGGCATGCCACAGTCCAGGTGTTAGTCCCCTTGAAACAACTTTTCCATCACTATTGTGGCCAGAAAGAGTCCCTGTTGTTTTTAAAATTCGCCTGCCCATTGAAGTCAATGGCGGTTCGCGCGGTTCGCCGGTTCGCGAACATTTGCGGAAGTTCGCGTTCGCCGTTCGCGAACCGAAAATTCCGGGTTCGCGACAACACTACCAATCACATTAGAAAGATGTTTTTGCTCACCCTTTTTCCATGTTGCGCCGTTCTCGCCAAGGTTGCAAAATGCAAAATGTGGAGACACTTAACGCCAGTGCTGATCACTGGAGTAGGAAGCACCTCTAGTGGCTGTCTGTGTGACAGCCACTAGAGGTGTTACTAGGCAGCAATGTTAACATTGCCTTTTCACTGAAAAGACTGTGTTGATATTGAAAAGACTGCACGGACATACTATACACACCAGAACAACTACATGAAGCTGTAGTGGTTCTGGTGACTATAGTGTCCATTTAAATATTTTTAGAGGACCTCCTAAAAAATTTTTAAAATATGAAATCATTTGAAAAGTTTATCCAAAAATATTAAATCATGAAAAGCTTATTGAAAGCTGTAATAGCCAAGACATGCCTATAACTGAGATGAGGAATGGCCCTTTGGCACATTCACCTCTCGATTGTCCAAAATTATATTTGGAGCCATTTCGGATTCTTTCCATTAATACTGGGAGGAGTGCACCTATTTGCATGTCTGATGTTCTTGACCTCAGGGCCAGCCTTTATGGAACGATCATTTTTTGGAAACTCCCACCGTGTCTTTGGGTTGCCCTTTCCCTGAATCTATGAGGGATATTCCTTAACAGGGACTCTACATGTGTCTTTCACTCATTCTGCACACACAAGTATAAAAGGGTCTCTTCCTTCTTAAGCCTTTCTAGCTATTTTGCCTGGCTGCATGCAGGGATGTGCTGCTTTTTGTAGGGAGTCACCTCCTGGCCTAGAGGTGTCAAACACTGTCCCCTATTTTCTTTCCTTCTCCTTTACCCCTTTTTGATATATTTCTTTTCTTGCTTCCTTTGGCCAAACATGGCTATGCTTTTGACATTTTCATTCATGTTTATTGTTATTGTATTGCATTATTTTCAGTAAACACCTAATTATAAATAAGTGAGGTGGTGATGTTTTGTCAAACCTGCTTTTTGTAGCCAAATTTTGCCATTTGTATGTAAAAGTCCACTTAAGTCACCCAGACCACTCCATATTGATGAAGTGGTCTGGGTGCAGTGGTTCTGTCATTTTATCCCTAAATTTATTTGTAGAAACTAAGTTTTCATTGCAAGGTTAAATACACCTCTAGTGGCTGTCTTCCTGACCTCCTTTGGAGATGCTTCTTCTTCCATGACCAAGTGAAACTTGATCCTGGCATCAAAAGCTGCATTTGATTTGAGGAATGTGGCATTTGGCCGCGCATGCGTAGTTTCAATCCATTGCTTCTCTATGAGAATTTTTATCTT
Source organism: Pelobates fuscus (assembly GCF_036172605.1). Classification (NCBI taxonomy): domain Eukaryota; kingdom Metazoa; phylum Chordata; class Amphibia; order Anura; family Pelobatidae; genus Pelobates; species Pelobates fuscus. Next base: position 147,252,269 of record NC_086324.1, read on the forward strand.
ACTTAAATGTTACTGAAAAAGGCTGGTGGAAAAATTATCATTTTGCTATAAGGGAGTCCAGAATAGTCCAGAAATAATGATTTATTTATTTTTTTACTTTAAGTTACCTTTAACCCCTTAACGCCGTCCAGCATTAAATGGGCTTTAAAGCCATTGCAGCGGCATAGAACGCCGTAACGGCTTGCAGCCCCTGGAGGTCCGGTGGACTTACCTCCGTCGTGATCCTCTTCTGGAGGGCTGCCTGACAGCCCAGGCAGCCCTCCCCCGGCAAATGAGACCCCCGGGGGCCATGTGATTGCTCTCAAAGAGCGATCATATGGCCCCCTATAGCTGGCTGTGGATCTACCAGCAGTGGGACTGTCTAAAATGTCAGACAGTCCCCCTACTGGTAGGAAGTGTAAAAAATAATAATTAAACATGTTTAAAAATAAATTAAATATATTGTTATATATATATAATATGTATATATATAATATATATACATATTATATATATGTAACGTCATACAAAGTGTATTCTAATATTAATATAAGTACATATATTAGTATTAAAATACACTTAGAATGATGTTACATATAATATGTATATATATATTATATATATATATATAATAGATATATACACATATTATATATATATATATATATACGTATAATTACAATAATAAATAAAATATTGAAACAAAATGTAATATAAATTATATATTCTAACTGTATTTTGTTATTAATATATATATATATATATATATATATATATATATATATATATATATATATATATATATATATAAATATTGGTAACAAAATACACTTAGAATGACATTCTATATATATCTATCTATATATAAAATACAAATAACCGTATATATAGATAGATAGATAAATACATATAATTACATAAAAGATTACATTAGTATACACGTAGAATTTAAATACCTATAAGTGCATATATATTAAAATTCTACGTGTATATTTAAGTAATCTTTTAACATAATTATGTGATTTGAGTAATTAAAATTTGATTGACATGCCTGACAACACAGGGAGAAAGTGCAGAGAATTTAATTCGCAAGCACTATATTTGACCCTGTAACTCTCCAAGACACCATAAAACCTGTACATAGGTGGTACTGTTTTACTCGGGAGACTTCGTTTCAAAATGATAAATTGTATTACAACGATGATATCTTAAGTAAGTGACGTTTTTTGCATTTTTTTACAAACGAACTGCACTTTTATGGACTATATTATTGTTGTAATATGTTTTACTGTTTTAAAACAATAATATTTGTGTTTAGTAATGTCTCCAGAGAATAACAGTACCATGTACAGGTTTTATGGTGTTTTGGAAAGTTAGAGAGTCACATCTAAGGCTTGCATTTCATTTTTTTTACATTGAAATTTGCCAGATTGGTTATGTTGCCTTTGAGAGCGTATGGTAGCCCAGGAATGAGAATTACCCCCATGATGGCATACCATTTGCAAAAGTAGACAACCCAAGGTATTGCAAGTGGGGTATGTCCAGTCTTTCTTAGTAGCCACTTAGTCACAAACACTGGCCAAATATTAGTTTTTTGCTTTTTTCACACAAAAACAAATATGAACGCTAACTTTGAGCAGTGTTTGTGACTAAGTGGCTACTAAAAAAAGACTAAACATACCCCACTTTCAATACCTTGGATTGTCTACTTTTTCAAATAGTGTGCCATTATGGGGGTAATTCTCATTCCTGGGCTACCACACTGTCTCAAAGGTAACATTACTAATCTGGCAAATTTCAATTTGAAAATGGAAGGTTCTATATTTGACCCTGTAACTTTCCAAAACACCATAAAATCTGTTAATGTGGGGTACTGTTGTACTCGTGAGACATCGCTCATTACAAATATGTGCATTTTTTTGCAGTATTATGACATTAACAGCTAAAATGTCAGACGGAAATACTAATTTAAAAAAGCAACTTATTTTCTCACATTTTTATTTTATTCATAATAAATTATGTTCCATATATGAATAGTTATTGATAAATTAAAGCCCTGTTTCTCCTGAACAAAATGATATATAATAAGTGTGGGTGCACTTAACGTGACAGCGGTGAATTACGGTTGAACAGACATATAGCACAAATTCCAGTTTTTGTTTACGTTTTGTTTTGATCAGAACGTGCACTATTGACTCCGTCCTGAAGGGGTTAATATGCTAACATTTCTGTTTGTTGAATAAGCTTGATGGTTTACATCAAATACCATCTTTAGCATTTAGCTCAAGACCGAAAACCTAATGAAGACATCTGGCATCTCTACAGTGTTGCACAATGTAGGCTATGCCATATTAACATAATTATTTAAACACGTGTAACATTTACCATCACTTCATGTTACTTTTACCTCTACCTGCTACAGGATACTGTACTTCCTGGTTTGTTTAGCTCAGTGGAGCTAAACTCAAGAGACAGCTATTGCCCAGAGTACCTGCCTTGCAAAGACACAATGAAATAGTGCATAATTAATGCATGAGTGTTTTAATTTGGGGTATATTACTAAACTGTGTTGTTGTTTTTTTAAATTTGAGTAATAACTGTAAAGTAATAACCAATAACTGTAATAACAAAAACAAGCAGAACAACAAAAATTAGAAAAGAAAAGCAAAAACAAAGAAAAGGAGTGTATGTTATAAAATGTTGGCAGTCACGGCTGGTTGTACTAGTGCAAATGGAAAAACTAAGCAAGCAGCTATTACTATTGTAGTCAATCTCAAGAACGATCTCTCAACTAATCATTTATGGTTATTCACTAAGCTCCAAATAAAAGCAATTTAATATCCATATGGAAACATTTAGGGTGAAATAGCTGGTCTAGAACATTTTTCCAACTCTATTTTCATATCTATATTCTACAGTCACAAATATTGCTATCTGGATTTTAATTAGCTACAAAACACGACTGGTAAATACAGAGCAGAAAATAGAGACCACGATATCAGACAGATACAGAAGGTCCCTTATAAGAAGAATTGTGGTTAAACCATCGTCAGTGCATGCACTCAATCAACTTGCATGTTGTGATCTTTTGTATGGGTCTGAAAAGTCAGCACGTGATGTGGCAAACACGCTACACGCAAGCATGTCCTGAGCCTTTGAACCACAGGTGAGATAAACAAGGGAACTGTACTTAAACAGAGATACAAAACTAAGCTCAAGGCACAATGAATCAGAAATTACATGTCGTCATGCAAGTGACATGCATAAGATTGGAACACCAACAAACGGCACCATGCATACACTGATTCCCTGGCCTGTGTCAATTCTTGAGGAAGAACTTTAAAGAGACATTATATTCTGGAGAGTATGTTCAGTCCTGCGGGCATTTTAATGTACATACTGTCTTTTCAGAGAAAAGGCAGTGTTTACATTGCTCCCTATGTATACCTCCAGTGGCAGTCACGCTGATGACTACTGGAGGTGCTTCCTGGGTCAGTGCTGCACAGTGTGCAGCACTGACATTCAGTGTCTTTAAACTCTGCATGGCGACGCTGAACTTCCAACATAGAGATGCATTGATTCAAGTGTTTGTCTCGGCCCCTGTCCTATTTCCTTGGCTGAGATCATGAGAAGGGATCCAAGGAGGCGGATCGGGGCATACCCAAGCAGTGCTGTAAAAAAAGATGAGTTTATAATCTATTTAGGGGGAGCAAGGTGGGTTTAACACTGTAGGGTCAGGAATAAATGTTTGTGTTCCTGACCCTATAGTGTTCCTTTAACCCCTTAAGGACCAAACTTCTGGAATAAAAGGGAATCATGACGTGTCAGACACGTCATGTGTCCTTAAGGGGTTAAGGATGCCTGGTAGGTAGGCACAGAGGTGTGGTCTTTTATCAATAGTTTGTGTACCTGACCACAAACCAATTTTTTACTAATTTGAAAAATGGCAGAATCCTATAAAGAAGGGCAACTTATCTTTAGGACACCTTATGTTAGTGCAACTAAAGGCATAAAGTTGAAGTAAATATTTTTTTCGTTCTCATGAGATTATTACAGTTGCTATATATGGTGATTGCTATATATGGTGATAGCTATTTCGGTGTCTGCGGCATCAGCTATTATTATTGTTATTGGCATTTACATAGAAAAACAATATCCAACAATCAAGTTGATTGTGTGCATGCAGAGACAATAGTTTTACCGCAATTCTTCTTATAAGTACAGGCGGTATTTGTGTGTTGTTTACAAAAACAGAAACCTGCAGCAATATGTGGCACAACACAGGAAGCTCGGGAAGTTGGTTGTGGTTTGTAGTTCCTGCAACATTATGTATATATATATATTTTTTTTAAAAATAGATTTATTTGATGTGGAGACACTAACAATGTTTACAACATGCAATTTAATCTTTTAAACAACTTCTCACACCTTCTAGCATGCTTGGTATCAAAGATAGGTAATGATGGATAGATATGGTATCGACAACATATTTTATTGCTTCAACAACACATATATATATGTAAAATTCTCCAATGGTTTATGCAAAGTCAGAACTTACAGCTGGACATCATGTACATTTCTCAACTAGCATCGTGAGAAAAGTCTACTTTGGCCACAAGTGTTTATTCACTAAACTCTGATTTGTAAAGAATTTAAATATAAACTAGAAATTCAAGGCTCAAGTAGCCAAGCTGTAGCTAAACTTGAAGAGTTTCTCGAGTTTGTTTGTTAAAGCTTACATTTTGCCATTCAAATTTTAGTTTGTAAACTTTTTAGCACGGAGAAAATAAATTAGTCCGAATCGATTTGGTTTGGTACGGATTTCATGCCTGTGACTTTTCTGTCCGAATTAATTCACTCAACGCCATCGCTTTGGAAAAACGTATTCAGACAAAACAAAATGGTGTGAAAATTGGCCAATCAGTTTATTGCAAAATATAAATATTATGTAAATATTTAGCAGTACACTGATAGATGCATTTTTGCCCCATTTTGCTCATAGATCGAATGAGAAGTAGTAACTAAAAGAGAAAAAACGAGAGAGAGCAGTAATAAAGCTATATTTATATATTAATTTTATGTAGATTTTTAAAACTTTTTTTTACGACTCATTATTTTCCCTATTGGTTACTTCTCACTTGATCTCTGAATAAAATCAACTTTTAGGGGCTGATGATTGTCCTGTAACCATCTTTTGTTCATCTCTTTTTTGGGCAAGACTCCGACACACGAAACAATCAAACTTTGTCCGTTTGTTGTGTGATTCCTTCATATAGTGTTTCAGAATTCAAGATTTCAGACAAACCTCTCACTGACCACAATTTAAGTGAATACCGATTTGGAAACAGAATTCACAAGTCTCCTAATTTGCTCCAGCTTGGAGTTTAGTAAATAAGGATTATCCACTAAACACCTGTAAATGAAATACAAATGGCAGAATATAGGCAAATATAGGTTAGTCTTTGACTCCAGCTGAATTGGTGATTTTTTTAAAAAATCCGCCATCTTAACCTATATATTTCCATTCAGAATTATTCGCTAAAATTTGGTGTTTAGCAGTGTTAATTGGGTCGACTAGCCATTTTAGTCAAATTTCTCAGATTTAGTCAACTAAAAGTAGACTACAGCAATTCAGATGAGTAAAATATGACTAGAACTAAGATGGCTTTCCAGTACAAACGATTAGGACTAAAACTAAATTGAAATTTGCCGCCAAAATTAACACTGCACAGATGGGCTGTTGAAGGGGAAAAAAAGGTCAAAATAGAGGCCTTAACTAAACCCATCAGATTTTAATTGTGTCGACTAAAATATGACATTGCAGCCATGCTTAAAACATAAGCCTACTTGTATATAAAACGGACAGTGCTGCCATATCTAAAACCATCTCTAAACATCGCTACATTTGTATAGATAAACTCCACATTGCCCCCATATGTCATGTGTTTATATATATTCCCGGGGTATTGTGCACTTGCTGTTTAAGATATATGCGGCTCAGCAAACTGCCTGAGTGTTCCACTGAAGATAACAAAATGCACAGAAGTGAGGTCTTCAAACTTAAATTTTTATTCCAGTATAAAGTATGATCAACAGGGATTTTCATCCAGTCCTTACATTTTTGTGTACAATGACTGTTTATACCAGGAGTTGGCAACCATTGGCACTCAGTTGGTGATGCTTTGCCAGCATTATGGGTGTTAGATCATTATGGGAGATGTAGTCCACAAGATCTGGAGTGCCGAAGTTTGCGGAGTGCTGCTCTCAGCCAATCAGTGACTCCCCATTCACACAACTGGCTTGCAAAAGTCCGAACACGGTTTAACCCCTGAAGGTCAGAGTGTGTCCGGGTGCGTCCTGGCACCATAACTGCTTCATATAGATGAAGTTATTTTGGTGCCTGGAGTGTTCCTTTTAAGCTAAGTGGTTTTGGTGAGTATAGAGTCCCTTTAAGATGCAATCCTGTTGCTAATCTACCTTGCTTTCAAGTTGTTTTCAGTTTCGATATTTAAGCAGATACAAAGTTCAATACCTTGATACTTTGTAAACACTGCTTCAACTTGCAGTTGGAACTTTAAATATATTCAGAAGTGATTTATTTAAAACCTGCAGTATCTCTCTGCAGCATCCATACTCTGTTAGAACTAACACCTTAACTATCCACATATTGAGAGAATGTAATCCTCTTCTGTTTGTATTGTATTATAATGTGACACAGTTCACATATCACTCCACTTTTTGTTTATTTTATTTTCTTTGTTACTGATTGATGGTTTTAAAGATGCTCAATAAAAGTGTAATCTTTTTAACTCAGGCATTTTGTTGAAGAATGTCCCCCTGTTACTTCATTTGTAATCAATAACATTTGGGTTAGACCCTTTATTTTGCCTACGTCAACGTCCCATTTTTTTTTTTGGTGTCAAGAATTTCCTTGGTCTATTCTATCGTTAAAAGATTACTCCAGCCAATTTTCAGGAGGGGACCTTTCCTGCGTAAAATTCCCTACAAGGCACTATGGAGAAGGTAGTGGCAGAACTAATGTAGCGAGGGTCCTTGTGACAGATTTTTGGACCCAATTCTTGTGCAAAAGTGGCCAAAAGGTAAATCTACATCTACTGTACAACTCCAGTGATGCTGTTCCAGGTGGGAATCTACTATTTGCCCTTGCTTGTAGAGTTGTATTCGTGATCAGTGTTTGTGCGTTTTAATGTAAGCATGTTTTTGTATAGAGAGTAAATGTGTGCTTGCTTGGGGTCCTGCTCTTGATGGCTGAGGCTGATGGAGGCGAGTGCGTGGGTCTGCATCAGCTGACTCATGGTCTTCTTTCCTCGCTACTGCCTGTGCCGCTGATGCTTCACTCCTCCCTACCGCGCAGGCTCTGCCCTTATAACTGAGAGGAAGTGATCACCTGTCACTTTCTCCCAGCCGGCCAATACTACTGTTAAGCAATAATACCCATCGGGAGGCCCTAAGTGCATGGGCCACCCAATGGGACCACTAAAGCATGTGGGACCTGGTATAGCTGCACCGGCGGTAGTTCCGCCACTGGGAGAAGGTCCCCGCTCTGTTTGCACAATAACCTGCAAATAAAGGTTTTTTACTTAGCTGAAATCCAGCGCCTGGGCGTAGCTCCAGGTGCTGACTTCTGCAGCCCCTCTGATGTCACAGCGGCCTCTAGCAGTCCAATCACAGGCTTCTCATAGAGAAGACTATGATTGGTCTGTTTCGCCAGCACGGAGTGCATACACGTAGAAACACTGCACATGCTGACTCCTACGACCATTGCCACTTCAAATCACTGAAGTGGTCATGGTGGTTAAGTAACCCTTTAAAGTACAAATAAAATTGCCCAGTACACAGAAGTAGATGAAATGCGCTTCACATTTATTGAGGTACTCACAGCAAGCAAAACAACGTTACTTTCAACCTAGTGAAAGTGTTTATCAAGGAACTTGTCTTTTGTACAAAGTTTATTGTTTTTTAATGCCCATTGTATCTGTATTTTCTGAATTGTTGAACAGTTTGAGCATTTTTAAAAAGGGCAATTTTATACTTCACCGTTTTTAATTTATAATGTAGAATCTTTATGTCCTTTCAATTTTCTTTTTATGTGTTTTGTGGTTATAATTCAGTGTCCTCTTTTATGATTATTCCAAGGTCAATAGGATACAACAAATATAATTTGTATCTTTTTCCAGTGACAAAATAATGTTTTTGGACATTTGACTCATAAATGCTGTTACGGAGTTCGATGCCATCCCACATTAAGTGGGCTTACACTGGAGAAGTCATTATAAGTTGCATTTTCAGTTGAATTTGGGGAAACTTCTTGAAGCATGCATTTTGTTGAGTTATATCAATTGCTTTTGTTCATTGCAAACAGCTGTGAATTTTGGCAATAAACCTGATTTTAAATGTGGGTTGAACAATTTTGATTGCAACTGTATATCGTTATATATATTTATATATATATATATATATATATATATATATATATATATATATAATTTGCAATTTGAGGGACCTTCCTGACAACCCATGCAGAAAGTCTATAGAATTTAATTTGCAAGTCCTATGTTTAACCTTTCCAAGACACCATAAAACCTGTACTTGGGGGTTATTGTTGTACACAGGTGGCTTTGCGGAACACAAATATGAGTGTTTTAAAACAGTAGCACTTTCACTGACAATGATACCCAGGGCCGGCCAAAGACATTGTGCTGCCTGGAGCAAGGATGAAAATGTATTTAGTATATATAAATACTTTAGGGCTGACCCTGATGAAATCATCAATGAAAGTGCAGTTTCAGAGCAGCAAAACATATCATGCTGATGATATCATTGGTGAAGGGGCAGATTTTTTGCAAATAGTATGCCATGATTTTCATTCTTGGACGACAAATCAGTCAAACTTCAAAAATGGAGAAGGGGAAAGCCCTATATTTGTAAATGTCCAAACCTTTGAAGCTGTATATTGGGGAGGGGGGTGTGGAGGTGTTAGGGGGAGATTGTAAGGGTGATGGTATTGTTTTACTCATGAGACATTGCTGAACACAAATATGTGTAATTTATTTTTGGAAAAGCATTTAGTATTATACCATTTACAGTTAAAATGTCATGCAGAACTTGGAAAATATCAAAGTGTAATTTTTTTTTTTAAATTCATATTAAATTATGTTTAATTTAGAAATGTTTGATGTGAAATGAAAGCCCTGTTTCTCCTGAACAAAATGATATATACTAAGTGTGGGTGCACATAATATGAAAGAGGTGAATTACACCTGAACAGGCATATAGTGCAAATTCTAGGTTTTGTTTACGTTTTGTTTTGATCAGAACGTGTACTAATGACTCCATAAGCAGTAAAAGTTAATTGTAAACAATTTATATACACAATTATTTTATTACTTAATTTTCAGTTTGCTTTTCAAGGTTTTAAAGTGCCACCTAGTGGACAAACTGCTAAATTTCAGCCCAGACTATTTTATTTAGAAAACACAGTTACAGGACTAGTAACCAAAGTTTCAGGATGTCATTGCCAATTCACTGTACTTTAATTATTGTACAGCAGGTAAAAACCCATGATATGGTAAACATGTATGGCTTCTGCACTATAGTGGGTCAAGAGCTACAAAGAGGTTAGATCGCTCTAAAACCACAAAATTGGGGGGTTACTCCTAAACGAATCAGAACGTGTTCAGAAATAAAATGAAAACATAACTTTCAATAATAATTAATATTGAAAACCTACTTTGAACGCATAAATCAACCATTAAATTCTCATATATATTTTTACCTAACTGAGAAATATTTATTCTGGAATTTCCAACAAATTGCTTTTATTAACATAACTGCAACCAAGTCCTACAGACTGTAAGCTCTTTGAGCAGGGTCCTCTTCAACCTTTCATTCCTGTTAGTTTTCTTGTAATTGTCCTATTTATAGTTAAATCCCCCCTCTCATAATATTGTAAAGCGCTACGGAATCTTCTGGTGCTATATAAATGGCGATAATAATAATAAGTCCTGCCTATAGAAATATCTCATAGGGATAAACAGACTGCTGTATTAGGAATGTAAAACTGTTGATGGTGCCAATCTACAGAGATCCAAATGGTAAAAATGGTAACCGTGTCCTATTTTCAGAGGGTCTAGCAATTTACAGACTAATACAGAGAAAATAATGGAGCCACTAAATATATTATAGCTTTTATGAATTTTTGGGTTTTGGTATATCTTGACTATGTCTCCCTGACACAGAATGGCTTATAATATTTTCTTTTATGTCTGTGTTTATTTGTATCCCTATAGGAACTTCTGTGATCTGCTAAACCACTTGGGTTCTGTATTTCCAGTTTTTAAAATGGGGGATTCCTGAAGGATGGAGTTTTGCCATGGATCCCCCTCCAGCATGCCACAGTCCAGGTGTTAGTCCCCTTGAAACAACTTTTCCATCACTTTTGTGGCCAGAAAGAGTCCCTGTGGGTTTTAAAATTCGCCTGCCCATTGAAGTCAATGGCGGTTCGCGAACGTTTGCGGAAGTTCCCGTTCGCCGTTCGCGAACCGAAAATGTCGTGTTCGCTACATCACTAATATTGATTGGAGCTCTCCTTTACCTGATATTTGGGAGCGGACATAAGGACTTTCTTAATATTGTTCTGTAAACCACTAGTCCACCCGAATACAGGACATGATTACCATTTTTATCTTCAAAGATTGGCGCCATCTAAAGTTTATTATTCTGTATTACAGCAGTTTATTTATCCCTGTTAGGAATTTCTCTAGGTTTTAATTGTGTTAATAACAGCAATATAAATATATATATATATCTTGAAAAAGACCCTTAGGGGTCGAAACGTCGATTGATATGCGTTACACTTTGTTGTAAACCTTTTCTACCACATTAAAATCACCGAAAAAGTCCTTTTGAGTGCTCCTACTTCATCTTTGACTATATATATATATATATATATATATATATGTGTGTGTGTGTGTGTTTGTATATATATATATATATTTGTTGATTGATGTATTCTAAGTATGTTTTAAATATTTATTATTGTTTTTCTACTCCTATGTTCTTCTGTTCTTCGGTGTATGGCTATAGAGTTCAAATTCTGTTCCTGGCAAATTCTCAATATGAAGGATAATCTAATTGCCTCTGAAGATAAGAGAGAGATCCCAGATATAAAAAAATTATTAAGATTGATGCTATAATGAGCTTTTTATTCAGTGTGTTTTACATAAAATAATATTCTTACAGTGTTATCATCATTAGAAATATTTAGCATCAAATGTGATTTAAAAAACAGCAAAACCAAAAATATTTTGTACATCTGGATGAACTTGAAGATATCAAACATCTCCCACCACAGTGTGCACAGCGGTTTTATCACAACCCTTCCAAGTGTCCTGTTTATCAGAATCCTCCGTCCATCACATCTTCCAGATATTCTTACTTCTTTGGGATGCATGACTGTATAACTTTTCCGTAGCAATAACGTACCGTATTGTCTGGTCTTGTTCTAAATCACTCTTTTGTAATTTATTTAAAAGTCTATCAACAGGTCAAGAAGTCACATAAAATGTTATGAAATAGCCACAGCCCTAACCACAGCTTCATCCCATAAGACGCAGAAGTGTCCATGTTGTCCTTTGAAATGTTATGTTATGAGTAGTAAGTAGATGACCTCTATCAAATTGTCTGTCATTTTTCATGACAGACAGTTCAAGGCTTTTATTTGTACTAGACATTTCTAGTACATACTTCCAAACCCTGGCAACTTGAGAATGAGGACGCTGGTGGATAAAGGTTGTAGCCCAGTGGTGGCATGGCGTTCTTGTCACTGCCCAAAGGAGGAGATTTGTGGACTGTCCAGAAAGGGAGCAGGTCCATCCAGGGCAGGTGCAAGGATTTTTTCTGCCCTAGGAAAAAGAAAAATTCTTCCCCCTTGGTGGTCTCTCCTCTCCCCCCGCTTCCCCTAGTGGTGTCTCCTTCCCACCCCCGCCCAGGCCAGCCTGGTCTCTCCTCCCCCCTCCCCTCTAGTGGTCTCTCCTGTCCTCCCCTCCCCTCGTGGTCTCTCCTTCCCCCTTTTCCCCCTGATGGTCTCTCCTCTCTCTCCCTCCCCTGGTGGTCTCTCCTCCCCTCTCTCTCCCTCCTCAGGTTGTCTCTTCTTCCCTCTCTCTCCCCCCCTCCTCCCCCAGGTGGTCTCTCCTTCCCTCTCTCTCTCCCCCTACTCCTCAGGTGGTCTCTCCTTCCCTCTCTCTCCCCCTACTCCTCAGGTGGTCTCTCCTTCCCTCTCTCTCCCCCTACTCCTCAGGTGGTCTCTCCTTCCCTCTGTCTCCCCCCTTCCTCCTCCCCCAGGAGGTCTCTCCTTCCCTCACTCTCCCCCTCTTCCTCCTACATTTCTCTAGTGTAGCGTGACGCACAGTTCTCCCTCCTGCCAGTCCCTCAGTGTAGCGTGGCGAGCTCCGGTCTGCGGTACAGGAGCTTCTGTTTCCTGTACCCGGCCAGACTGAAAGGAAGTACTCACTGAGTGAGCACTTCCTGTCAGTCCGACCGGGTACAGGAAACGGATGTTCCTGTACTGGGGACCGGAGCTCGGCCACGCTACACTGAGGGACGGGCAGGAGGGAGCACTGTGCACTTCCCTCCTGCTGATCCCTCCTATATTGTGCCCCCGGGCCTGTGAGCTCTATAGAGCACTCAGGCAGCTGCAGCATGAGGGGGGCCGGCGCTCCTGGCGGCGCCCCTTCCTAAGGGGCGCCCTAGGTGACTGCCTAAGTCGCCTATAGGAAGCGCCGGCCCTGGGTCCATCCAATTTACTGACAGGTCAGCCTGGTATGCATTCAATGCTGTCAATCCCACAGGCCGACTCACTGAGGGCAAAGTCTGCCAGGAGCACTGTTTCAGTGCTCTCTACAGGGTCTTGTGGCCTAAACACAGCGCAAGTGTGTTTAATGATGCACTTGCACAATGCTTGTTGGGGATAGTTCCCTGTCTTTCCTAAAGCAGGACATCAGAGAAGTCGTGATTGCGGGAAAGGACCTGAAAATCTGGACTGTCCTGCCGAAATTGGGACGGTTGGGAGGCCTGCTAGTGCTGTATATGAGTGTGCCTAGAAGTCACACAAGAAGTTGTCTCTGAGAAGGTGACCAAGTGAGGGTATGCAGGTATAGCCATCGCTAATAAGCAAATTCACTTTTAAAAGCTGTTAGATGCAAATGCACATCCATGTCAACATTCTATTCTTGAGACTCAGTAAAAATGACCGACTCATTTCTTTAAAAATGTAACCACCATACAGAGACAGACTTGATGGAAATATTGAAATAATCTATCAACAAACGATGTGTGTGTGGAGATCTTACGCACTAATGGTATTCCACAAAAGTTCTTGGAATTCTAGTGTACAAAATAAAGAAGAAATATGCAGAGCACAGAGAGCCAGTCTTTTGCCAGAAATATTCAAGTTATAAATGCAATATATTACAGATATTCATCAGAGCTGGAGTGCCCAAGCCTTTTTTGCATCATGCTGGCCATCAAGCCGCAAAAAGAAAAGACAAATTAGGAAATAGTTTATTAAGTTGGTAAGAATCATTTGTCGCACTCTGTTACATATAAACCTCATTGCTCAAAAATGTATCTTTTAGAAATCTCTCACAGGAGTATATTTTCCTTATAGTTTAATTGTGACATCATTTATATCATAGGACACGTAAGAATCTCTAAAATGTAAGTAAGACATATTGTTCTGCTGGTTACCATAATCATTAAGTACTTGAAACAAACTAGGGTAGACCTCACTGGAAATCACTGAAGCATCTTGCTCTGACGTATAGCCATGAGCTGGAGAGCCACATAAATCCTTTTTAAGAGATGTATCCATTGATGATAAAGGTGTTAGTAGTTCAACATGAGACATGGTTTCATTGTGTAAATGTAGTACAGCCATACTTGAAATATCTAAATCTGTGTTGCTTTGAGATCTCCCATTTTTCTGAAACTGGATATTTTGGGATTTAGTCCAGTCCTAGAAAAAATAATCAAAAACAATTTAACCCCTTAACACCGCAGCCAAATGTACAAGTTGTGAACGAAACAAAATGTAAACAAAACCTGGCATTTGCGCTATATGTCTGTCCAACCGTAATTCACCTCTTTCATATTAAATGCACCCCCCCTTATTATATATCATTTTATTCAGGGGAAACAGGGCTTTCATTTAATATCAAATATTTAGCTATGAAACATAATTTAATATGAAAAAAATGGGAGAAAATAAGATTTTTTTTTTCATTTTTTTAGTTCTACATGACATTTTAACTGTCAATGTCATAATACTGTTTGCTTTTACTGCAATAAAATACACATATTTGTATTCAGCAAAGTCTCACGTGTAAAACAGTACCCCCTATGTACAGGTTTTATGGTGTTTTGGGAAGTTACAGGGTCAAATATAGCGCGTTACATTTGAAATTGAAATTCGCCAGATTGGTTACGTTGCCTTTGAGACTGTATAGTAGCCCAGGAAATAAATTTACATCCATAATGGCATACCATTTGCAATAGTAAACGACCCAAGGTATTGCAAATGGGGTATGTCCAGTCTTTTTTAGTAGCCATTTGGTCACAAACACTGGCCAAAGTTAGTGTTAGTATTTGTTTGTGTGTGAAAAATGCAAAAGACGCCAATTTTGTCCAGTGTTTGTGACTAAGTGGCTACTAAAAAAGACTGGACATACCCCATTTGCAATACCTTGGGTTGTCTTCTATTGCAAATAGTATGCTATCATAGGGGTAATTTTCATTCTTGGGCTACCATAGGGTCATAAAGGCAACGTAAGCAATCTGGCGAATTTTAAAGTGAAAAAAATGAAACACAAGCCTTATATTTGACGCTGTCATTTTTGAAAACACCATAAAACCTGTACATGAGGGGTACTGTTGTACTCGGGAGACTTCGCTGAACACAAATATTTGTGTTTCAAAACAGTAAAAAGTATTGCAGCAATAATATCGTCCGTGTAAGTGCTGTTTGTGCGTGAAAAATGCTAAAAAACGTCATTTTTACTGGCGATATCATCGTTGTAATACATTTTACTGTTTTGAAACACTAATATTTGTGTTCAGCGAAGTCTCCCGAGTAAAACAGTAGCCCCCATGTACAGGTTTTATGGTGTCTTGGAAAGTTATAGGGTTAAAGGACCACTCTAGGCACCCAGACCACTTCAGCTTAATGAAGTGGTCTGGGTGCCAGGTCCAGCTAGGGTTAACTAATTGTTTTATAAACATAGCAGTTTCAGAGAAACTGCTATGTTTATCAATTAGTTAAGCCTTCCCCCTAATCCTCTAGTGGCTGTCTCACTGACAGCCACTAGAGGCGCTTGCGTGATTCTCACTGTGAAAATCACAGTGAGAGCACGCAAGCGTCCATAGGAAAGCATTATGAATGCTTTCCTATGTGACCGGCTGAATGCGCGCGCAGCTGTTGCCGCGCGTGCGCATTCAGCCGACGGGGAGGAACGGAGGTGGAGAGGAGGAGGAGAGCTCCCCGCCCAGCGCTGGAAAAAGGTAAGTTTTAACCCTTTTCCCCTTTCCACAGCCGGGCGGGAGGGGGTCCCTGAGGGTGGGGGCACCCTCAGGGAACTCTAGTGCCAGGAAAACGAGTATGCTTTCCTGGCACTAGAGTGGTCCTTTAAATATAGTGCTAGCAAATTAAATTCCCTTTACTTTCGGCATAGGTTGTCAGGCAGGTCCCGCTAATTGTAATTCATTAGGATACCTAATTATGTAAAATTATTACATAAATATATGTGTAGAATTAATATATGTATATATATACATATGTGTATATATACGTATATATATATATATAATTTTTTTTATATTTTTATTTATATATAGGTATATATATATAGTGATATATACGTATATATTTATGTATATAGATATATATATTATTTCGTTATAAGTGTATTTTGATATAAATATATATATATTAATATCACAATACAGTTAGAACGAAATAAAACACATCTATATATTTTTTAATATTTTATTTTTAATTATTTTTTTATTTTATTTTTTTACGTATTTACATATTTATTTTTTTATATTATTTATAAATATATATATAACAATATTTATATATATATTTAATCAGTATCAGTCTATGTGTAATTTGATATTAATATATATATATAATTATATATATATATATTAATATTAAAATACACCTAGACAGTGTGTATGCATATGTGTATATATATACTTAGATCATATATATTTAATATATATATATGATCTAAGTATATAATTTTTTTTTTTTACACTGTTTTAACATTTTTTACTATTACGCCCTGCGGCGTTTAGAGCCGCTTTTAAAAGGACGTAATAGTACGCCCTCCGGTCATAAGGGGTTAAGGAAACAAATTGTACAACTGATGGGAAGTGTATTATATATATTAGTTTGTGTTTCAAGTGGACGGCAAGAAAAGTAGTTTCTACATTATTTAATTTCATATATAAGTGTCTAAATTTCCCTTGGTGTTATTTCATCCCATAATACACACAGGACTCCAGAGACATTTTGAGATTCCAGAAACACCTGGTGCTTAACCCCTTAAGGACCGGACTTTTTTTGCGATGTTGTACATTTGCGACCAGGCATCTTTTTACACTTTTGTGGTGTTTGTGTTTAGCTGTAATTTTCCGCTCTCTCATTTACTGTTCCCATACAAATTATATATTGTTTTTTTCAGGACAAAAGGGGCTTTCTTTACATACCATTATTTATATAATCTCATGTAATTTAATTTTTTTAAAATGAAAAAATATGATGAAAAATTGAAAAAAAATACATGTTTTTTTGACTTTTATGTGAAAAATCTTTTACTCATCTACAAAAGCGAATGAAAAAAACTGCTAAATAGATTCAAAAATTTGTCCTGAGTTTAAAAATACCCAGTGTTTACATGCTTTTTTCTATTTTTTTGCATGTTATAGGGCTATAAGTACAAGTAGGATATTGCGGTTTCAAAACATACATTTTTTAAATGTATCAATAGTGACATTGTAACACTATTATCTGTCATAAATCTCTGAATAACATCCCACATGTACATATTTTTTTTAAAGTAGACAACCCAGGGTATTCAATATGGGGTATGTCCAGACTTTTTTAGTAGCCACTTAGTCGCAAACACTGGCCAAAGTTAGCGTTCATATTTGTTTGTGTGTGAAAAAAGTAAAAAACTAAATTGAACGCTAATTTTGGCCAGTGTTTGTGACTAAGTGGTTACTAAAAAAGACTGGACATACCCCATTTGCAATACCTTGGGTTGTCTTCTTTTGCAAATGGTATGCCATCATGGGAGTAATTCTCATTCCTGGGCTACCATACGCTCTCAAAGGCAACGTAACCAACCTGGCCATTTTCAATGTAAAAATATTTGACCCATATATTTGACCCTGTAACTTTCAAAAACGCTATAAAACCTGTACATGGGGGGTACTGTTATACTCAGGAGACTTTGCTGAACACAAATATTAGTGTTTCAAAACTGAAAAATGTATCACAACAATTATATCATCAGTAAAAGTGCTGTTTGTGTGTGAAAAATGCAAAAAAATCACTTTCACTGACAATATCATCGCTGTGATATGTTTTACTGTTTTGAATCACTAATATTTGTGTTCAGCAAAGTCTCCCGAGTAAAACAGCACCCCCCATGTACAGGTTTTAGGGTGTCGTAGAACGTTACAGGGTAAAATACAGTGATAGCAAATTAAATTCTCTGGACTTTCTGCCTAGGTTGGCAGGCAGGTCCCTTAAATTGCAATCAATAAAATAACTTAAGTATGTAAAAATATTACATAAATACGCACGTAGAATTTAAATATACATGCATATTTATATATTTGAAGTCTACGTGTATATTTATATAATTATTTATGTAATTTTGTATATGGACATATGAATAGTTCGTATTCTTTTTATTTATTTATATATACATAGATATATATACAATTTCATTCTAAGTGTATTTTGATATAAATATATATATATTAATATCAAAATACAGTTAGAATAAAATTTCGTATAGATATATAATTTTTTTTTAATTTTTTATTATTATTTTTAATTTTTTTAATTTAATTTAATTTACTTATTATTTGTATTTTATAATAATATATATATACAATATATATAGTTATTATATATATTATATATATACGTGTGTAATTTAATTATAAGTGTATTTTTATATTAATATATGTACATATTAATATAAAAATACACTTAGCATGACATTATATATATGATATATAGACATATATTATATAGGTATAATATATGTCTATATATCATATATATACACATATATAATAATATTTTTTTTTTAATTAACTTTCACTTTCATTTTTTTTATGATTTTACAGTTGCAGGGAGACTGCCTGTCAGCACAGACAGTCCCCCTGCAGGCAGAGACTAGGACACCTATTGTGACCATGTGGTCGCCCTGTTGGGTGATCACATGGCCACAGGGGTCCTAATTCGCCATGGGGAGACTGTCTGGGCTGCAGGCAGTCTCCCCACAACGGGAGCAACGCCGATCGCCGCCGGGGGAACGACGGCGATCGGGTAAGTACATTTTAAATTAAGGACGGTTCAGGACCGTCGTCGGTCGGCAATGGGAAAATGCCGATGACGGTCCTGAACCGTCCCGCGTCCTTAAGGGGTTAATCCCCAAAGCAAAACTCGATGAGCCATACACTAACGGGGAGCTAGGGATGTCATGACCTATATTTATCTCTATATGTTATGTCCCTCTGTGCATGGCAGTATGTTGCTTGTGCACTTCAGAATGTCAGTGAAAGCATAGCTTAAAACAAGCACATTCTGCACAGTGTATTCAATGTGGTCCTGCTATACAATCTAACGCCTCGTTTCCACTGAGCAGATCGGTTCGGGTCGGTACAGTTTGGAAGGTTTAGAATGGACCAGCCCATTCTGGTGAGTGTTTCCACTGCAAGTCAGACCTTCAGGGCCATGTGGGGTATAGAAAAAATGCTCTTCCTGTCCACCAATCAATGGATTGTATAGTAGCTCTGCCCTAACCGAACCGTTCCATTTTCTATGGCCCTACAGCTGAAGCAGGACCCTGAATGGATCGGTACGGTTCGCTTATATGGACCACTTTCATAATGGAAACACCCAAAATAGCGAACCTTACCGTACCGAACTGAACCGATCCGCTCAGTGGAAACGAGGCACTACTAATAGAGGGGTATGCAGCAAGTTAGGTTTTCCAGCATCTTCCTCTTAGAAGTATACTAGTACTTTTACTTTTTATATCAGGCAGCAACTTTGAAAAGCAACTGGCTTCTGTAAAATTAAAAATAAAAAACAAACAAACACCAATATTCTCCTGCCCCTCTCCTACATATAGATATCCTGGACTAAAAGGTTTCACATTCTGGATTTTAGCCCCCAAATCCCCTCCCTAGCAATGCCTATGTAGAACCTCTGTACAACCTGGTCACTACGTTACAGTGACCAGCTGTTACTTGTTCCCATGCCTGTTGTTATATTTAGTGAGTAGTGGGTATTTCCCCCGAGTATAAAATGTCACAGGTAGCGACAGAGAGTAACCGTCTGCCATTACTGAAAGTAAACACTTTGATTTTCAACCATGCTGCTAGAGGAGAAACGTAACAGTAGCCTGCGGCCTTGTGTAAAGAGGTTAACAACAGCTAAACTTCTAAACATCCTATTTTAACACAAAGTCTTGTTTTTCTAAACCTTTTTAAGTTTTACTGGCCAGCTGCTACGTGCCGGTTGCTACTGACCACACAGGGTATGCTTATGTGTGTGTTTCTGTATTTCATCAGCAGGCCGCTAATATGCAAGGGGTTTATATCACTAGCCTTTAGCTGTTATTAACCGCTTAAGGACACAACTTCTGGAATAAAAGGGAATCATGACGGAATATTTCCTTAAGGGGTAAATGATAAGCTTATAACTATTTAGCAGTCCGAAGACCTGTTGGTGAGTTGCAGCCACTATAAGCTGCCAACAAGTTCTTGTTAATAGTGAAAATGTGCAGCAGCTATTTACTGACAACACTGTAAACAAGCCCATAGTTTCTCCATTTTAGAGTTCCAAAATGAAATGTACAGTGTTTTTGAGCTGTTTCATGGACATGTCTGCATAGATGCATTGTTTATTCACGTGCAAGAGAGCTACCACAAGCTGTTTAAGTGATTTCAAGGATGGTGTTTGCCTTTGGAGTTTGTTATAATTGTTTTTTAAAGTGAAAAAAGACTTAAAGGAACACTATAGTCACCTAAATTACTTTAGCGAAATAAAGCAGGGAGGTGTGACTAGGGTTCATAAACAAAGGGATTTAACTCCTAAATGGCAGAGGATTGAGCAGTGAGGCTGCAGGGGCATGTTCTATACACCAAAACTGCTTCATTAAGCTAAAGTTGTTCAGGTGACTATAGTGTCCCTTTAACCCCTTAAGGACACATGACATGTGTGACATGTCATGATTCCCTTTTATTCCAGAAGTTTGGTCCTTAAGGGGTTAAATAGTGTAAAGTAATTTTGACTTATCTGCAGCCTTCAGAAGTGTCTTCAAGTGTTTGAAATGTTTCAGACACCTAAAATTTAATGTAGGAATCTATACACTCCATGTTATATTGTACCTGGGACCTCCTTTTTGGTTCCTTGTCATTCATTGTCTTTTAAACATGACAAAGAGCAAAGAGATAGCATACTCCGGAGATTAGATATTAAAAACAATGTTGTGCCCTGGATATGCCTTGAGTAAACTGGACGTTGATGTCACTTGCTGAATCTTTAATATACATTTTTTTTTTTTTTTAAAACACTATAGTCACCAGAACAACTACAGCTTATTGAATTTGTTCTGGTGAGTAGAATCATTGCCTTCAGGCTTTTTGCTGTAAACACTGTCTTTTCAGAGAAAATGCAGTGTTTACATTATAGCCTAGTGATAACTTCACTGGCCACTGCTCAGATGTCTGTTAGAGATCCTTCCTGGGTCATGGCTGCCTAAAATGCATCCAAACATTAAGTGTCTCCTCCCTCTGCATGCAGACACTGAACTTTACTCATAGAGATTCATTGATTCAATTCATCTCTATGAGGAGATGCTGATTGGCCAGGGCTGTGTTTGAATCATGCTGGCTCTGCCTCTTTGCAGTCTCAGCCAATCCTATGGGGAAGCATTGTGATTGGATCAGGATACCACTTCTGATGATGTCAGCACACTGCTTGTTTTTCTGAGTAACAGCATGCAGAGTTACAGCTTCAAGCTTGAGTACAGTAAGATTTTTTTTAACTATATTTATGGAGGCATGAGGGGCCCAGGGGGGCTACATAGTGGGTTTAACACTATAGGGTCAGGAATACATGTTTGTGTTCCTGACCCAATAGTGATCCTTTAAATGGAGCATCACATTAAAAACAAATAAAAGTTTAAAATCAAAATGCCATCAATTCAGGCCATAAGCGGACTGGAAAATTGAAATAAATCTATCACATCAACATTACTAAAATATGATGTTAGCCAAAACAAACGGTGTAGTATATTGTGAAGAAATGTGAAGTTGCTAGCGAGGCCTGCAAAAAGTGGTGGACTTTATATCAGTGTAGTGGATCACAAGCAATGCATATAATTGTGAAGAAAACATCCTTTTTACGTAGGCGTAGGAGTGGCATGGGAAAGTGTCAAAATGCAACCACACAAGCCATGAGAACATAGTGATCCTGATCAATATCTGACTGATGGCTGATACTAAGGTTAATTTGCATTACAATGATGAGAGGAGAGAGGTCTGGAAGAAGAATTGGGTTGAACTGAATCTAAATCTTATAATCTATGAAGTAGAGGTTTGGTTGTGGTTTTGGGCATGCATGTCTCCCAGTGGAACTTGCTCAATTATCGTACTGATAATGTGAATGCTCATTCTCACGCCTAGCCCACTATTACTGGAACAAGCTCCCACCTCGCATCCAGCCAGCCACCACTTTCAACCTTGTGTAAAATTCTGAAGACATGCCTCTTGACCCAAACATTCTCTGTTACTCAATAACCCATTCCTCCAGTCTCCTCATCTGATCACTTCCCTTTCCTCCCAGTGCATAATTCTTCCTGATCCTTACCTTCTTTAGTCATAACCCAATCAGTGGAACTTTTATTGCTCTATAATTTGAACCTTGCTGTTCAATAATTTACTGTAATTGGTTTATAGTCTACGGGAATATTCTCTAAGTATTAGACCTCACTATATTGCGACTCAGTTGACTATCAAAATGCTATTTTCACTCATTGTATAAAGTGTTTATGTAATGTGCTCAGGTTAAGCGTGCAATATAAGAATTGTTAAATAAATAAACAAAGTTAAAAGACAAGTCTGTAAGTCTAATTAATATTAATGTGGTCCAACACTGCCATCTTGTGGCAGAAGAGTGCACACTCCCACGATGTTTACTTCTAATAACAAAAAGTATGGTTCATAAACTCACCAGGATATTTCTAATTTAACATTTCTATTTGAAATTCACTGTTCACTTCCCAATGATCACAGTATAGTGAATACCTAAGTAGTTTATTCGCTCAAGTCCAAAAAATAGTGAATTAAAAACTGAGTGGCAAAAATAAATAAAATAAATAAATAAAAAATAAATAAATAAAAAAAAAAAAAAGTTTTTTCTTACTTTTATTTCTTTACACCCGTACATTATAAAAATTATATTTTACACTAATTTTAATGTTTAGATGTTTCTTGAATAGCAATCTTCACACTAAATGTGTGTTTGGGTAGGGTCTGTTCCCGTATTTCAAACATATTTTGTTAAAATTAAATGTTTATCTTGTTTACCTATTGTACAGCGCTGCGGAATATGTTGCCACTATATAAATAATTGTAATTGTTTTGTTCCTGATTTTTTTTTATTCTTAAGAGTTTATTCAGCTGTCAGTAGGTTTTCAGTATACTACAAGACATGGCTACAATAGTTGCAAATGAATAGTTGTTGTTTCACAAGCGACTTGAAGCACCACGTTAAAATATAACATTTGCCATTAATGTAAGCCGTTGGAACACCTTGCTGGCTAGAGGAATTCATGAAACATTGAGTGCCTTGTAGCCAAAATCTTCATTATCAAGAACTGTAAGGTCAATTTATTAAGTCAAACGTAACAGAACAGCGTAGGCATTTCAAACATGAGTGGAAGGAAGTAAAATAATAAAAATTAAGAAAAATCTCTTATAATCATAAACCAGGAAAGGACCTGGTACCATGGGGGCTTATATAAAACAACCGCCCCAACACTATAGTGGCAGACAGTAGCCCTTGTCCTACATTTTTATTCTAGCATTACGTACCATGATTCTAACAATGTTACTGCTAATTGATTTGCTTTCCAAACATGCTCTGTAAAGAAAGCATTAAACGAACACTATAGTTCTAGGAACACAAACATGTATTCCTGGCCCTATAGTGTTAAAAATACCATCTAGCCCCCTCCCTCCCCCCCCCCCAGCCTTCCTTACCCCCTTAACCCCTTAAGGACACATGACGTGTATGACATGTCATGATTCCCTTTTATTCCAGAAGTTTGGTCCTTAAGGGGTTAAATATAGTAAAGTCTTACTTTTATTCCAGTCTGCTAGTGCTGGCTCTGCCCCTAATCTGCCTAGTTAGCTAACATTATCAGAAGTTATAATCTGAGCCAATCACAATGCTTCCACATAGGATTGGCTGAGGTTGTCAAGGAGGCAGATCAGGGGCAGAGATAGCACATGCCAAACACAGCCCTGGCCAATCACCATCTCCTCATAGAGGCACATTGAATCATTGGACATCTATATTCAGTGTCTCCACCCTCTGCTTGGAGACACTGAATGGCAATACTGCACACTAGGCAGCACTGCTCCAGGAAGCACCTCTAGCAGCCGTCTGAGGAGTGGCCAGTGGAGTTATCTCTGGGCTGTAGTGTAAACACAGCGTTTTCTCTCAAACAAAAGTGTTTACTGCTAAAAGCCTGAAGGGAATAATTATACACACCAGAACAAATACAATAAGCTGTAGTAACTTTGGTGACTATAGTGTCCCTTTAATAATAAAGTCTTCTGAGAGTCTTGGCTGAAGAATATTCTGAACCTTGTGCTATATTGTGTCCTTATTCGGTTTTGGTTAGCACCAGAAAGACAAGAAATAGATCCCAGACAATCCAAGAAAAGATTTGGGCACACCACGGCTCACTTTCAGGCAAATTTATTGGGACAAAGTGAACAGAGCAAGCCCGGGTCTTTTCTTTGATTGTCTAATATTTATTGGGGTTGTGCTGACCCCTGGTCAGTTTTGCACCCTATGTCTGGCTGTTCTGGAGGAGCGCAGTTCTAATTTATAAGAAATAGGTCCTAGTCTTACCTGAAAGTTTCCGTTGTGTTCTTGATAAAGAGGTTGAAAGAATTTAGCCGCTGACGGGATATTTTTCATGAACAAAACTTTTACCCTTTAGTACAAAACAGAAGTTCAAAACACAAATTAATTGGGTGTAATCTATAGGTAAAATATGTGACATAGTGGTTGTGGTGCCAGAAGTAACCTGACGCAGTTAGATTAAGCATTTAAATCGCTTGCTAACAGTTTTCACCGTTTACCTGGAGTCTATAGGTAAATTATGTGATATAGCCAAGGACTTGAGAACTAGGATTGGCACATCCAGCAAGCTGAACGCGTTGCGTGAAGACCATGATGTGGAGCGCTTAAATACCCTACCCTGCATCATGTACAAGTTATAGCCTACAGGAGGGAGATAATTAAAATACATTTATGGCAGCATCTTTGCTGCTATATGAAGCAGAAGTCAGTGGACAATAAAATTAAAAACAGGCATGTTGAATTATTTTCACATTGGAAAGGCTTACTTAAATGTAAACAGAAATAAACACTCCAGGCACCATAACTACTACAGTGTGTGATGGTAGTCAGTGGTTGTGGTGCCAGAAGTAACCTGACCCTGTTAGTGTAAGTATTTAAACCGCTTGCTAACAGTTTCACAGTTTACCCGGAGACTGTCAGGCATCAGTCATTTTCTATTTTGAGAGCTATATGCTCCTGCTAGGAGTTTCACTCTGCTCTCTTGAACTAAACTCTGGCGTGCTGGGCCAACTCATTGGCTGAGAGATCCGCTTATCGATTTTAGCCAATGAGCTAAGTCCTGCACTGCTCTGCAGAGAGCTTCTAGCTCTCCTAGAGGAGGTAACCAGCACTCTGCAGACCTCGGGTAAGTGCAATTTGAATAATTACACTGGAGGGGTACTCAGGCACTTATTGAACCATAACTACTACATCCCACTGTAGTGCTTATGGTGCTTGAAGTTTTTCTTTATCTGAATTTAAAGTGTTACTGTTTATTTGACATGGGTATTTCCTTTAACCGGTAAAGTAATTTTCTATATTTAACAAACATTTAGTTATTTTTTAAATATGCTGAAATAAAAATTGCTGAACCTTTTTATGGCAACCCCTACGGCTCCCATGAAAAAGTAATGCAGTAATGATCTTATTCATTTTATTATTATTGAACAATATACTACATGAATCCATTATCAAAGTTCATTAGGATCACTGACCTAAAGGCAAAACTGAAGGATCGGATTCTCGTCAAAATTCTTCACCTACGGTCATGATAGGGAACTCACCAACATCCACAGCAAAGTGTGGGCATAGAATTGCCACAGCTGTATGTAAATTGCCACAGCTGTATGTAAATTGCCACAGCTGTATGTAAATTGTCACAGCTGTATGTAAATGATAATGATAAAAGTAAAAAGATTTTCTCAAAGCCTGGTGTGGATTGGCACAGGAGTGATTGTGATACAATTTATGCGGGCACAGTCATTTATCACATCCGAAAAAAGTTACTTGCTCTCTCTATCCTTATTCCCGATGTATTTTTTAGTGCACAAGTAACTACTATTTTGTTTGTTATGTTCTATGTATTTTGGGCTGATGAATAAAATAGCTATTGCTGTTGCTCAAGAGCTGTGGGAGTTTGAGTGCAGGGCTTATTTCGGAGTCGGTTTTCACATTACATTTTGTATAAATCACACACGCTCCTAAATGAATGCTAGCCTGCCTGGAAACATTGGTTTTCATTTCTGTTGTGTCATTCTTCTGGATGGATCATAATGCAAAATTAAGTCAATGTTTATTACTTTATTTTAAGGCATACAGCTCTTAAAGGAACACTATAGTCACCTAAATTACTTTAGCTAAATAAAGCTGTTTTAGTGTATAGATCATTCCCTTGCAATTTCACTGCTCAATTCACTGTCATTTAGGAGTTAAATCACTTTGTTTCTGTTTATGCAGCCCTAGCCACACCTCCCCTGGCTATGATTGACAGAGCCTGCATGAAAAAAAACAAAAAACTGGTTTCACTTTCAAACAGATGTAATTTACCTTAAATAATTGGATCTCAATCTCTAAATTGAACTTTAATCACATACAGGAGGCTCTAGCAGGGTCTAGCAAGCTATTAACATAGCAGGGGATAAGAAAATCGTAATTAAACAGAACTTGCAATAAAGAAAGCCTAAATAGGGCTCTCTTTACAGGAAGTGTTTATGGAAGGCTGTGCAAGTCACATGCAGGGAGGTGTGACTAGGGTTCATAAACAAAGGGATTTAACTCCTAAATGGCAGAGGGTTGAGCAATGAGGCTGCAGGGGCATGTTCTATACACCAAAACTGCTTTCTAATTTAATGATGAGATTAATCTAATAGCGGCTGTCGGATATTTGAGAGCATCTTGACCCTACATTTAAAAATTTAATTAAACCGGATTTTGTTCTCGGAAGTAGAAAATCACCTGTTACTCGTGTTATCTTTTCTTGTCATGTGGTCTTTTTTTTTTTTTTTAAATAAAGTGTATATTAAAGATTTCGCAAATAGCGTCACAACCAAGGCAAGCAATTAATTGTAGGTGGGTAAACTTAACCAATCAGGGTTATTCACTATACACCAAATTAATGGGAATTTAATCGGACCAGTGTTCTATCAAAATCCCCTACCCCGTGAAAATCCCCTACCCCGTGAAAATCCCCTACCCCGTGAAAATCCCCTACCCTAACATTAACCCTAAATGTCCCGTGTGCCTAAGCTTAGTGAGTGCACTAACTATAATGAAAGTGTAAAACTAGTTTTACTTACCTTCCAGGACCTGGCTGTGGAGGAGTAGCAGGAGTGCTAGCACGCATGTGCAGCACAGGATCCAGCTGATTCCCCTCCCCGGAAGTGACGAGGGTAGGGGATTTTCACGGGGTAGGGGAATTTGATAGAACACCGGCAACACAGAGGAACTAGAGCTAGGTTGTAGCTATGGCGAAATGGGAGAATTTTTCCAGATCAGTTATTTTTGCATCAGTTTCTATATTTTCAAAAAAATGCCAAGTTTACTAAATAACCGAGATTTTTATTCGGTTTCTTCACCTTCACATTTTACGTTCAATGACTCAAAAGGGCAGAACTTTTGCTATAGCCAGTAAAAAACCACGTTAGATTGCAAAATAAAGCTAAATCAATCTCTTACAATGGAATCAAACAAACTTTGTGAAAGAACACATATTGGAATTACTCCATACCTGGCAGTCATATGGAAGGTTAAGAACATATAAATAATGATCAGGGCAATGCCTCCCGTAACCAGCAGGAAAAGAATGTAATGACTCAACGTGGCTTTCTTTAGATCTTCTTTCAAGATGGTTTGATTTTGGAACCAATCCACTGGTATGGACGAGAGATGGAAAGAAAGAAAACAAAGCAATAACAAACAACTGTTAGAAAACAAGGAAAAAATAAATAAATAAAATGTTTCTTTCCAATGACGGACGCAGTTAATAATTTCTGGCCATGCCTGCTGACATTGCTAATACCTGGTGATAAAGTAGTAAAATGTAGCTCTGAGCTCCAATCACTCCATTTGCTTTTATAGGAATCATCATTTTCGTCGTCGAAGGACTTACAGCGCAGACGAACTACATATCTGGCAGCTTTCTCCAGCTCGGATGGTTTAATCTCTATAGATGTAGAGACGACTGTTTTGACTATTGCTTTCTAGAGCATAATAAACATGTACATTAATGTTAATCGGGGTAAAACGCGTTGGAATTCAATTCATGCTATCCTAGAAAGAAGGGAAACTAGTTTTTGCCGAATTAGAAAGAAACACTTGGTTAGAGTAGACTAATCATTTTTGCTACCTCCAGAAAAAAAAATGATTTTTTTTTCTCATAAATCAGAAAAGTAAATATAAAAAATACATATAAAAAAATGTTACCTCCCAAGCTGAGTTTTTTATCTTGAATTCTACTTCACATTGTAAACTTTCTATAAAGTAGTATTGAAGCTCCTCGTCCACACTCCATTCTATGACATATTGCTCATTTGTAAAATTCATTGAAAGATTAAAAGGGGGATTCATCTTTACTGTAAAGTAAAAAAAAAGTTTTATTTAGTATGATCTCACTTTTAGATATTTGCACTTGTTTTTGATGGCGTAGAAGGCGCATGGAATGAGTGAACCTTTTATTTGCAATTCCAATTTTATTGATATACTATAGCACACAAAAAATAAAGTATACACACATGCAGCAAACAAAAATCTAAACAAAAAGCCTGAGATAACAATTATATTAACTCATTGTTAATTATAGTATATGTGGAGAGATGAGATTACATTTTACAGAATAACGTCCCAGAATGGCATCCATGTTACGCCCCTAATAGTTTTACTGCTTACATTGGAGTGGCGCCAGGGTACTCCTGGCACCATAACCACTACAGTGCGCTGTATTAGTTATGGTGCTCGGAGGGTTCATTTAAGTGATCACTAGTATTACAAATATATTTAATAAATAGCAATTGACAATGTTTCAAGGTAATCAGTATAATAAGGGTGAAATTATTCTATACCTTTTGAGGAACCGGAAATATCCTGGCATTTTTAAGTAAAGTTAACAAGAAGGAGAAGAAATAATTTCAGAATAGATGTGTGAATTGTTAAAATAATCTATCACTCAAGGCACAACAAGGCACAACCTAAATAATATAATTATTTTTCGTCAGAATGATTTTGAATACCTGTAATAAACTAGCAGTTTTTGGCAGTTCTTAAAGGAGCACTATAGGGTCAGCAACACAAACATGTATTCCTGACCCTATAGGGTTAAAACCACTATCTAGCCCCCTTGGCCTCCTTTGCCTCCCTAAAGATAGTAAAATCTTACTTGTATTCAAGTTTGAAGCTGCTGCCTTTGCCTGTGAACTTCATCCGACCTCTGACATCATCAGAAGTGGTGGCCTGATCTAATCACAATGCTTCCCCATAGGATTGACTACGACTGGCAAGGAGGCAGATCAGGGGCAGAGCCAGCAGGATTCAAACACAGCCCTGGCAAATCAGCATCTCCTCATAGAGATGAATTGAATCAGTGAATCTCTATGAGGAAAGTTCAGTGTCTGCATGCAGAAGGAGGAGATACTGAATGTTTGGATGCATTTTAGGCAGCCATGACCCAGGAAGGATCTCTAACAGCCATCTGAGGAGTGGCCAGTGAAGTTATCTCTAGGCTGTAATGTAAACACTGCATTTTCTCTGAAAAGACCGTGTTTACAGCAAAAAGCCTGAAGGTAATGATTCTACTCACCAGAACAAATTCAATAAGCTGTAGTTGTTCTGGTGATCATAGTGTCCCTTTAAATGTCTAAAAGCTTAATTTGTGACACCACATTCTCAAAGATTACAGACAGACATACTCTAAAGACAGAAATTTGAAACCAACAGTTGAAAATACAAGACTAAACAAACATTAATGAATACTAACTTTCCCAGGAAGGTTTAAAAATAGACGTGTTAAATAGATCACTGCCATTGAAAGCAGCTATTGGCTGTAGTTGTAGTTCAAATTCACTGAACGAACTAAATCCTTCATCTATAAACGTAGTGCAATTGTATGAATTTTCCACATCTAGCCTGACAGTGAAGTAACAGTAATAGATGTCCGCTTGGCTGCAAAAATAAATAGAAATACCAACAAATATGATTAAGACACTGTAACAGGAAAACAATTCACATCTTTAGTAATGTGTTTAGCACTCTAATCCCTTTGCGGTGAAAGCCTTTACGAGATAATGTGTGTTTGTTACTAGGGCCTTTTTATGCATTTGCTGCGCGATTCTGCCCATAAAAGGCACCTGTTTTCAGCACTCATAATATAGACAACCGATGACGGTATGGTTCCTCCTCCGTGCTGCCGACATCCCACCCAATGCCTGGCCTTCGGGATGTCGGTCCAACTGCACAAGATAAGTGACATCACCGAAGGCGAAACGGCTGGAGAACTTGGCTTGTTGGAAGATCACAGGAAAGTTTAGCCATTATTTAAATTTTATCCTTAATTTTTAATTTTTTATTTACATGCTAGTTAGGGTTACTACACCTAAAACACTATTTTGATTTGGAGTCCCATTAAGTGCACCCATATATACACAACACATCCTTTTATTAAAGGATACATTTTATTTTCTTATGATATCCTATCTGTACGTATCACACAACATTAAGTATGAATAAAAAAAAAAAAAAAAAAAAAATTTTGCTTTTGATAATCTGTATGCAACAAGTTCCGATAAAGAAAATTAACCCAAAACAGATTCACTTATTAGTCCTGATTGTTAAAATGCCTAAAATACGATTTAAAATGTATTAATGTTATAGGACAAATATTGCATAGAGTCAATTATGGATTTAAATTAACAAAATGTGGCATGCTAGAACTTTAACTTTAAATTTACAATATTGAATAGAACATTATAAATTATTATGTCTACATACAACAGGTTATCAGGAGAGTAAAATAATTCATATTTGTACCTCATTTTGAAAATAAGTATTTTAAAAGTAAATTTAAGATAGTAGTTTTTAGTGGTTGCACACCATAATGTAACGTGCTGTGCATGTCTATGATTAGGACTGACATAAATAATATGTAAAAAACTCTTTTTCCACATCCCTAAAAATCTCTAATGAGATTGAAAGGGGTATTTTTTTATATACATCCCTACATGGTATAAAATTCCTAAATAAAAAATACCCCTTTCTGTCTCATTAGAGATTTTTTTGCTAGAAGCTCAAGGAAGCAGGGCAAATGGTTAGAGTTAGGACCCACCTAAAAGGTCTGCCTTGACGTGGCAGGTGGGCATACCCTCTCATGGCCATTGGAGGTAACTAAAAACCTCCATTTGTTATAAAAATACATAGGGATGTGGAAAGAGCGCAGGTTACTTTTTCCCTTTGGTTTTTACTATATGTATAAATGCAGAAAGATAAGTCCTGCGCTCACTCCCATCACTGGGCGGCAGCAATGACTACAGTATACATCAGCCCCAATATATAGTAAAAACCAAAGAAAAACAAGTTACCTGCACTCTCTCCTTAATCCCTATGTATTTTTAAACAAATGGAGGTTTTTTAGTTACTTTCAATGGCCATGAGAGGGAGTGAGCACAGGACTTATCTTTCTGCATTTGTATCCATTTTTTTGTATCACTCAGCCTTGTTACAATGCAGCCGCCCATCCCATGTGTTCCTTATTAAGGGTTAATAATGTATAGGGGTGTGTATAAAAAATGCCCCTTTCTGTCTCATTAGAGATTTTTGCCAGAGGCTCAAGGAAGCAAGGTGAATGGTTAGAGTTAGGACCCACCTAGGGGGGTCTGCCTTGACGTTGGCAGGTGGGCTCATCCTCTCATGGCCATTGGAGGTAACTAAAAAACCTCAATTTGTTTAAAAATACATAGGGATTAAGGAGAGAGCGCAGGTAACTTGTTTTTCTTTGGATTTTACTATATGTATTTTGACTGATGTGTACTATGGTCATTGCTGCCGCCCAGGAGTGATCAGAGTTTGAGCGCAGGACTTGTTTCTTTGTAAATAAATAATATGTGCTTATTTATACACTGATCAGTCACAACGTTAAAACCACTGACAGGTAAAGTGAATAACATTGATTATATCATTACAATGGCACTTTTCAAGGGGTGGTATATATAAGGCAGCAAGTGGACAGTCAGTTCTTGGAGTTCATGTGTTGGAAACAGGGAAAATGAGCAAGTGAAAAGACCTGAGTGACTTTGACAAGGGCCAAATAGTGATAGCTAGATGACTGGGTCAGAGCATCTTCAAAACGACAAGTCTTGTGGGGTGTTCCCGGTATCAAGTGTTTAGTACCTACCAAAAGTGGTGCAAGGAAGGACAACATGTGAACCGGTGTCACGGTCATGGGTGCCCATGGCTCATTGATGCACGTGAGGAGCAAAGGCTAATCCGTCTGATCCGATCACACAGAACAGCTACTGTAACTCAAATTGATGAAAAAACAATACTGGCCATGATCGAAAGGTGTCAGAACACACAGTGTAACACAGTTTGCAGTGGTATGGGGCTGTATAGCCACAGACCAGTCAGAGTGCCCATTATGACCCCTGTCCACTGCCGAAAGCACTTTGAATTGGGACATGAACGTCAGACCTGGATCGTGGAACAATGGAAGAAGATTGCCTGGTCAGATGAATCACATTGTCATTTAGATCAGGTGGATGGCCGGGTGTATGTGTGTTATTTAACTGGGCTGGGGATGGAAGCAGAATTCTCTATATGAAGAAGACAGGTCGGTGGAGGCAGTGTTATGCTTTGGGCAATGTTCTGCTGTGCAACCACGGGTCCAGGCATTCTTCTGGATGTTACTTTGACACGTACCACCTAGAAATTGTTGCAGACCACATACACATCGCTTCATGGCAATGGTGTTCCCTGATGGCGGTGACCTCTTTCAGCATCATTAAGCACCCTGCCACACTGCAAACATTGTTCAGTAATAGATTGAGGAACATGACAGAGTTCAAGGTGTTACCTTGTCCTCCATATTCCTCAGATCTCAATCTGATTGAGCATTTGTGGAATGTGCTGGAACAACTAATGCAATCCATGGCGGACATACCTCACAACCTGCAGAACTTAAATGATCTGCTGCTAATGGCTTGGTGCCAGATAGCAGCATTCAGAGGTGTTGTGTAGTCCATGCCTCGACGCATAAGAGCAGATTTTGCAGAACCTACATGATATTAGGCAGATGGTTTTAATGTTGTGGCTGATCATTGTAAGAGATGTAGAACATCACGGATACTACAAATGTTTAATTTCAAAAACGCTCTTCGGGAGTTTGTAGACAGAGTTTATAGACAAGGACCACCAGGGTTCCCTAACAACGGGCAGATGACATGAATGAACGGACAGGAAAAGAGATGAAGAACAAGCATAACTATAGGGCATCTGTTTAAACTCTATTAACTTCTTTACCCCCATTCACTTTGTTTTTAGGGGGTCTTCAAAGTGCGCACTGTTATCAGTGTGCTTCAAGTGCTGCCTATTTGTATTTTTTTGGACTGATTTCAGCATTAGGTTACTATGAATGTATTATTGATGGAAAGCAGATTTTAATATTTTAAAAACTATAATTATTTGATGAAAGCATTAGGGAGCAAATAAAGAAGGTTACCTTTTTATTTGTAGAGAGAATGGTCCGTCTCCCTGAACCGATCCCTTGAACAACGTGCAGTGCATCTTAAACACGTAATCAACAAAACAGCTTAGATCTTCTTTTGTGTGAGCTATAAGGATCAGATAGGGAAAGGAATAAGAAGTAATCGTAAAAATAATCCAGTTTATATGGATCTAAGCAATTTTTACACTTGTGTTATAGATCTGCCTTCTAAAATTATATGTATATATATATAAAACTGAGCCCATTTAAAAATTAGGTCAGTACTATATCTATTAATACATTATAAATAATTTAATTCATACAATTCCATTGCAGGTCACATTTTATAATTGTCACTTACAGGTTTCTTCGATCATGCAAAATATCATTGTTATACAGAGCAGCAGATGAGTCTTCCATATACATATCTTCATTCTAAAATAAATGGTCTGAAAAAGATGAAGCAGGAATGAATTAATATTTTGGTGTTACTCAATGTTGCCTAGTTGGCCTCAGAATTGCAGAATTTGGGGAAACCTTAAATTTCACTCAGAATTATCTTTTTGTTATTCACTAAATGCCACTCAGGGGCAAATTTAAGTGTGCAACTAGAAGGGCACTCCAATGACCATTCCAAACAAAATAAAAATCACTGTGTATGCATTAAATCATGCATGATTTCATTGGGAGTATATTTAAAAACAGTTTACTAAAGGTACAGATTTCTTATCTGCAGTTTTTGCAAGCCCTCTACTTGTAACTCCACCCAGACATTCTGTGGCTGTCCAATCACAGACTTCCCAATGCAGCTGTATGAGAATTCTGCACAAGGCAGGAGCTATGAGCAATGCCTTAAATTTAACTCCACTGAGATGGCCAAACCAGGAAATAACAGGGCTTCTCATCTAAACGACATCTGACAGCCTGGGTGCAGTGGTGCATTCTGGTTTTGTGCTGCCCTAGGCATGACAAAGTTCGGGCACCCCCTCCCCCTTTCCAAATTTCTCTTCCTGACAGACACACACCTCCACTGATACATGCACTGACAGAGTCACTGACAGATACACAGTCATTGTCACACACACTTTCACTGAAACATACACATTCACAGATACACACACCCACTCATTCACAGTTACACTCACTCACAGTTACACACACACATACACACTAACTAACAGACACGCATTCACTGAAAGACACATGCACCCTCACTGACAGAAATGCATACACACTCACTGACAGATGCACACTCACTCACTGTCAGACACACACACACACTGAGACACACATATACTCACTGAAAGATAAACACTGACAAACACACATACACACTCACTGATAGACATGTATAAACTCGTGTCACACACACATTCACTGACAGATAAACATACACGAGCTGACAGACACACACTGACAGACTGTCAGGGTGGCAGTCCGGTGCCCGGGATGCAGACACTGTTCAGGCGGCAGTGCGAGGACCGGGACCCAGTATGCCTGATGTTCACAGTGTGGAGGAGGATTAGCAGGGTCTGGTGCAGGGTAACAGCACGTCCCCTGGTGTTGAGCACCAGCGTTTGTGCAGCCACAAACCAGAACCCAGATGCACCTTATGCGGATCCCAGGAACTAGGAAATAAGCAGACCTCCCAGGAGCTGCAGAAGCCATTGCCAGAATTATCCGCAGCTAGGAACAGGGTGTGACATAACTCCCCTCCTACGGAGCGACCTCCGGGCGCTCGCAACAGCTCCCAGGCACAGACCAGGAATGGCGAGCGGATTCTGCAACGTAGTCCTCTTGACTTCCATGGAGGCAAGGATCCCCCACCGGAGAGGCCTCCTGCATAGGAACCACTAGCAACAAATGAAGATCACCGCCAGAACAGGAGCACTGCCACAAAATCGGAACCGGAACCAGGAATAATCCAGACAGAACTGGATACAGAGAGACAGGTCAGGAAAGCTGCAGAGTCCACTCCACGAACTCCAAGGGCCTCCGGCATACTGTCAGGGTGGCGGTCCAGTTCCCGGGAAACAGACACTGTCCGGACGGCGGTGCGAGAACCGGGACCCAGTATGCCTGATGTTCAGAGTAGGAGTCACAGTATGGAGGAGGATTAGCAGGGTCTGGTGCAGGATAACCGCACGCCCCCTGGTGTTGAGCACCAGCATTTGTGCAGCCACAAACCAGAACCCAGATGCAGCTTATGCGGATCCCAGGAACTAGGAAATAAGCAGACCTCCCAGGAGCTGCAGAAGCCATTGCCAGAATGATCCGCAGCTAGGAACAGGGTGTGACACAGACATACACATTCACTGACACACTCTCAGTGACACACAAATATATACACTGACAGACACGCATACAAACACATACACACACTGACATGCATAAACACACTGAAACACAAATACATATTGACACATGCATACACAAACTGACAGACACACAGTCCCAGTGACAGATACACACACTGTCACTGACTCCGGTTTTTAGACACTTTTATTTGGAAAGAAACTTATATTTTAGTCACCTGTGATGTACAGTCTTTGTATACAATAATTCCCCATGACAAAGGCTGTGCAGCAGTTTAAAAAATGTTAAAAGCTGAAAATATGATCCCCAATCACAGATACATTTTATCATACAAGGTATTAAGATCATTTTAACTAATAACTACTTTTGGTTTTTAGATTTTTTTTTAATACAAAAACAGGGGACAGCTATGTGGACCAGGTTTGCTCCCAGTTACGCCAACCTTTTCATGGCCGAGTGGGAATCCACGGCCATTCTGGGTGGGCATGACTGGCAGGCAAAATTGGTCACCTATTTTAGATACATCGACGTTTTTTTTTGTTTTTTTTTATCTTGGAAGGACCTGAGGACTCTCTTAACCAGCTTTTACATCATTTAAACTCCAATGATAATGGTATTATCGTAACTTGGGAATATAGTAAACTTTCTATTCACTTTTTAGATCTGAAATTTTTATTCACAACAATTAGATAAACACGAAAACATTTTTTAAGAAAGTGTGTAACAACAACGCAATAAACATGTCCAGCTGCCACTACTAACCTTGGTTACATGGAATTCCAAAAAGCCAGTTCCTTCGTCTTTGAAACAACTGTTCCCGTCCACATGATTTTGACGAACAATCACAAACACTTAAAAATAAATTTATTGAAAAAAAGTATCCTACTGAAAATCTAGATTAAACCTTTTTTAGAAATCATAGAAAATAACAGAACAGATCTTTTAGAATACAGGAATAAAAATACAGAAAAACCTTTTTCGCTGCCAATTAGTTTAGATTTTAACAATAAAAGCAATGTTGTGAAATTATTTTATAAATAAACACTGGCACATATTAAAACAGGATGAAATTTTAAATGGAATCATTCCCGATAGACCCAATATTGTCTTTAGAGGGGCACCTAGTTTTAAATCTATCCTTACTAAAAACTACACTGAGGAATATATTACTCCCCCCCATTCCTTTTATTTTAAATGCAATAAATGTATAATCTGTAAAAGCACAAACTGCACTATTAAATCAAAAACTACACATTTGAAATCAACAATTAAAACAAAAAAAAACCATTTTATTAGTTGCAACACCAAAAATGTGATCTACTTATTGGAGCGCCCATGCGGACTTCAGTATGTTGGCATGATAACTAGATGTTTAAAAGTAAGATTAGCAGAACACTGCTGAAACATCACTAAAGGATATGAAAATCATTCGCTGTCGAAACATTTTATTATACATAATAAAAATCCCAGGTATCTTAAATGTATTGGAATTGATAAATGTAACATTCCATGGAGAGGGGGTGATGTAAAGAAAATTGTAGGAAGTAAAGAAATGGAATGGGTATTTAACCCAAAGACACTTGCCCCACAGGGTTTAAATATAGAGTTTGATCTTTGTAATTTTTTTTTATAAATATTCATTATTTTTTTTGTATTTATTTATTTTTATTTTTAATTTTGATACATTTTTATTTTTATATTTTCATATATATATTTAATAATTTTAATATTTATATATGTGTTCTGATCATTATTCGATAGTTGTAATATAAATCATATTTACATTTTTAATTTTAAGGTTAAATACATTCCTTTGTTTAAACATATCACCCAACCTCTGCCATGTTATTTTCTATATTGTTTTCACACTACATAATATTTTGCTGAGATTAAAAATTTCCTGTGTATCATGTTTTTATCTTTTTAATATATGGCAGGCACGAGAATAAAAAGAATACCCTATCTATCTCAGCCTGCAGCAGACACAGAGCTATACTGCAGACTATTGTAGGTTCGCCCTTCTATGTCTGCACTTGCCGGACATCTGGTGCCTCCCTTTCGATGATGCGGTGATCCCACCTCCCCACAGACATACTACTGCTCATGCTTACTGTGTAGAGGGATGCACGCGCACTCGCCTTTTCCCCTAGGGTCTGTGGGTTCCACCAATGTTGATACTGACATGAAGATCATGTGACGTGGAAATAAAGTCGCGCGTCACGTGGCTAATCGAATGCAATTTTTTTTTACCAATATAACCCTCGGTTTTGCACAACAAATTTTGTATGCACCTTTTTATTATAGTATCTACTACTGTGATTTATGTACAGTGGGACCTCGGTTTACAAACGCCTCGGTCAACATAATTTTCGGTTTACAAAAGAAAATCCATTGAAAAGAATGCCTCGGTTTACAGTACAAAGCAAGTTTCACCAGGATGCATTGCACCTGGGAGGTTTATAGCACCGCCCCCTGCATGCTGGAGCCTGTAGGTAGCATGTGGCGTTGAATGTGGAGGTGTTGGTGCGGCTTTTGCATCGAGTTCTGGAGCCATTCCTCGAGGCGAAACGCGTTTAGAAATTGTGTTTTTATCCTTTTTTAAATCAATTAAATCATTTTTTTTACAAATTATATTTCCTATTACCGAAATATATATGGGTGGATTGGCGCTATTAATACTGATATAAAAAAATGTGAACAGCAACTACCCCCAAGTGCCAAGTAAATCACCAAAAGGCACTGTACAAATATAATAGGTGATAAAGAAAAAAGGAGGAGGGGGTGCTATACAAACAAAAACACAGTGTTATACTTATATCTGTACATGGATAATTCAGTCAGTAATCTACTGGATCAATCTAAAAGGAATAAACATAATGTACATAGCATAATACTGTATAACAAAACCAGCTTTGGCCGTTTTCAGATATTCCCCCGGTCACACCACAGCTCAAATAACCAAGTGGGTAAGTATGATACACATACTTACCCACTTGGTTATTTGAGCTGTGGTGTGACCGGGGGAATATCTGAAAACGGCCAAAGCTGGTCTCGCTGGACCACACAGTCTGCAGGATACAGTCAGAGCCTGCTATAATAGGCTCTATAGATCGTGAGTGACCCAATACCAGAAATTGTTCCCACACAGTTTTGTTATACAGTATTTTGCAGATAGAAGTATAACACTGTGTTTTTGTTTGTATAGCACCCCCCTCCTCCTTTTTTCTTTATCACCTAAATAATTTTTTTGGCTACTTTTATACGTTTGCCTTATTCCTTTTTTATCTTTATCTTACTGCCTGACACCTTTACCCACTGTTCCCAAGAGGACTAAAAAATTCCAAGGTGGGGATTATACCACCAGCGCCCTACTCATCGAGCAGTGAGTCTGCTCAGCTAAATGTGAGTACATTTCTTATATTCTAATATTCACTATTTGTCTCAAAGCTACAGTGAGCACTATATTTGTTGAAATGTTTATCTTTTGGGTTGGGGTCTTCCGTTACCATACTGTGGCGAAACCAACTTTGCCACTGTGGGCTGGAGAAGCCTGGCTGCTAGCCTCCTGCCCGCTGACTATGGCCCCTGGACATATTGCACTTTTAACACTATATTTGGGCATGTAATAATTTATATTGCTGCTACTGGCCCTTTAAAATCAGCGATGGACATATTGGGACTTTTGGGACTAATGTCCCTTTAAGACTTTGTAACATATCCCAGTAATACTGTCTTAAATATTATGTAGGTATTTATGTGTTCAGTTAAACTGGGGATATGTAGAAATGTGTGTTTTATGTGTTAAATGTATCAGTATGTAATTTTATGTCTTTTACTGTCTTTTTGCAACCATGTGGTTAATGGAGTCTGACTCTAGTCCTAGATAATTGGATTACTTCTCCAATTATCTCCAGGGCAGAAGGGAGGAAGCCGGGATGCATTGTGGGGGATGTTTTACTTCTGTTTGGGCCAGATTGTGCCATGCTGCAAGATACTTTTAGTAACTTTTAAACCCCTGGTCGGATCCATGCCATTTTTTTTAATATGTTGTTCCCCTGAATGGATTGATTGTGGATATGTATTTTTATGTGAATGTGATGTATGGTTTTAAAGTTATGAAAGTTGTGTAAAAGTATATTTTAAACTGTATGCATAATGGGATTATGTGTCACACTAAGGGGAGGGGATGTGTGGGAGGTAACGTCTATGTCATTGGTTATTTTATGCCTCCCCCTGGGTGTGGCCTGTATGTGTGAGTTGGAAATAAAAGGCAGGCTGGATGAGCCAGTCCTGAGTTCCTGCTTAACCCTCAAAATGAAGTGTCGTCTCGTTCTTGGGGGGGATTGGATTGTAAGCTGACTGCCAAGAGTGTAAGCCGATTGTATGTTTTTCTTGTTCAGCTGTTCCAGTTCGGAGTGTTATTTCGTATCCAGCTCGTGAGTTCTGATGTTCTGCAGTAGCTGTGCCTGTCTATGGAAAAGGGGATTATCGCCTAAACGCATTTTTTCCCTTTTATGCTGAAACGGTCCGTTACAATTGGTGGCAAGCGGCGGGATCGTTCCTACAACCAGAGGGACAGCTACAGACAACACCATTCCTGGATTACAAAGTGAGGGCAACGCCAGTACCCGTACAGCGCCCCTATCTACAAGGAACCAACTGCAGCAGAGCAAGCATGGCACCCAGTTACACTCAAGAGGCGTATGACAGAGAGGTCACCGCGGTGCTGGCTTTATGCGGACCCAACCTCTCAGAGGATCTAATACAGCAGGTGAAGAAAGCAGTGCGAGAGTACTTGCCGCGGGAATCAGAGCGGGCCAGGGGGTTTGCAGACCTCCCTCCCCAGCGGCAATGTGTGGCCCAGGGAGCTGATGGTGTCGTCCATCCTCCCCAGCAGCCGTGTGTGTCCAAGGGAGCCGAAGGTGCAGTCCTTCCTCCCCAGCGGCAGGCTGAGTTACAGGGGGCAGAGGTTGTTGTTCCTGCCCCCCAGCAACAAAGTGATATGCCAAGAAGGCAGTGTGAAGTGAAGGGAGAGGAGAGCAGCGTCCTCCCTCCCCAGCGGCAATGTGTGCCCCAGGGAGCTGATGGTGTCGTCCATCCTCCCCAGCAGCCGTGTGTGTCCAAGGGAGCCGAAGGTGCAGTCCTTCCTCCCCAGCGGCAGGCTGAGTTACAGGGGGCAGAGGTTGTTGTTCCTGCCCCCCAGCAGCAAAGTGATATGCCAAGAAGGCAGTGTGAAGGGAAGGGAGAGGAGAGCAGCGTCCTCCCTCCCCAGCGGCAATGTGTGCCCCAGGGAGCTGATGGTGTCGTCCATCCTCCCCAGCAGCCGTGTGTGTCCAAGGGAGCCGAAGGTGCAGTCCTTCCTCCCCAGCGGCAGGCTGAGTTACAGGGGGCAGAGGTTGTTGTTCCTGCCCCCCAGCAGCAAAGTGATATGCCAAGAAGGCAGTGTGAAGTGAAGGGAGAGGAGAGCAGCGTCCTCCCTCCCCAGCGGCAGTGTGTGCCCCAGGGAGCTGATGGTGTCGTCCATCCTCCCCAGCAGCCGTGTGTGTCCAAGGGAGCCGAAGGTGCAGTCCTTCCTCCCCAGCGGCAGGCTGAGTTACAGGGGGCAGAGGTTGTTGTTCCTGCCCCCCAGCAGCAAAGTGAGATGCCAAGAAGGCAGTGTGAAGCGAAGGGAGAGGAGAGCAGCGTCCTCCCTCCCCAGCGGCAGTGTGTGCCCCAGGGAGCTGATGGTGTCGTCCATCCTCCCCAGCGGCAGTGTCTATCCCAGGGAGCTGATGGTGTCGTCCATCCTCCCCAGCGGCAGTGTGTCCTGCAGGGAGCAGAGACAGTCAGTCTCGCACCCCAGCAGCCGGACAAGAGAATGAAAGGGGAGACAGCTGGTCCCCCTTTCCACCAGCAGAGAGAGTGGCAGGGAGAGGAGCCTGCTAACCCCCCTCCCCAGCGGCAGTTTACCGTCCAGAGAGAGGAGCTTGTTACACCCTCTCTCCAGCGGCAGCCTAACCCACCAAGGGGAGATGTTAAGCCCCACATCTGTGCAGATGGGACCGTAGTCTCTGCACTTACAGCCCCAGGGGTAGGGACGGTCGGTCCTGTCCCCCAGCCACAGAGCGATATATCTAAAGGAGAGACAGTCGGTCTCCAGCAGCCAGGCTCCCACCAGGCTACTCCCGTGGTAGTGCTGGCAACAGGACAGAGTACCGCTGGTCTCTGCCCCCTCAGCAACCCACCAAGGCAGCCTATCAGTCTCTCACCCAGCCGTGGGGAGGCACCTGAACTTGGGCAAAATTCTCCCTCACCCAGGTGTGGTAACTGTTTATTATGGGTGGGCTGCTCTACTACTTCTGTTCTGTGGGTGGGTTGCTGGACTAACCAGGGCACTGACCGGCAGGAGGTCAGATACCCTGTTAGTCTAATTGGTAAAGGGGAGAATTGTGGCGAAACCAACTTTGCCACTGTGGGCTGGAGAAGCCTGGCTGCTAGCCTCCTGCCCGCTGACTATGGCCCCTGGACATATTGCACTTTTAACACTATATTTGGGCATGTAATAATTTATATTGCTGCTACTGGCCCTTTAAAATCAGCGATGGACATATTGGGACTTTTGGGACTAATGTCCCTTTAAGACTTTGTAACATATCCCAGTAATACTGTCTTAAATATTATGTAGGTATTTATGTGTTCAGTTAAACTGGGGATATGTAGAAATGTGTGTTTTATGTGTTAAATGTATCAGTATGTAATTTTATGTCTTTTACTGTCTTTTTGCAACCATGTGGTTAATGGAGTCTGACTCTAGTCCTAGATAATTGGATTACTTCTCCAATTATCTCCAGGGCAGAAGGGAGGAAGCCGGGATGCATTGTGGGGGATGTTTTACTTCTGTTTGGGCCAGATTGTGCCATGCTGCAAGATACTTTTAGTAACTTTTAAACCCCTGGTCGGATCCATGCCATTTTTTAATATGTTGTTCCCCTGAATGGATTGATTGTGGATATGTATTTTTATGTGAATGTGATGTATGGTTTTAAAGTTATGAAAGTTGTGTAAAAGTATATTTTAAACTGTATGCATAATGGGATTATGTGTCACACTAAGGGGAGGGGATGTGTGGGAGGTAACGTCTATGTCATTGGTTATTTTATGCCTCCCCCTGGGTGTGGCCTGTATGTGTGAGTTGGAAATAAAAGGCAGGCTGGATGAGCCAGTCCTGAGTTCCTGCTTAACCCTCAAAATGAAGTGTCGTCTCGTTCTTGGGGGGGATTGGATTGTAAGCTGACTGCCAAGAGTGTAAGCCGATTGTATGTTTTTCTTGTTCAGCTGTTCCAGTTCGGAGTGTTATTTCGTATCCAGCTCGTGAGTTCTGATGTTCTGCAGTAGCTGTGCCTGTCTATGGAAAAGGGGATTATCGCCTAAACGCATTTTTTCCCTTTTATGCTGAAACGGTCCGTTACACATACCTTTGGAGGTTTTGAAATATCCCAGAAATGGGGATCATACCACTCTACGCCCTATATACCAGAGCTGGATTTAGCTCTGGGAAATGTGAGTAATATCTACCTCATACACAGCTCGATAGAATTTATATCTACATACTGTACCATTGGAGTTCATCATTCTTTTTTATATGTACTACTGGATCCCAAATTGTTTTGATCTAGGAACTGCTATCAACAGTTTGCTGCTCCGTTTACAAGTCTATCTTCCTATTTGGAGTGTTCTATTTGGACATTTGTAATTTTAATTTATTTTATTTAACTGTAAAGTCAGGCGCTACCTTTCTCTCTTTTTTTTTTTACTTTATCTATATTGTGGGGTTTGAGAGGGAGCCCCATTTTTATAGGTTTGCTGCCGTTTTCTGTGGCCTGTTAGTGCTGATCCACTTTTTATTTTTTATTTTCACATACTGACAGACACACATACACACTCACTGACAGACACACACACTCACTAACAGACACACACACACACACACACACACTAACTAACAGACACACACTCTCACTAACAAACACACTAACACTCACTAACAGACACATACTCTCACTAACAAACACACTAATACTCACTAACAGACACACTCTCACTAACAGACACACTTACACTCACTAACAGACACACACACTCTCTCTCTCATTAACAGACACACACTCACAATTTTCTTTTATTTTTTTTGTTTGCATTTTAATCCACCCAGCCTCCCTACCCTTGGGAGTGCTGGGGTGGATTCTTTGCTGGGGTCCAGTGGGGCTGGCTGCTGGCGCCAAGGGGGCTTGGAGTGACATCAGAGTGCGGCTCTGGCATCACTGCAGGGTGAGCAAGG
The DNA here is from genome assembly GCF_036172605.1 of Pelobates fuscus. Classification (NCBI taxonomy): domain Eukaryota; kingdom Metazoa; phylum Chordata; class Amphibia; order Anura; family Pelobatidae; genus Pelobates; species Pelobates fuscus. Next base: position 147,296,534 of record NC_086324.1, read on the forward strand.
GAGCTAAGCAGGAAGAGCCCTCCCTCACCCCCGACTCTAACGTGTGCAGATGCCAATCTACGGTGGGGGGAGGCGGTGTCTGAAATCTGCGCTTTTTGTAAAATTAAAAAATAATGCACACTCTTTACACATAAAACACTTCAGCGAGATAAACAGCTTTATGGGTCTTGAGTGTCCCTTTAAGATTAGCGTTGAAACAATCTAACCCTGAAATCTAATGTTAATTTTCCCAACGTGCTTAATTACATATTGTCTGTGAATGAAATTTAAATCCAACCCTTTTGCATGATACATAGGGAGAGGACTGTAAACACCACCGTTGTGTCCTTCACATTAAAATAAAAAATACAATGCATCCCTTCATCCCAGACAACAATATCCCACTTAAATACCTGTCATAGATGATGAGGCAGACTGGGAATCTGGGCTGTGGGCCTTTCAAAATCGTGGTTTCTTAAACTTTTCCAAAAGGTGCTTCCTAATTGAAAAGTTAATATCAGATGTTATGGTTTTAGCATTATGTAGCACCATTTTCAATGGCACTTTAGACAGTCACGTATCACTCTCAATATTACTTAATTAGCACTTCTGTGAAAATTTATGGTAAATTTGAGAAGCTTTCAGGCATATGGAAGAATTTCTATTGAGTTCTGAGGTAATGTAAACTGGGGCTAAATAATGGAAATAAAAAGGGTGACTGAATACATACTGAGTAGTACCTCTGAGTACTAATTATCTTGTACGGTTCTCTCTTTCAGAGAAAAGGCAGTGTTTACATTATTGTCTAGTAACACCTCCAGTGGCAATCATTCAGATGGCCACTAGAGGGGCTTCCTGTGCCAGTGCTGCACAGTGTGCTCTGCATTGATTCAATGTATCTTTATGAGTAGATGCTGATTGACGCAGCACAGCGTATTGCCACGGATGCGCAATAGCTTCCCAATGCTATGTAATGTTAAAAAAAAATAGTGCTAATATTAACTTTTCAACTAATTAGAAAGAAACTTTAGAAAAAGTTGAAGAAACCAAGATTCTGATAGTGACTTGCTAAGACGCCCTTGGTGTTTGCAGCTGATTCCTGTCATGGGGAGCCAAAAAACTGGCCCCGAGGCAGGTGGTTGTGTGTGCAACAGAGGCAGTGAGGGAGCTGTAAACTTCTTGCTCTGCTCCCTCGCGTGCTTTGCTGTGATGCTAGGAGCCGGAATATGATGTCACTCCGGCCCAAACATCACTAAATGTGTGTGAGGGAGCAGAATAAGACAGAATACACACTGGACCCCAGGAACAGGATCCACTCTCCCAAAGGTAGGGAAACTGGGTAGACAAATTTTAAGAAATCATATAATTTGTGAGTATGTATGAGAAGGTGTTTGTGTGTCTGTCTGTCTGTCTGTGAGTGTCTGTCAGTGTGTGTCAAATCTGTGAAAGTCTGTGTCTGCAGTGATGTGTGTGTGTCATTGAGTGTTTGTGACTGTCAGTGTGTGTGTGTCAGTGAGTGTATATCAGTAAGTGTGTGTGTGCCTGTGAGTGTGTCTGACAGTGTTTGTGTGCCTGATTAGGTCAGTAAGTGTGTGTGTGCCTGTGAGTGTGTCTGACAGTGTTTGTGTGTCTGAGTAGGTCAGTAAGTGCGTGTGTGTCAGTGAATGAGTGGGTCCATTAGTGAGGGTGTCATGTGTGTGTGAGTGTCTGTCAGTGTGTGTCAAGTCAGTTAGAGTATGTGTATCAGTGACATCTGCAGGTTTGTCATTGTGTGTGTCTTTGTAGCTGTCAGTGTGACTGTCAGTAAGTATGTGTGTGTGTGTCAGTGTGTGTCAATCAGTGAGAGTGTGTGTCTTTCAGTGAATGTGTGTGTGTGTCTGTCAGTGTGGGAAATTGGTGAGGTAGTGTGTCTGTCATTGAGTGTGTGTATGTCAGTGAGTGTGTGTGTATCGGAGTGTGTGTTCCTGTCAGTGAGTGAGTGTGTGTGTGTCGGTGATAAGCAGTGTGTGTGCCAATGAGTGCATATGGGTCAAGGAAAATGTGTCTGCTTAAAAGGATGAGGTACAAAGAGGTGGATTTCTAAGAGGAATAGGTGGAGCCTAAAGACGATGGAGTGGGTCTTAAACAGAAAGAGGTGTGGTGTTAACAGGAAGGAGTTGGGAAAAATTTAGATTAGGCGGGTGCCCAAGTTTAGTCATACCTTAGGGCTGCACAAAACCAAAATATACCACTGGAAACAACAATCATTGTCAAATATTTATATAGTCAAGGCATGAAATGCATTAAAAATAAACAATCATAAAATATATGCCAGAATCTGGTGCTTCTTCAGTAACGTCTGCACTAACTTACGGACCTCTAGATTTTATGGTAAACCTGTATATATTTCTCATATATAGAGATTATAGGATATAGAAAATTTACTTGAAATATACCTGATCACCACCTCTCAGTTGTAATATTTTGTTTACCTTTTGATATTTCTGCTCTTTTTATGATCAGTGTTCTCCCATAAAAGTGGGAGACACCAAGAACTAAGGAACATTGTTTTTCTTTGGATTTTGGATTTTAAAATGCATTATTAACTCCTATAATAAAATGTATTAATTAATGTACAAATAACCTCAGAAATGTTTTATAGCTCCGATCAAAGTATCCTCTGCTCTGCTCAAACATATGCTAAGTCTACAGAATCTAGACTACAGTAGGCCACAGTCGTCTTTATGAAGAATTCTTGAACTTATGAAGAAAAAAATAAAATTTCAGCTATGAAACAGAGCAAAACCACTCCAGAACGCAGACAGGAAATTTGAAGTCTGAAGTCTGAAGTGGTAAAGACACCTATGCCATCTCACCACAATATGTAATACACTGGTAAACCTAAAGAACGAAATGGCCAGGTTACTATTTGATAAAAAGTAAATTGAAACATTCTAGAGTTCTGGAAGAAGCAAGGCTTTTCACTAAACAGGAAAAAGACAAAAGGTTAACCGTCAGTATCTATATAGCACACAGTACCCTAGGTTTACAAGTGTACCCTTATAAACACTCAAAATTCAGTGACAAGAAAAAAAGAAAGAAAACCAAGGTATAAAATATTGTGAATCACCAAAGTGATAATGTATGAATGAATATAATACAAAGTGCAGATGTGTAGAATTATACGGATTCAAAATAGTATCTGCAAAAGATATATAAACACTACATAGGGTAATATTGTAAGAGACCACTGAGAAGTGTGGGTGGTAGAGAACTCACAAAATTAAGTAGAAATCAGGCGTATCTCCCTCTAAATTGGGGAACTGGACAGTATAGAAGATCTCCAGCGATGAATCTCAATATGAGATGATGACAAATCTTCTAATGCACTCCAAATACAGAAAAGAAAATAGATAGTGCAGATGGTATAAAAAAATTAACAATTTAATTGCATATATTGCACTTACAATGTATCAGAGTAAAATCAGCTTGTCTCCACACTAGGTGGTATTCATAAGCAGCAACTGAACCAATCAGGATGTGGGATCAGGAACAGTAGTAGCAGCACCAAACAATGTACAAATAAAATAAAAGTTCGGTATAAAAACATAAATAAATAAATAAATAAAACAAATAAAAATAAAACATTTTGTTTTATTTGTTTTTATACCGAACTTTTATTTTATTTGTACATTGTTTGGTGCTGCTACTACTGTTCCTGATCCCACATCCTGATTGGTTCAGTTGCTGCTTATGAATACCACCTAGTGTGGAGACAAGCTGATTTTACTCTGATACATTGTAAGTGCAATATATGCAATTAAATTGTTAATTTTTTATACCATCTGCACTATCTATTTTCTTTTCTGTATTTGGAGTGCATTAGAAGATTTGTCATCATCTCATATTGAGATTCATCGCTGGAGATCTTCTATACTGTCCAGTTCCCCAATTTAGAGGGAGATACACCTGATTTCTACTTAATTTTGTGAGTTCTCTACCACCCACACTTCTCAGTGGTCTCTTACAATATTACCCTATGTAGTGTTTATATATCTTTTGCAGATACTATTTTGAATCCGTATAATTCTACACATCTGCAGTTTGTATTATATTCATTCATACATTATCACTTTGGTGATTCACAATATTTTGTACCTTGGTTTTCTTTCTTTTTTTCTTTTCATTAAACAGGGACTTGTCAGAAATGAATCAGTAAACTACAAATACTTAGGCCAAAATAGGCTACTTCAAAAAATATCTTCAACTTAGCTATTTTTCCAACTCCGCTATTTTATATTAAAATTTTCGATTGCCACATTTTATGGATTACCCCGTTTAGTGTTCTTGATAGAAAATTGACATACACCACATAGATGGGAAGAAGAATGATTGGTGAACGAAAGAAACTGCAAATGATCTAAAGTACCTGATACATTCAAGGGACACCCTAAGCACCATAAACACTGCAGCATCCTGTAGAGGTTATTGAACCAGGAATGTTGGTTTGAAACATACCTTACTTGCTATATCATACCATTTACAGCCAATAGCTCCCATGCAAGAAATACTGTCTAAACCTGATATGAATTGGTATAATAATACAGAAATATGAACTTTATCTTAGCAACTCAGACCAGAACAACAACAGGTGCCTGACACGGCAAGGTAAGTGTCAAAATGTTTCTAAAAGTTTTGATTTATGGTCATATGGTGCTCGGAGACTCCTGGCACTAAAGCTACTACACCACTCTGTATTGGTTATGGAGCATGGAGTGTCCCTTTAAAGACATGGACATAATGTTACGGTTTGGGCATTGTAGATTTACAAATAGAACGGAGTCACTTGTCTCTCGAACTGATGTGACTGCTGACAGCATATGTATCATCAAGTAAAAAGATCATATGTGCTCTGATTCAACTAAGTTCCTTAAATCTTGTTAAAGGGCACTTCATCGCGTAGCATATTAGACTTAACAGTAAATCTGACAATATTATTTTTGAGCCAATAAGTGGAATGTTTTTGAGTCAATGATTTCTACTTATTGCTCAAGAGTAAGGGGAAATGTCTTAAAATAAAGAGAAGTTTGAAGATGGTTGCAGAACAAAAGTGGTGAAGTGTATTCAGTGAATATACCCAGCACCTGCTGTGAATACGTGGGCTAGTTCTCAGTATTTTCCAATATTTAATGGTCAGCAGATCTCAGAGCATTAACAAATGCAAAGAAATGGGGGTTTTATTCAAACTGAGTTCCAGAGAATTGAACTGTGAATGCATGTCTATATCTGATTTGAAAAAATAAAAAATAGTGTGGAGATGGTTCTACTCATGTTGTGCATCACATATTTATAGATTTGACAGATTAAGGCTGCTGGAGTTGCAAAGTCTGCCATTGTATATCCCTGAAATCTCCATCAGTGTGACCTGCATAACAGGAGGCAGCATCCACAGACATGCCTAAGCAGGACCAACTTTAGCTTTGCGGACTCACATAATTAAACACGTGCCAAAATTGTATTTGGGCATTAGAGTGTCCCTTTAAGAGAATAACCAACTGCGTTGATGACTGAGAATGTTGACTATTTAAAATTCTACCCATTTGTCCAGTTACTTTTAATCCAAAGCATGAATTCTCTTAGTGATGGACATCATCCCTAAGCTCTCAGGATATTACTGACCATCTGGAAAAACCTTCCAAATACCTTGGGCAGAGAGGAAAGTATCTGTTTAACCCTTAAAGGTACAATGGCACCTGGACGACTCTTGCCCCCATAACAACTTCAAAGAGCTGAAATTGTTGGTTTGGTGTGTTGCTTTAAAGGGGCAAAGTCACCAAAATCAGTTAATCTTAACGAAAAAACACTGTTTACACTATGCAATGCTGATGCCCATTAGTGTATGTCAATTACACAGCCACTAGGAGCTTTGTATAGAAAGAGACCTAAATGAATGTGTTTGATGTTTAGCAAAGTCTGCTGATGCTGTATACTGAGTATATATCCATTGCTCTCCTGAGAGAAAAATTGCATTCAACAGTCCTCGTGGAATGTGCTATATGCATGGGCGTCTGAAAGGAGGGCAAGAGGAAACATGTGCCCCCCTCCCTGGATTTTGGGGGGATGAGACACTTGGAGGGGCTGATGTGGGGAATGAGAGCCATTGAGGGTGGGGGGAATGAACACATGGAGGGGCTAGGGAGGATGAGACACATGGAGGGGCTTGGGTGAATGAGACATATGGATTGACTGGGGGGGATGAGACACATGGCGGGGCTGAAGGGAATCAGACACATGAAGGGGCTGGGTGGATAAGACACATGTAGGGGCTATAGAAGGGGAAAAAGAGACAGAGAAGCTAGGGGCAGAGACACACAAAGGGTAAGGGGATAATGACACAGAGGGACTGAAAAGGGTACAGTGACACACAGGGTCTGGGGAAGGGGACAGTGACACAAAGAGAGACTGGGAAGGGGACAGTGACACACAGAGGGGCATGGAAGCGGGCAATGAAACAGAGTGGCTGAGAAAGGGGACCGTGACACACAAAGGGGCTGGGAAAAAGTAAGATACTCACAAAGGGACTGGGGGAAAGTAAGACACACAAAGGTGAAAAGTAAGAGACACACAAGAGGTGTATAACACACAAAGGGGAAAATGGAGTTTAAGATACACTAAATGTGTGGTAATACACCTAAACAGACATTCAACAGATGGGATAAGAATCACAAAAGGGGGTAAGAAATTCAAAAGGGATGTTAAGAGACATTCAGGGGAAGATGCATTAGTTTGGGGGTGGGGGTGCATAATACATAACAGCCTGAGTAGTCAAAAAATTTTCTAGAATAAAAAATGTCATGCATGTAAAAAAAAGCACAAAGCAAGCGTAACATCAGTGTTTGTATTTATCTGTGTAGTTGCATGTGTGTCAATGTTTGTATCTGTTTGTCTGTGCATCTGCAGGTGTGGCAGTGTGTGTATCTGTGTGGCTAAATGTGTATCAATGTTTGCTTCTGTGTGTCTGTGTAACTTCATGTGTGTCAGTGTTTGCTTCTGTGTGTGTGTACAGTGCAGTGGATTTACAAGGTATTTGCCTTGGGCGGCAAAAAACACCCCCCAAATGCTCTGGCAGATGCCATGTTAGCCTCTTGCCCTGGGGAGACCAGAAGCTGTCCACCTGGCCCTCTTAGGGCCCCTCCAAGGCTGGCATATACTTATGTACGAGGCAGGCCGCGAGGGAGCGCTCTCCCCTGACCTCTTTTTTTCTCAGCTCCCTCATGCGCCCCTCAACCCAGCCGCCATACTGGACCCCAGGGAAATAGAGACTGCATGCCAGCACTCCCAAAGGTAGGAAGGCTGGGTGGAGTGAGATAATAAAAAATAAAAAAATTGTGGATGTGTGTGTCTGTCAAAGAGTGTATGTGTTTGTTAGTATGAGTGTATATGTGTTTGTCATTAAGAATGTATGTTTGTTTATCAGTGAGTTTGTATGTGTGTCTGTCAAAGAGTGTATGTGTGTTTTTTCAGTGAGTGTGTACGTGTGTTTGTCATTGAGAGTGTATATGTGTTTGTCAGTGAATTTGTATGTGTGTCTATTAAAGAGTGTGTGTTTGTCAGTGAGAGTGTATGTGTCTATGTCAGTGTGTGTGTGTCTGTCACTGAGAGTGTGGCTGCCAGTGAATGTGTATGTCTGTCAGTGTGGGTCTCTGACACTGAGTAGGCGTGTGTATGACATTGAGTGTATATGTGTCTGTGTATATGTGTTTGTCAGTTTGTGTCTGTCAGTGAGTATATGTGTGTCTCTGTGTGTGTGTGTGTGTGTGTCTGACTCTGATTTGGTGTGTGTCTGATTCTGATTTGGTGTGTTTCTGAGTGTGTCTGTCAGTGAGTGTGCATGTGTGTCTGTCAGTGAGTGTATGTATGTGTGTCTGTGAATACGTGTATCTGTCAGTGAGTGTGTGTAACTTTGAGTGAGTGTAACTGTGAATGAGTGAGTGTGTAAATCTGTCAGTGAGTGTGTTTCAGTGAAAGTGTATGTTGGTTAAACAGTGTGTGTGCCAATGACTGTGTATCTGTCAGTAAGTGTATGTCAGTGAATGCATTAGCGAGGGCGTGCGTCTGTCTGGCAAAGAGCGTGTTGGTTTTAAAAAGGAAGAGAAATTTAGATTAGAGGGAGAGAAGGCGGTTGCCTGAGTTTTGTCATGCCTAGGTCACCACAAAACCAAAATACACCACTGTCTGTGTATCTCTATGTGTATCACTGTATGTATCTGTGTGTCTGTGCATCTGCGGCAGTGTTTCTATCTGTGTGTCTGTTCTCTATGCGTGTCAGTGTGTGTATACACATCTGTGTATCTAGATGTGTGTCAGCATTTGCTCCTGTGTGTCTGTGTATCTGGCAGTGTTTGTATCTGTGTGTCTGTGTATCTGGCAGTGTTTGTATCTGTGTGTCTGTGTATCTGCATGTGTCAGTGTTTGTATCTGTGTTTCTGCATGTGATTCTTCTATTAAACTTTTGCATCAGGTTTCTTAACCCTTTGCATGCCTGCACTTTATTTGATAATGACTGTGCCCTTCCCCTTTATTACATTGCAAAAAAGGGGCAGAGCATTGATGTCATTGCAATTATGTGCCCCCCCCCCCCATGGAACATTGTCTGCCGACATGTATGGCTGTATGTCTTCACTATTATTTGATGAGAAGCATCTAACTGGACAAATTTCACCAGAATTAATGACTTCATGATAGGAGAATTGGGTTCCAGTGAGGAGTAAGCCCCAGCACTGACCTGGAGGTAATTTTTATGACTTTTAAAATAAAACTAAAAATTATTTCTCAATCGAAACACTGTGTCACCGCCAAGGCTCTCCTTTCCCCTTCAAAGTATTCCATTCTGCACAGTAGTCAGTGATTATAGCTCACAGGATAGCTGTAGAGTATAGCAGTGCCTATATCTCTGGAAGATGTTGTCACCACTCGCTGAACTAACTAGCATAACAGGAACCCCACATATTATACATCCCTGGAAAGCTCTGATCCGAGCACCCAAGTTGGCGAAATAGCGCTCAGATCCATGCAGAATTTGAGAATCGAAACTGGGTAAAGATTTGACCGGCACCTAGCAAGGTCCATGCCCAAAAGTGTTCCATAATGAATGGGACTTTGGCTGGTCAAATATCGGGTGTTCCTGTGGTCAGAAAAAGGGGCGCTCCCTCTGGTTCTTATATTTCTTTTGATGAGTGTTCTCCTGGCTGCTGGGGAAATAGGGGAAATCGGGTTGGAAGGTAGCCGGGTACAGTGGTTGGTTGTAACCGGACTAAAGTTTCATAAAAGTTTGATGTAAGTCCCTCTGTAGAGATGTCGCCAACATAAAATTTTCCGTTCGCGAACGGCGAACGCGAATTTCCGCAAATGTTCGCGAACGGGCGAACCGGGCGAACCGCCATAGACTTCAATGGGCAGGCGAATTTTAAAACCCACAGGGACTCTTTCTGGCCACAATAGTGATGGAAAAGTTGTTTCAAGGGGACTAACACCTGGAATGTGACATGCCGGAGGGGGATGCATGGCAAAACTCCCATGGAAAATTACATAGTTGATGCAGAGTCAATGATGGTATGATGTTGTATCGATCAGGTAGTGTAAGAGTTACGCCCGCTTCACAGTGACAGACCAAACTCCCTGTTTAACGCACCGCAAACAACTGCAAACAGTCCATTTGCACAACTGCAAACTCCCTATTTGCACAAGGTTGGATACCAAGCTAGCCATGTCCCGTTCCTTGTACTCACTGATGTCATTGAAGGTCTCTTCCTCTACCCAGCCACGTACAACACCAAGGGTCCCCGAAAGGTGACAACAAGCCTCCTGTATTTTTTTTTAAATGTACACTACTGTTACACCAGATATGAGTTGCACTGGTGTGACACTGTGCCCTGGCAGGCCCTGAAATGCACACGTGTGAAGGAAACTGACTGCTATTATTTCACAGTCAGATTTCTAGTTTTTTTTTAATGTACACTACTGTTACACCAGATATGAGTTGCACTGATGTGACACTGTGCCCTGGCAGGCCCTGAAATGCACCCGTGTGAAGGAAACTGACTGCTATTATATTACAGTCAAAAAAGTTTTTTCTTTTTTAAATGCAAGCTATTGTGACACCAGATATGAGTGGTGGCACTGGGCAAGTGGGCACAGTATACGCTGTGAGGCAACTGCAATTAGATTACACAGGAAAAAAAAAAAGCAGACTTATGTTCTAGCCCTAAAAAGGGCTTTTTGGGGTGCTGTCCTTACAGCAGAGATCAGATGAGTCCTTCAGGACTGTAGTGGAAACTGAATACACTAGCCTAGCTATCGATTTCCCTATTAAATCAGCAGCAGCTACACTGTCCCTCCTCTCACTAAGAATGCAGCTTCCGGGGGGTGGGGCCTAGCTGTCATGGAGGAAAGACGCACTTCGTGTGAGCTCCCTAAATATCTCACTTTAAGCAGCTATCAACAAGCGAATTTCACCCCAGAAGGGGATGACCCAGCAATGTTAATAGCGGTCAGAAACTTGACAGAGTCTTACTTACCTCCGCGTGGTAAGTGTGGCCTGGTGCTCACTGGGCGAGAGAGGCGGCCGATCTCCCGATCCTTGGATGCCCAGGAGCAGCTACTTCCCGGCAGGAGCTCCGTTACCCCCCCTCGGACCGGTGGGGGATATCCCGGTCCACCCCTGAGAGGCTGTCTGGAGCTAATGGACGCACAGAGCACAGCCACCCAGGCTGACATAGTCATCTGCGACTCTCCCAATATGGTGGCAGCCGCGTGTCCTCCTGGTACCAGCAAAGAATGGCAGGATATTGAGTCTAAGCTGGACAGACTCTTTAATCAATTTTGGAAGCAAATACCAAGCAGGAAGCCCCAACAAGCTCCACCACAGCCCCAACAAGCTCCACCACAGCTAAGCGAAGCAGTCCCCATTAAAATCCACCAACGCAAAAGGCGTCGAAGACGGGACCGGAGGCACAAACAGAAATGCAGAGCCTGCCCCACGTCAAGCACTCGCCTCCACCTTAAGCCACCACAATCCCGCACCGGACGTGAAGCACCACCGGGACAGATCCGACCACCCGACAAAACAAGCTTCCACCACCTCAAGCACTCAGCCAGAGGCTTGCCTTTGTTGTTCCAGGTATCAGGGACTCCCAGGGTCTGCACCTGGTGCCCAGAAGGGATCGGATGAGCACAAGCGGTAAACAGCAGCCTGCCAAGCATGTCCCACTATAGCCGATCCTCCACACCATGCCTTTGATCACATGAACTGCTCTCTTCACATTAACTAATCGTAAAGTAGCAAGCGTTTAAACATGTCATTATTTCACCTCCTAAAGAGTTTATTGTCGTAGTTCCTTACATGCCTTTACCTTAACTGTTCATGTATTATGTTATTCACTAGTCTCATCTCATGGGGCGACTCACACTTGATTTATAACTAGCGGTGGAGCTGCTGATATAAATACACAGTTGATAACGTGCAAGCTACACCCTAAACATGACAGCCATCTTTCACAACAATGTACTGCTATATACTCATACCCTCAGTGCAACTAGCCATGATATACGCACGTTCAGCCTAGCATGCTCAAATATAACACACTTCTGTCTAAAAAAAAATAATAATAATACAAAAAAAAAGAATGCAGCTTCCGAATGATTCTAAAATGGATGCTGTCCAGGAGGTGGGAGGGTCTGGGAGGGGGGGTCTGCTGCTGATTGGCTGGAATGTGTCTGCTGACTGTGAGGTACAGGGTGAAAGTTTACTCAATGATGACGAATAGGGGGCGGACCGAACATCGCATATGTTTGCCGTACGTGGCGAACACGAACAAGCTATGTTCACCAGGAACTATTCGCCAGCGAACCGTTCGGGACATCTCTATCCCTCTGTAATACTCGCGTCTCCCTGGATCCTGTAGTCAGCCCTAAGGTGAGGTGCTCTCTGTAGATTGAGGTGAACTCTCACAAAGGGGAACATGGGCATATGGGTACAGTGATTATGCCCCTTTTAGGGAGTGGGATGCGTGATTGTTCCCGGTATAGGCATAAGTGACTGGGTGTTCCATCACAATAATCTTAGAAATAAAAGCAACACATCTAATTGAAATAACATAGCACTCTTTTATATTATTTAATTTCAATTTATGTTGGCTTTTTCAATTTAACTGACATTTAGCCTATAAATCTTCAAGTACCATTCTTTTTTGCAGCATTATTTAACCTGCAGAGTAAGAAATTATTCTGGCCTTCTGTCCCACGGTATATATAAAAAAAACCTGTAAATAGAAAAGAAGAAATGGGGTACCTTTAAAAATTATATTTTCTGTTTAATATATTGATATATGCTTTGTGAAGGTCTGATGTGTAATAAGCTAAGACAAGCTATCTGGTTTCACAATGGAATTCCATGTATATATCAAAGGAGGTTGTCGTCAATGGGTACACATGTGTGTACTTCTTTACTATAAAGGTTTCAAGGGTCATGTTATCAGGAAATCAGAGTGTCAGAGTAATTAACATCTAGGTGTAACCATGGAAGTATGTGTTTTCCTAAGCCATCCTAACACATCACTTTCTTCAAACATTTCATCAATCTCTGTAGATCAAGTTATATGGAAGCATTCTAGCAGTCAAGAGGAGGACTTTGAGTAGACTACAGGGATTCTTTACAGGATGTAAAAAGCAACATGCAATGCCCTGTGTAGTACAAGTACTCAGTATAACCACATTAAAGAGATACTATAGGCATCAAAACAACTTTACCTCAAAGTCACTGCCAAATTCACAAAGTCCCCCAACCTTGACATCGCCGCTGGTGGACAGGTGGTCAAGGGAGACCGGTAATGGTAATTTACTTACCTCTAAAGGTGAGTTCCTCTACGCAGACGTCACTACTGTACTCTCGCACATGTATTGAGGTCTGTGGGGGATCCTGCGAGACCGCGGCATCCTCTATAGACAGAGCCAATTCCCTGCAGCCATCACTGAAGACGGCTGTCAGGACTGACACTTAGGCTCCACTTTTTGTCAAGGCAAGTCAGGCAGAGCAGTAATACAGAGACAAAGACAGTGAAATTCCAATGCAGTCATAATGAGTATTTCAGAAAGATTTAGCGGACTATTGACAGAGCAGGAGAGAAGAAATTCTATATTAAACAGAATGTACAATAAAGGAAGTTTAAACATTAGATCTCACATTACAGGAAGTGTTTAGGAAGGCTGTGTAAGTCACAATCAGGGGAGGTGTGTCTATGGCTAAATAAACAAAGTGAATTAACTCCTAAATGGCAGAGAATTGAACAGTTGCAGGGTGATCATCTGTACACCAAAAGGAATTCATTAAGCTAAAGTTTTTTAATTTATGCGTTCATTCTGCTCATATAAAAATGTTTTCAACATTATATTGGCATTTTCAGAATGATGCGTTCCTGGAAATGGTAGTAGGTTCCCTACAAATACCTATAAGCGCATACATATTTTAAGGTTGCAGCAATGCTTCCTCTTTCAAATTGTACTGATTCACTATAAGATTATCAGTTCATCAGAGTAATATTGCACATCATAGTTATATCCTGCCCACAGAGATTGAGATAGCAATGACATATTCACTCTCAACAAGAAATACTTGCTCTTAGTTACCTACAAACCTAATTTATATTTCTTAACTGCCACTTAACCCGTTCACTAGCAGTCACAACAAACTTAAAAAGTGCATAGCATACCTTAACACCTCTGTACTCTAAGTGTCAGCTTTGTCCAACCTGGACAGCGATGATTGACTCAGAGTGGTGGGCTAGCCTGCCCTAAGCACTCTCAGCCAATCAATGTCATTCAGTTGGACAAAACTGACATCTGTAATGCAAAGTGTTAATTATACATTATTAAGTGAATGCTATGGTCATGCAGACCACTTCATCTTAATCAAGTGGTGTGCATGCAGTGGCCCTGTCCTTTTAACTAGGCAATGTAAAATTTTGCATTTTTTTTTTTTTTAACAAATAGCAGAGGATTGGAGGATTGAAGGATCCTATAACTTTCTTTTATGGTTTGATAGAAAACTCAGGGATGGTACAGTGGGCACTCTAGGCAAAATAACCACTGCAATGAGCTTCAAGTTACTGATAGGAACACTCTAGGTTCAGGAACACAAACATGTATTCCTGACCCTATATTGTTAAAACACAATTTAGGCTCCTGGCCTTCTTGCCCCCTTAAATATAGTAAAGACTCACCTTATTTCCAGTGCCGTGTGGGTCTGCCGGCATTGGTTCCACCCCTGATCCTCCTTCTTGGCTGACATCATCAGAATTAAGGATCTCAGCCAATCACAATGCTTTCCCGTAGGAAAGCATTGGATTGGCTGAGATTGTCAATTGAATCAATTCATCTCTATCGGGAAAGTTAGGGGTCTCCAATTTGGTGTGTATATATATATATATATATATATATATATATATATATGTAGAAAGGCCATTAGGCCTGAATTTGTGGGAGGAGTAAGTCCCCTACTTAAACTCCCAGCCCCTACTCACCTCTGCCTTTCCAGTTGATTGTCTATCCCCATAGCAACCAGCACTTCCGGTCCGAGCTTCCAGCCAAACAGCTCCAGTCTCCTGCAGCAAGAGGTGTCCAGCGGAATCCTCCGTCCGTTCTGCGGCCCTGCCACCCGTCTTCCTCCCGGTCCCGGTACTTGGCTTCCGGTCACGAGACCGGCACGCTCACGTAAGCTAGTGAGGGAAATAGCGTCCAGCTATTTCCCTCCGTTTGGGCCTAAAAACTTAGGGGTAGGCTCCCTTTTTCCCTTACATTAACAGTTTACGTATTCTTACTCGTTCATGCATTTCAGCGTTCGCGCCACTAAAGTAGACGAACGCTCGCTATACTTACGTATCATTGGGGCCTTCGTATGGTCAAAACTGCCGAACCATGTATAGGCATAACTCTGGTGCTAATCGTTATATTTCTGTGTTACCTTTCGGTCATACGCACGAACCATGTACCTATTTACTAACCCGTTCGTGCATCTTAAGCGATTGATGTAAATCCTGTTCACCCCTCGCATACTTACCTAATTCATGATTTTGCTATTCGTGCGGAATTAAACAAACGCACATTATACTTTACCTAAGCAGGTCCCTCATACAGCTAAATCTACCGATCCCGCTCTAATAATACAAGCATTTCATACACACAAATTCATTTAAAAGCACATAGTTTCTGTTCGGTTATTTAACTGTTTATACATACCTGTCAGGATAAGTTATTAAATCCGTTTAAAACTACAACCTTTTACCAAACTGTGTTTTACGGTTTAATTATGTTTCAAAATATTAAAACCTCAGCCATTGTATTCTAGCAATAGGTTCTTTTTCCTACACCTAAGTGGTTAGTAAACTATGTTTAACGGTCATTTATCAATTAAAATAGATTCCTCCTGACACCAAACCAAAAAAGGGCAGAATTCTTTAATTCCACGCCAACCATGTACAAAAACGACATACATATATTAATTATTAACACGATCTTCTAGGGCAATTCTGGTAAAATCCCACATTTTTATTTACTACGTCTTCTCCTTAAAAGTTACGCAGTCATTAATCCTGCCTCTGTTACATTTCTTTGGCTTCACAGATTGCCTCAGTTTCTTGCATTTCTGCTTAAAGTTAGCAAATTCAAGTTCTTGTATTTACAAACCCAGGTATAGTATTTACTCACTTTGGTTTCATCCATGTCTATGCCTCAATACAACACGCACTCTAGACTTGTCACAGTAAAACATTTTTGTTATTTATAACATACTGTCACAGCCTTCGCTAATTATTAAATATTCAATGGGGTTTAATCCATAGCTCCAGAATTATTCTAGGCCTCCACCGGTTTCTACGCATAAAACCAGTTACGCTCATCCTAGTACCTGTACAACAAATCAAGGTATAGTTCTCTACTCATTACAGGACCTTTTCATACAAGACCTAACGCGCTCTCAATTCATTACGACTGACTCACGGTCCTACACCCTCGGTGTGTTAAATTCTTTACATTTTTCTACCTAGGGCTACGGTCATACTGCCATCAGGCAAGAAAATACCCAACCTACCTAACCCGGTACTCAGCCATACTACCAGGTGTGGAGTATTGATCATTATTTAATGTGTAGTTTGCAATATATATGTGTATTATATGGTATGGTGCATATGTATATATATAATACGAATGTACATTTAGCTGTATACAATAGGTGTATTTTCATATTGCAGGCCCTTTTGCTTAGATAAAGTTAACATTTCAATGACATCCCACAAGGTTAAAATTAAATTAGAACAAACACATGTGCTGTCAGTCAAATGTATACAAAACTCGTTGTAAGCTAATTACAGGCAAGAGCCTTCTAGAGAATATTCCAAAAACACATGTGCTGTCAGTTAAATGTATACAAAAACACGTCGTAAGCTAATTACAAGCTCGAGCCATTTAGGGAATATCCCAAACTTAGATATGCAATACATTACATCATGTAACAAGTTAGAAAACCTTTTTGGGAAAATCACACAGGTGGGGGCTGCTTTATAGAGGACAAAATGCCTATTTAACTGAAGGAGAAAGGATAGGATGTTGTCATTCAAACATTATTCCATTCTCACTTGCACGCAGAGCATCATACACAAGGACATATGCTGTAATACTTTGGTAAGATTAATTATTTACTGACTATTTTTGCATTCTGTTACATTCATCCAATACACTTTTATCTTATATTTATTTGAGTCATTGTTTCATTTATTACAATATTTTTACAGTGCCTTTTCGGGTCTTCAGACACTGAATTATTTTAGTGATAAATCAAATAATCATCTAGAATAGTTAAGGAAAACAGTATTTATAAGTAATTTGGAAACGGAAGGGTCTACTCCGTATATAGCTATAGATTGCATAAAGACACGCTAAGCTTAGAATGACCCGGAGTGACCTTTTGTCGGTAAAGGTCCACATCATACCTGAAGCGAGCCATAACTATCAAATTGAAGTATCACCGAAACCGACATTCTGGGGGCCTCGTCCTTGGGAGGTTTAGTCGTGTCTTTTGCAGTGGAGAACACGGTGTACTCAGTTGCCGGGAGGATTCTCGTTTTGTAAGTATGTCTTTCTTTAAGTTTCCAAATAGGATAGGTAATCTTGAAACTAGTTCAAGTGACCCTATTGATTTAAATACTGAACAGAGATCCGTTGATTCCCCTGTTTTGTTTTCTTTCCCTTCTGTGTTTCAAGAATTTATAAAATGTTGGATTAAAAAAATGGAGGTCCATTTAAGTTGGGCGAAAATATTAGTGATGCACTGTTTCTAGAGGACATTTTTCAAGTATTACCCTCAATAATGCAGCTTAAAGATGGCAACGTAAAAAAGGGTAGGAGTTTGCAAGCTTTACTAGATATGCTATTAATGTCCCTTCAAATGATTGAACAGTTGCAAGTTAGTTTTAATCTGCAAGCTTCTCTTATTAATACGCTGCATGTACAAATAGAAGATTACCGCACCCAGGCACAAAATGCAGCTCACACTGCTGGATTCTTACAAGATAAAGTTCATAAGTTAGAATCCAAAAATATAATTCTTGATCAAGCTGTAGACACCTTACAATGCCTGCGTACAAAGCACTCTCCTTCTTTAAAACTAGGAGGTAAAGGATGGGGAAGTGCTATATTTAAAAAATCCCCTGTTGCTCATGAAAACAAATGGTATCAGATTGCCACCTTGTCAGTCGATCTTCCTTCTGCTTTAATTAATGAAGACGACAATGCAATATGGATGGAGCATAAAAATGAAAATATTGAGTTTCCTTCACAAGTAACTTCTGTCCCCACTGCTCCTCCCACGTATACACATTTGTATCCAGAATTGCCAATTGAACATTCTAAAACTGATCTTGTTCCTTGTAATCCTATAACACGTGGTCCTCAATTAGAGGCTAACGAAGTGTTATCAGATGACAAATTGAAGGAAATTCCTAATGAGTCAATCACAGAAACTGCTAACAGAGTAATTGTTTTCCTTGCTGCTCTTACTAATGGGGCTACTTCTTCAGAAAAACGTTCTGACATACAAGCTGACCTTAAATTGGATCCAGCAGTGCGGGAGTTAATTTTCACTCTTGTACCAAGTAACATTTCTCATGTTATGACCATCTGTTACGGTGACATGAGGAATGTGGACTTTAATTCATGGCTTGACCGTTTGCAAGTTGTAGTGGTTAGATATTCTACACCCTCTCCGATTTCTGAAATAACATAACAGGCGCTGCACACAGATGCGGTGTCCGCCTTAAAAAGTAAAAGTGATTTTGATAAAAAATCTGACCTCACTGAATACCAAGTGGGGGATTCTGTGTGCATGCTTAAACAAGGACAGAAAAACCCTAGGAAATTTCCTAAAGATTGCTGGGAAGGTCCATATCTTATTGTGGACAAAGTGGGACCCTCAGTTTATCTTATTCAAAAATCAGATGGTTTAAATGTCTACAAGCATGCAATGCAGCTTAAATTGTTTAAGGGCTCTTAAAGCCCTGTGTTTGTTATTCTATATTTACTTTGTTTTTTAGAAAGTATACAAAGGGACTGAGACTCTAGAACGGCTGTTCCAGACTCTACTGTTCATTATGAATGATCGGCGCCTTTACATCTAATCTTCATATGGACAAAGAAAAATAAAAACAGTCCTACCGGATGTACAAAACTAGCTTTGGCTAGACTACTTTCTGCACGTGTTGCATGTTTTCCTAGCATAGTGTGATACTTTTATGTATTTACTAATAATAAATAGTAACGTTGTGTAATAATCTCCTTATCCACATTTTTCATGTTATATTTGAAGTTTGGTGTCCGTAACTTACCGTTTGATCATAACTAATTATTTTATTGGCTTTCATAACCTACAAATTAGACTATGGCATCTTGGACATGTTGCTTGATGGGATGCGTTACAGTGATATGTTTGCTCTATACCTTTACTAACATTTGGCATCCAGATAATCATAATCTGCAGAAGCGTCTTGTCACTTCTTCTGAAGTGCTTGCTCCTTTTAAACCTATATATTTAGTCTCACACCCTACTACCAGCATTGACCTTATCTTTTCCTTATTGTCTAACTTTCAGCGTAATAGTGTTAAATCTAACCGTCCCATATATCATATTTCTCATAGTTCTGCATCCCCACAATTTGTTGCACTTTTTATTGCAAGTGTTCCAAAATTTGACTATGCTCAGCTATGGTTTATTAATAAAACCCATCTTCTGATTCCAGGATATGGTGCACTTCCGCATCTTGATAAAAATATTTGTTTGATATGCAGTATTGATTTGCAATCCACTACTTCTGGCATTTTTCATAATTCTAACCGCCGCCCTATGGCTAACATGGATAATCTTAATACCTGTGGAAGTCCAGAAGTCCAGGACTCTACTTCGGTTGCAATGCCTGCGACTATTTTGGTTGATACTTCCAACCCCTCTGATTCTGTAGGTGAATGGCAATGTACAGACAATGGTATTCCACAGTTTATAGTTAGAATTGATGAAATAGCTCAACCTTCTACTCCTATAGCTTCTGTATCTCCCTCTACTCCTATACCAGAATCTACCACACCTCCATTTAAGGAAGGTGACCCTATTCAAGTTTGTTTAGACTCTGCTACACAAGTAGCATATGATGTTTCATATCGTTTGGTTACCTGGCACTTACAATTAAATAAATGGTTGGTTTCCACACAATATTCCAATTGTACGCCATTCGTATCAGTACAGGAAAGAGCTTTTCAGTGGTGGTTTCATGAAAGCATGTTATATAATGTATCACTTCGATCACACCATCGCCCTAGACGAGATATTTTAGCTACTGGGTTAGGTACATATGGTAGTGTCATGGGATCAGCTGCACAAATTAATTCAGAAATTCTAAGATATAAACTTGCTTCTTTAGCCTCTCATACTTCTACAGGTCTGGATACCCAATATGGTATTAATACTAATATTGTTAAGCTTCAACAGCATCAAACTCATGTTATGGTAGATACAACTGAGATTATTTCTGATAAGTTTCACACTCTGGTCGACTCAGTTTACAATGTTACGCATGATACTGCATGGGCAATGCTATGTTCACAGGTTCAGGCTGATCTGTCTGCCGATCTTAAACTTCAGTTGCAAAGTTTATGGTCTGGTAGATGGCCTGCTTCGTTGAGTCTTGCTGCTTCAAAATCTGTGACTGACTTTGCGATGACTCATCTTTTGTGGTGGGAAGTTCTTCTATCTGACTGCTCACTTGAAAGATGTGCCATTCAAACATTAATACCATGGGCAGGCAAAGATGCTATTATTTATCGTTTAGCTACAATTGGCCTACCATCTAATGGTTCATTATTGTTGCCTGAACTTTCACATCAATGGGTAGCCCAGGGTACGGATAGTTCCAACTGGACCCTTGTAGACATTTCCTTGTGTCACTCGAATGCTAATTCTTATATATGTTCTCCATCCCAATATAAAACTACTACTGAAACATGTTGGGTTAATCAGGATGAATGTAGTTTTCATGGTCAATTTAATGTTACAAATCCTGTCTACTACTTGGGGTTAGATCGTGTTTGTTTTCACTTATTTCAGCCTGATCAAATTATTTTTAAAACAATGGATGAATCCCTTCTCAGCACTCACTTATTGCCTGGCACGTGGTGTAATTCCATTCCTGTGTCTTATATTGCTTCTTCAGTATGGAACTTCACTATGCCTCAACTTACTAACATAAGTTTGGATTTATCATGGGAACGTATTGTTGATTTTTCCATGTCAGATTTGCCCTTGGGTTTGGGTTCTGAGATGAAAAAATGGTTAACTGACTCAACATCAATTACGACATTGCTTAATTCATTAAAGAGTGTTTCGCACCAAGCTCAAATTACGGTCACACATAAACAAGGGATTCTTAAACAGGTCTCTGCTGCTGTTAAACAAGATGGCCAGACCTCATGGTGGGAATCTGTTTAAGGATACAGTAATACTGCTACACATTTTTTTAATATAATGTTGCATCCAGTTGTAGTTATTTCTCTCTTACAACTGATTTTATTTTTATTCATCTGTATCAGTGGTTGCTATTTCAAACGTTTACATCGTAATCTGTGTAAAAAGGTGGCTGTATTGGAGGACTTAGAGTCTACGCATAAACGTCTTCTCCCATTATATACACTAAATGGTTATTCTGTATCTTTGGATCCCTCTCAGCTTCCCACTCCTCATTAATTTTGGATTGTATTCTGTGTCCATGATCTTACATTATTTTTGTTTTCTTTTAGATCTCCATTTTGCTTTTCTTCTATGTCATGACTGGTTCCTTACTTTTATTTTTAAACAGCACTTGGGCGTTTCTGTCTCTTTATTTTAAATACTAAGTGGTACATTCTGATGACAGGTTTACCAGCTACACTCTATTATCAGTAACTTTCTCTGTCAACGTGCATCCAGCTGCTTTTATTACACTTATCTGTGAAGAATTTCTATTTCTAAGAAAATTCCTACTGACTGCTACTGTCTATGGGTACGATCGGTACTAGGATGAAGACTTTGCATACTACCTCTGACGAAGATTTCCTAAACTTTGCATATACCTAAGGAGTTGAGCAGCTATCATGGTTATCCTACTTCTCAAACTTCCTGTTTGGTTGCTTATGGGTGAATCTCATGCTGCAAATTGCTATTTCATTCTGCGGCCTGGACTCTAATTCTGCACTCTCCATGAACTATATTTCTTGCTATGTCACTGATATTCCTTCTATTGGACTTCCAAATTTGATACTGGTATTTGACTTCTTCAATCAAGATCTCTAAAGAACTTTAATGTAGCTTTAACACAGTTTATTACGTCACTCTGTTTATATTTCTTATTCCTGTGTTTCTGCTGGTACCACTTGTATGCAATTTATTTATTTTTCTCTTTCTCTCTTTTTCTTCTCTTGGGCACAAGTGTTGTTTTGTTTTAGATTTTTCACAGTTTTTCCTCTTGTTTTTTCTTTTTGGTTTTGTCATAGAAGAAAAACAAGTGGGGGAGTGTGGAGTATTGATCATTATTTAATGTGTAGTTTGCAATATATATGTGTATTATATGGTATGGTGCATATGTATATATATAATACGAATGTACATTTAGCTGTATACAATAGGTGTATTTTCATATTGCAGGCCCTTTTGCTTAGATAAAGTTAACATTTCAATGACATCCCACAAGGTTAAAATTAAATTAGAACAAACACATGTGCTGTCAGTCAAATGTATACAAAACTCGTTGTAAGCTAATTACAGGCAGGAGCCTTCTAGAGAATATTCCAAAAACACATGTGCTGTCAGTTAAATGTATACAAAAACACGTCGTAAGCTAATTACAAGCTCGAGCCATTTAGGGAATATCCCAAACTTAGATATGCAATACATTACATCATGTAACAAGTTAGAAAACCTTTTTGGGAAAATCACACAGGTGGGGGCTGCTTTATAGAGGACAAAATGCCTATTTAACTGAAGGAGAAAGGATAGGATGTTGTCATTCAAACATTATTCCATTCTCACTTGCACGCAGAGCATCATACACAAGGACATATGCTGTAATACTTTGGTAAGATTAATTATTTACTGACTATTTTTGCATTCTGTTACATTCATCCAATACACTTTTATCTTATATTTATTTGAGTCATTGTTTCATTTATTACAATATTTTTACAGTGCCTTTTCGGGTCTTCAGACACTGAATTATTTTAGTGATAAATCAAATAATCATCTAGAATAGTTAAGGAAAACAGTATTTATAAGTAATTTGGAAACGGAAGGGTCTACTCCGTATATAGCTATAGATTGCATAAAGACACGCTAAGCTTAGAATGACCCGGAGTGACCTTTTGTCGGTAAAGGTCCACATCATACCTGAAGCGAGCCATAACTATCAAATTGAAGTATCACCGAAACCGACACCAGGTACTTACGTCCTTACTCATGTACGGCATTCACAACCCCAAGGCCTCAATCAGCCTCTCTCCATAACGTAAACTCGTCCCAGTCTTAGACTAACCATTCAGATCCCTCAATTCAGGATCTCATGTTGCGCTCCTAACAGCCAACCCTTACTACAAATCATATGCCACCACGCTACGCATAAATACATCAACATATGTCTTAATCCTTAGGCTTCTTCTACGAGGACAGCAGCAGCCAAGACTCGCTACATAAAAATACTAGAAGGTTCCAGTTCTCGATTATAACCCCTTCAAGGTTAGTATCCACACATTACACCAGAATTACCAGTCAACCTCAAGTATACAAGTGAACTGGCTTACAGGGTCTAGGCTACCGCCCTAGCTCACCCTAGTAGAAAATCCGCTCCCACGAGGCCATCTCCCACCTCAACACGGAGGTGCGGCCTCACGCCCAAATCATAGTTATACACCTCACCCGCCCAACTACAGGGCCTCACCTGTCACGGCCACACGTTTTGAATCTCTTTACAGTCACCGAGAGGCCAACACCCCGCCACCATGTCTGTGGCCACGATTTTCCTAAGCCAAATCATAAGTAGAGCCTCTCACCGCCACTTGGCATTAGCAGGGCTTCACCTATCACCAATTCACAGCTAAGTTTTTCGCTTCGGCACTAGCATTACAGTCCAGTTCTTCTAAAAAGACCCCCCCCCCCCTCATATCCCTCCCGGTTCCCCTACTCCCCTTCTAATATCTCATTCACTAAATAATTTTTAGAATGTCCCAAGAACCAACCCCCATCGAAGAGTTGCCAGAAGAGATCCTGTGTACGCCCATCAGACCAGAGTCTCCAGACGAATCTCTCACCCCCTCAACTCCCACGTCCTTGAGAGCATGGACTATTCCTAAAATTACGGCCGAGCCTTGGCTCAGGGGAATCCCCTTTCCAGCTATGGCTAGAAAGGCAGAACTTTACAAACTGCTCACCTACCAAGCCCCTGAGCCTAGGCCAAGCACTAGCTCTCAATGACAGCCACCAAGCGTTGGCATGGGCACCCAGGATACCCTAGCAGCAATCTTGGCCAACTTGCAGACTTTAAATAACAGGCTATCTAAGGTGGAGAGCGCCATTGCCTCCCCAGGTAATACCCTGGGCCTTCCAATCTCCACCCCGGCTGTCCCCGCTGTACCACCATGCCCCCCCATACTCCCCTCTCCAGCACCAGCCACAGCTATATCGCCTTTCGAGTCACCAGCTCACTCCATCCCAGACTCCATCAGGAAAGAAATCCTAGACGGGAAGGACGTGTGTCTGGTGTCTCTGCTCATAGCATCCCAAGACATACTGGAGAACAGGGCATACAATTACGGGGACATCTCAGTGGTGCTTAAGACTAGATACCCCAGGCTTAACAAGAAACTATCCATCCCCCAGTTTGTGATAGCCTTCGGGATATACCGTGACGTCATCTGCACGGTGTATCCCCACAGAAGAGAGGAGTTAGACCTCTACCTCCACAAGGTGGTGGATCTAGGCATCAAGTACGGGGGCTCCTCCTTTTACAACTTTTTATACTATAAGTCAGTATCAGCGAAGGCGGCGACCCATCTGAAACAGTTCAATGTCAGAATTAACTGGTGTCAGATGGATACAGAACTATTCTGTCGCCACTTCGCTGGTCTCAGGCCCCCGTCTTGTGCCGTATGTAACTCTACATCTCATACGGCGGACTTATGTCCTTCCGAAGCTGATCCTACCACCTCCACTCCCACCCCTCATCCCACTTTCACCCCTCACAACAAATCAGGGGGTGGTCTACGCAGGGCTGCCATTAGAAATTGTGTGGCCCCTAACACAGCTCAAGGGCTGGGCCCCCGTGTGCCCGCCTCCAAGCCCCGCCCACAGGAATACACACACACACAGACACAAAAGGACACAGACACAGAAAGATTCACACATACTAACAGACACACACACATATAGACACATACACAGATACACACACACACACACACTGATATACAGACACACACACTGACGTACATACATACATACATACATACTGACAGACACACATACATACATACATACAAACTGACATACAGATATACAAACAGACATATATACATACTGACATACACACAGACATACATACTGACATACACACAGAGATACATACTGACATACACACTGACATACATACACACACATACTGACATACACACAGACATACTGACATACATACACAGACATACATACACAGACATACATACTGACATACACACAGACATACATACTGACATACACACAGACATACATACACACACATACTGACATACACACAGACATACTGACATACATACACAGACATACATACACAGACATACATACTGACATACACACAGACATACATACACAGACATACATACTGACATACACACAGACATACATACACACACATACTGACATACACACAGACATACATACACACACACACACATACTGACATACACACACAGACATACATACTGACATACACACAGACATACACACAGAGATGCATACAGAGATACATACACAGATACATACAGAGATACATACTGACATACACACAGAGATACATACAGACATACACACAGACATACATACTGACATACACACAGACATACATACACATACAGACATACACACACATACAGACATACATACATACACACACAGACATACATACACATACATACATACACACACATACAGACAGACATACATACACACACACACACACACAGACATACATACACATATAGACATACACACAGACACAGACATACTGACATACACAGAGACATACATACATATATGCAGACACATACACACACACCTCATTTATCAGCCACCCTCCTCTTACCTTTAAGTTGCAGGAGGGTGGCTGGGGATGATGGGAGTGAGCGGATGCCTCTCCTTTCTCCTCTCCTTATTCCTCTCCCTCCGGTCTCCTCCCGCGCGCAGTAAGCTGGGAGGAAGTGACCGTCCGTCACTTCCTCCCAGCAGCCCTTGCGGTGTAGCCACATTTTTTTTTTTTTAAAGGGGCCCGGTCGCACAATTACCCGGCCACAGCGCTGACCGGGCCCCTGAAGATATGGGGCCCATCGGGTGGCCCTAAATGCTTGGGCCACCTGATGGGCCCTGGTGCAGATGCACCTGCGGCAGTTTTGCCGCTCCACGTGGGGCCCGGACGGCCAGGCCCCCCAGGGCCGCCGGACCCGTGACAACCGTTATGGTTGTCACCCCCTGATGGCGGCCCTGGGTCTACGTGATAAGCTGGGTAGGCCCATCTCCTTTCTAGGTAAGGCGCAGGTGTGCAATAATTTCAACGCAGGCTCCTGCAGTTTCAGCGCCTGTAGATTGTTGCACATCTGCTCCATATGCTTTAGGGCACATACCAAGACAATGTGCCCGGCCAGGTTGTCCCCTAACAAATGAATAACCGACATCAATGTCGACAACCTGTTTTTTTACCTAAGGTCACACCCTAGCAGGCATTTGGTGGAATATCTGACCATTGGGTTCACACAGGGTTTTTTCACGGGTATTGTAGCCATCCCCACAGGCACACTGGAATGTCCCAATCTATTGTCAGTATGTCAAGATCCAGTTTCCACAGACACTCTCCTTTCCTCTGAAATTGCCAATGGTTTCATGATCGGCCCGTTCACCTCCTCACCTTTTTCCTCTTTGCGCACTAACCCCATCGGTGTCGCAGTGCACAAATATTCTAATATAAACGGATAATTATTGATTTATCGGCACCGCACTCCTCTTTTGTTCCCAGCATAAACGCACACATACCCGCAGACGAATTCTCACTTCAGTATGTAACAATTGACGACGCCATTCAGTCCATCATCTCATCTAGTAGTCGCCCCTGGCTCAGCAAAACGGACATCACAAATGCTTTTAAATTATTACCCATGCACCCCTTACTTTGGCACTTGCACAGTGTTAAATGGCAAGAAAAGTACCACTTCTCCACACGACTCACTTTCGGGCACTCCCTACGGCTCACCACCAGCCATCCAGGGCACCACAGTTTTACGAACTAATCTTGGATTGAGCACACTAATGCATCACGCTAGGACTCTCACTCACCAAGCACTATCACCTAACACAGCTATCTCAACAATAGGGCACTTACAATTTTTAACAAATTCTCTGCAGAATTCGGTTTACAAGGCGACTTTTCTACACAAACCATGGTGGCTTTTGCCTCTTTCTGCCACTTACATCTTGAACTTTCTCACAACACCATTAAACTTTTCCTCACCGGGGTTCAGCACCATAGCCTCACCAATTTTCCTAACAACACCCCCTTCTTGTCACCATATCCCATTAAAAAGGTCTTGAAAGGTATATTAAAGGTTTCGGTTCAACTCACCACCACAAGACTACCTATAGATGGGTCTATCTTTAGATCACTTAGCAATCTCCTTGACGAATCCCCGTTCGATCCCAACACAAACCTGGTGATCTAATCTGCTATTTTTCTTGCTTTCTACGGTTTTCTCAGACCCAGAGAGTTCACCGTTGTTTGTCAAGGATATATCACGCACAGCCAAAAACATCACACCTCACTAAGGTGGAGAATCACTACCTACGTACGATCCCATCAACTAAAACTAATCATTCACAACACCCCACCATAATTCCTCTCTTCCCTACCGATAATGCCTGGTGTCCGGTCAAGGCGCTAGACCACCTACGGTCAACCCATCACGCGCACTTACCAGACTCTCCGCTCTTATCACTACAAGGGCACCCACTCACCACGGCTAAATTCACGACACAC
Organism: Pelobates fuscus; assembly: GCF_036172605.1. NCBI lineage: Eukaryota > Metazoa > Chordata > Amphibia > Anura > Pelobatidae > Pelobates > Pelobates fuscus. Next base: position 147,324,397 of record NC_086324.1, read on the forward strand.
GTCAGAACACTACTAGCCAAACTGGGTTACAATCTGACTTCATTCTCCGGGCACTCCTTCCGCATAGGAGCCGCTTCATCAGCCTCTAGCACAAACACCCCGGTCTACATCATCAAGAGACTGGGTCTTTGGAAATCCACCATATACCATACATATATACCACGACCAGAAAAAGAGCTTTGTCAAGCTTTCAGGAACTTGGTTATGTAAAAAAGGCAATAAAGTGTGTATTTTCTCGAACTTCTCTTTTGCCCTCTTTTATTTACAGGCCCACTTGTACGTTGGTTTCGGCACACCACAACCAACTTTGCCCTTTTAGATACTATCCATTACGTATTATATATATATAATGCATATTTTGCGTTCAACGTTTCAAGTATTCTTCCACCGCATTACTTACCACTAATCACCTACCCTTACCACCCTCCATCCCCCATCTCCTCAATACTTGTATATTTAAAAGCTGGAGGCTTCTACCAACCCGATTTCCAGAATGGGTTCGGACTTGGTCCCTTGGATTGCCCAAGTCTGTGGACTATCGATGCTGACCCTAACACAAGCCTGGGGCTGGAGGAGAGCTCAGTGCTGGCATGGTCCTGCAATAGTTCCACTGGACTATCCTAGCTGCACATCATCTATAAGGCCAGTGGGAATAGGCTGATCCTGATACCGGGCACACTACCTGGAAGCAGATTAAACTGCGGAGGATGCTGTGTACTATGTAATGCTTCCCATGCATTTTATTGTTTTTATTTTTACTGATCATTATTTCACAGCTTGCTTAACTTCTTATTTCATATCCAATCTACTAATGCTACAGTGGGAGCGGTGGGGAGGGGATGGCTATGGTTCTCAGTGGATTATATATTCGCTGAGAAATGGATATTAATTAGATTTTCTTTGAAAAATTATTGGGTCGGAGCCAGGGGATGTTCCCCCCTTTAGTATTATTTTAGCCCCCATCCACTTACTGTAACAAAGTGGTGGTCTTAACACAATATGACCATATGGTGTAACTGATTGAGCTGAATCCCTTATTCGTTTGCTAAGATAGATGATTTTAAGCAGCCTTGTAAAAATTTAAACTGTATAAATATATTTTTATGTGTGCTGCTGGTGGTAAATCTGTGGATATGTGTCCATGTGTGTATATGAATGTAAGGATGTGCAAACAAAAAAAGATTTTGTGTAGAGTGAGGCAAAAAAAATTAGCTACAGGTTGAGGGGGTTGCCAAAATGCACTTTTGCCTCAGTGCAGAAAAATGCAAATCCTCAAACCAACAGGAATACATTATCATAGTACATATATTTTAAAACATTTTGATCAAAATATATGGAAAAAATATTACGAACATTTTACTAAACTATCCATATTTATGTGTGAAGATAGTTCTGCTTTACAATAAAATAGTGTCAGAAAGCTACTCACCTTTATGATTTTTATTTGTCGATTGCATTTCCCAAAATTAACCATTTCACTGCTGATACTCTCTCTCGCCTCTCTTCCTCTCCCCCCCCTCTCTCTCTCTATATAATATGTGAAGAAATACGTGATTGAAAATCCCTTCCAGCTGAAGTCAGTTGATAGTTAATATATCGTTAAACACAGATCTGCACAAACCAAACAAGCCACAAGACTTGATTTTTCCACAAAAAATTACTACTGCTGGGGATTCTGGGTGGGCATATGCAAATGAGTTCAACAGATTACCACATTTTAGCCTCTTTAGTCCACTTTATACAGTGATTTTTTTGGAGTTTATGTTTGCTGTATACAACATCTTTTAAACACAACTCAGGAAGAGATGCAAAGCCAGTGAACCACTCATGGTCAACTGGTTCATTGTTAATGCAACTCATCAGCATGACAGCATGAGGCTGGTTACTGGCTTACTATCGAGGCTTGGCATTACTTGCGGAGGACAAACCAAGAAAATTATGGTGATTGAAGATCCCTTCCATATATACATATGTATGTGTGTGTGTGTCTATATTTATGTACAAATATCCAAAATCCCAATTAGAAGCGACATGACAAAATCGGTTTGTGTTTTGGATAGCTAACGTGTTTTTAAGACAAAAAAATCTATTTTTGTTTTAGATTTCGGTTCAGGGAAAAAAATGTTTAAGAATTACATGAATACTTTACATAGTTTACAAAGTATGAAGACGAAAAACACAGATACTTTTTTTTAAAGTGCTGGTGACAAAGACATTGAAACAGATCAGCAAATACCATATTTAATGTCATTTATAAAAAAGCCAGCAGGGATTTTGGGGATTCAAGTCTCAAAAATGACAGAAGAATTTATTTATGGAAAACGCACTTGGAGGGTTACTAACTGAACTCCTGAAATGTAATAATAAAACATAATTGTGCATTTTAAACTAAAAAGTCATGTTGTGACTATATCAGAGTTGGGCAATTTCCAAGGTCTGTTATTAAATTAACTACAGTTTAGAGTTTTGTGAATGAACCACATACAGCTGCCTGGCTATAATTAAGCATCTTTACTATAATGAGCATCACATGATGCTGTTGTTGCCTACACATATTTGCTGCAATGTGTTAAGAACCTAACCTTCCTTACAGCTGCTAAAATGTAGCACTGTAATTAGTGAGCACAAGTGACTCCAGTCTGGAACAGGAAGGTGGTGCATAATTGTTTAATCATTTACAGTCTCTCTGCAATATGCAGAATGACTGAAGCGTAGGGCAAAATTCAATGGAATGAAAGACCATTGCTGGAGTGTAGGGGAAGTTAAATGAGAATACATAGATTAGTAAACTATAAAGCAAAAATGAAATACAGTAGTGGGAAGACAGAGCATATATCATTATACGTAAAAAGCATAAGACAAAGAAAAATAACAAAATACAATTTAAAAAAAAAAAAAAAATCAGAATTTTAACCCCTTAAGGACACATGACATGTGTGACATGTCATGATTCCCTTTTATTCCAGAAGTTTGGTCCTTAAAGGGTTAAAGAATAGGTGCACAGTCCCTAGTTGCCCAGCTGTTCTTGAACTGCAATTCACATGATTCTTAGGCAGTCTTTGTCTGACTTAAAATTTGTTATTCATGGTTATCTGTAAAGGTGCACTTAATTTAGATTATCTTTATAATCTGAGATTATCCTTATAATCTATAACTGTTTTATGGGACTGTATAAACATTTTATTGTACAGTGTAAAAAATTTGCACAAATTATATGAACACATTGTGAGTCTCCACTACAAAGGTAACTCTATACTTAAGTTTACTGAAATCTATTTTATATCAGTTTATGGGAACCTCATCCTTTAAAATGATTGCTATTCGATATATAGACATAAATTAAATTTCTGTTAAATTTTCTTACCTAAATCAGAGAAAACGTCTTCATGATTATTATTTCACTGTTAATGGTTTTTAAATGTTCCCCAGTCACATTTGTGGGTGTGTTAAAGAAGGAAAGCATATCTTATTATCAACTGTATCATTTCCTGGCTTGACAAGTACAGAAGTAGATTAGCTGATAACTATGAATAACTGGTTCTATTATGATTTTTAGATCATTTTTGCCAAGCTATTTTTAATGGTGACACACATTCTGGCCAAGATTAATAAGTAGTAAGTGCCTATAATATAGAACATTTTTTTAATACTGTTATTCACTAAAGTGGAATACAAAATGAATATTAAATTTACAGCCAAAGTCGCTGAGCTAGAACGATAAATTGCTTTAAGAAACTGTTTGCAGTTTACCTCTCTTGACATTAAATGTAGAAAAAAACAATAGCATAGTATTTATATCAGACGGTTTGCACCGATAGCCTGTAAACCTGGATAAAACAGCATTTTCAGGTGTTGATTGCTGTCCAGGGATACCAAAGTAATGTGAATTGTGTACATTTACACACATTCTATTGTTAATTAATTTGGGCTAACCTTTATTTTGCAATATTTCACACAGGGTCTGAAACATATACATAGAAGGAGAAATAGAAATAATAAAATCAGTAAGGTATGACAAAAACAGATAAATAAAAATGGTCAAATACCTTATCTGTAGTGCGATCACACAAGTAAATGCACAACTTATTGAGATGGTGGTTCGCACAACAGCTGTACTAAGGGTGATTTTGATCATACTTAATAAAGGATGGAACCATTTTTGGAATCTCTCATTTTTGCTTTGTTTAAGCTGATGTACATTATATGAATATTTTATGCTGCTGACAATGTGGGTATGGCTTGTGAGCAGTAATAGTGGAGCCGATTGGGAAGTATTTACGTCCATTGAAAGACAATGTGAGTTAGTTTATTTATTTATTTATTTTTTTCATTGTTCAACATTGTTCCTGTTCTTTTCCCACTGTGTACCACAACAAATGTCCAATGTTTATCAAGCTTCAGTGCTTGTGACCATTAGTCATTTATACTTAGCAAGATTCCTCTAATTCAACATAAAAAAAAACTCAGTATAAAAATTGTATTTTTCTGCAAAATTTAATTTCTAGGAGCCCTTAACATGTCATTGTAACTATTTAGACCTACAGTAACATGCTCTAGTCTTCACCCAGCCGTATATTAGTGAATGTTTTTTTTTACATTTGACAATTAACAAATTTACTGTAAAATATTTGAGAAAAAAAAAATTACATCACCTATCCAAAACATGGATGTTTATCAAAAAATAAACCTAGTAATATTGATTGATTCATTAATAATTAATGCTTTTCTTGTTTAACATTTTGCTTTATGATAATTGGAGGAAGAAGTTATTAGTAAACAGACATTAAAATGTTTCAAATGTCTTGTGTCCATCTGTTACTGGATAATTGGTATAGAAATTGTCAAGAACTCTTCGAAGTTTGGAACCAATTACATGTTGAGAATGAGAAGTGCAGTTTTTGCTACTGTTGCGCTATAGTGATTGCTTCAATAATCATTTAATCCAATAAGGTTTCAAAAAAATAAAAATAATTATCTGCACAATCATTAGGGTGTACATCAAGCCCAGCTAGCTAACTTATCGGTATTGTGCGAGGGAGAAAAAATTAGGAAGGATATAGAAGGTTAGAGATGGAATGTGTGGATGGAATTGAATGAGTAGCCATAAAATGAATGTGAAACAGTATAATGGGGAGGGATGGAATGACCAGAGGATACAGAGTGAGGAAGGAGATGGAGGAAGACATGGGATTAGTGAGATGAATGGATTCAGGATTAAATAAAGTTATATGAATACTAAAAGCCGAGGATTGGACCCATTCTCAATCACAATCACAAATGTCGCATGTCAGAGCTTTCTGTTGTCTCTCTTGCTCTGTGTCCTTTCCACTGAACCCTTTGTGGAAGTAACTGAACAGAACGCTAGTGTCCAAGGTATGTCGTTCGATCACAAAAATGTAGTACATGCTGATGAATAACCCTTCTTGGTTACACTTACAAATACTATATTGTGTGTGTGTATATATATATATATATATATATATATATATATATATATATATATTGTATTCTATATGGATCTCACAGATATGATACCTTGTCAAATCTTGAAACTTTCCTTACCAAGAGGCCTTACAATCCCAGTCTGCCAAAACTTCCCCTGTCTATGGTCCCCTCACGGGGGATGAAATACGTGGGGTGTTTCTACCAGAAACAGAACTTGCCTCATGCACACCCTTAGAAAATGGTCTCTACTCCATGTATATTAGCTTGGGAGAGCTAAATTGAGCCTACTTCATTGTCTCTTGTTCTGCTTTCAGGATAACAATTTCTTATTTAATATGACTTCACTCATTGTTTATCTGGAGAATCTGGAGAAAGAGCAGACCCTGTAAGAAACAAAAAAAAAACAAAAAAAAAACAACCTCTCAACTAACTTGTAGTCGAATGGACGAAGTCAGGGCTCCATAAGCTTTTAAAAAAACATTGAAAATATACAAACACTGTTAGCCTTTTTTAATGATGGACGGAACATTCTTTTAGCAGATGGCAGCCATGCAGTCATTTATTAATGCTGCCTTACAGTTCTGGAACTCTATGGCACAAAGGATGTCATTATCTTCAATCCCATCACATTTTCTACCTTTTCTCTGGGATTGGATGCCAATGTCTTAGAGTTACTGCATCTTCAATGCTATATATTTTTAAAAAAAGATCTCATAGAAAATAGAGAATGGTATCTCTTATTTACATGCTTCCTTGCAACTACAAAGCAAATTACTTGAGGGGCAGTGCCAGACTGTCATGGTGGAGAGATGTGTTTCGAGCAAGCTTCTCCACTATCTTGATATAATAAGCACTTTGAAACCTCTTTTGGCTCTAACAGGGACAAACCAAGTGCAGTTCTTTCTTCCTGACCTACTTGACATACTAAACAGGAGTCAGCAACTTGTCAGGAGATTAATCACCCCACTGTGACAGATGTGGCCTAGAGCTCACCGTGCAGGAGAGGTGGCCGATATCCTGGTCTGGAAGTGCCCAGTAGCAGCTACTCTTGTTCAAGTGCCCCGTGACCACACCTTTCCCTGGTGGGGGTAATCCTAGTCCACACCTGAGAGGCCATCGGTACCTAGCAGAAAAGACATCTGTCAGAATCTACTCATCCAACTTGGTGGAGACTGTGTGGTCCCCTAGTCCCAGCGATGTACAACTTGAAAAAGTGATGTAGGGAAGCAGTGCCTTCAGTAATGTCCTCAAATCCAGTTGAGTATTGAAATTGAAATCTAGTGCAGTATTTCATTGCTGGTGATATTAGATGAAAAGAAAGAAATACACTTCCAATTTGCTGGAGCTTAAAATCAGCTCCAGATGTATTCGCTTGGACGGTATGATCCCCTTCTATGGATATGCTAGTATAGGTCCTGGTCCTTTGTTTGGAGATATCCTCAGGCCTGTCACCGGTGGGCAGCAATTACAAGTTTCTGGGGGTGTTTTCTTTCAGTGCGTTGTATTTCAGAAGCACAGGTGTCACGGGTTGCGGTCTGTAGACCGTGACCTCTGTATGCCTGATGATGGTTGGAGTCACAGCGTGGAAATGGACTATCAGGGCGTGGTGCAAGGTAACCACATGCCCCCTGGTGTTGAGCACCAGCATTTGTGCTGCCACATACCACAGCCCTGATGCAGCTTCTGCAGATCCCAGGTGCTAGATGATATGCAGATATGTATCCAATACAGAAACAAGGCAAGACTAGAACAAGCACCGAACAAGATAACAAGACAAGACTAGAAGAACCCAGAACTGGAGCAGGACAGAAAGCAGAACCCAGACCATGTACACAAAACATGAGGGAAACATTAACAGGACATGGGCAGGGCATGGCAGGACAGGACTGTACATGAACTGGGAATACAAGACAAAATAAAACAAGACAAGAGATACAAGGCAAAACAAGAGGAGACATAACTAAGTACTCTATATGTAAAACATTGGAGATTTAGACATACATAAATGGCCAAGATGTATGCAGCCCACCACTGCGCCTAAGTACTCCAATTACTGTGGGTCCTAACTGCCTAGATATGAATGACTAAATAAACAATAATAAAACACACACAGTACTTACCTGCAAATAAAGGTGCAGAGGAAATGAAACCACTGCCTGCAGGAAAAGACTGAAACAAAAAGGTAAATGGCAAAGGAACGTGTGTGGCAACAAAGATCAAACATTTAAAGGAATCCAGGAGACTGGGAATTCCAGGAATGGAATAAAGAAATGAACCCAGAAAACCCAGCATAAAGAAAACCAGACATAGAATAGAAAACCAGAAAAACCAAGAAAAACGAAACAAGAATTGTAAAAAGAGTACTGGATACCAGAAGCCAAGGCCAGACAACTCCGCAGAAAGAAACAGGATGTGACAGGTACACCAGCAGAGAAATATGAAAACAGAAAATAGTGCTCTCTATATGGATAAATAGGAAATAAAAAGGATAAAAGAAGGTATACTCACAAAAAGAGAGCAAAATTAAGTTTTGCTCAATCCTATAAAGCTTAGGTGGTATCTTCCCCACCTAGGAAATTGAAGTATGGGATCCTACAGGTAAAATCTTCTGAGATAAAATCAAGAAGGCCCAAATAAAGTAAAAACTAGTTTTATTAGTAAACAAAATAATAAAATCAATAATATAATATAAAGTACCAATAAAACACTAGCGCGTTTCACCAACTGCTAGGCTTTCTCAGAGTGTACAACTTGACATCGAACCTGGGCAGAATATTTACAAAGTTCTGGTGAAAGCTGGAATGAAAGATCATCTATAGGGTTTATGAGCCCAACCACTGAGTCCTCCACAGGGAACCTAGTGAAGAAACTTGACTATGGGACCATTGCGATCTCAAAATTGGCAGAGACGCGCGGGCCATTGAAAAACATCAGAAAAGCTGGGGACAATTCTCCGACAGGCCTTCTCCTGCCCTGATCTGAGGGTTTAACTCACTGGAGGGGCCTCTAAAGCCATAGCTGGGCTCATCCTCACAAGCCAACAAGTTGCCTCCATACTGCTTGATCCTGTTTTACTTTTATTTTAATAATTTAAATAGCATAGTAATGCTTTTTTTTCTAGTATTTTATTTAGAATATCTCCAGCCTACTAGACTTTCAAGGAAATGTTATACCTGATATATTATATTACAAAAACTGAGCAGTTTCCCGAAATGCTGACTAACTGTTATGCTATGTTTTATCTTGTAATTGCATGTGCTGTTGGGGCATTGCAAGCCAATCTGTTACATTTCTATGCACAACAAAAATAAAAATATGCAAAATAATAAATCACTTGACCACTCGTTTCTGGGTAAATGAAAAATTAACCTAAACATTTGTTTTACCTTAACAAAGTGGTGCAGGATATGTGATTAGATGCACCACTGTTTAGTAATGGATAAAATCCATGAAGCAGCTTACAAAACTTTATTGAATTGGTAGATAATGCCACAAATCGTCAAACACTTGCAGGCCTATTAACTTAAGTAAGAATTCAAAGTGAATTTCAAATTTAAGGCCGGAGAAGTCGAACTGAAAGCATAGATTATTTATAGAAATTTTCCATTTCTGCCACTGTTACCTTAAATCTAAAACTCAATTTGAATTAATTCCGGTTTCTGAACTGTGCTGGAGATGTACTGAAGTCCCAAGCCCTTTCCTTAATGTCTGGCGGGTATGCTCACTAATACTGCCATTTTGGAAAATAGTCCATTTTAGATTGTGAAATTTACAGATAACCCACCCTCTTCTGCCTAGGGGCCTAGACGGGACATACTTGTGTATTAGGGAGGATAAATAAGTGGGAGTAGGGGGGCGGGGCCGGACCACCAAGCTGGATGGCCGCAAGACAGACCAGCTTCGGCAACTTTTCTAAATTTAAGCCCTGTAACCATGATTCCCTAAGGTTGTACTGACCAGCAGCGGCGGCCCTCGATGGGCTGGGGGCACTGGGTCCGAGGAGAGGCTGGCTCCTTGAGCTGCAGTCCCTTGGAGGAGAGGCAGTCATTATCCCGGCAGAGGCCTACTCCGGCGGTGAGTGGGACGGACGGCCGGTGCCCCGCTATCCCGCCTAACGGTGCCCACCCAGGGACCTAGGCCCGAGAGGAACTGCCCCCCCCCCCAGGCCAGGGGGGTGATCCCGGCCCTCACCCTGGGGCCCCGACCGCTATAAAGCACCCAGGACACAAGAGACATTACCACCTCGACCCGCAGCCTCCATTAAAGATGGCGGAGGCCACATGCGCCAGTGCCGGTGAAGAGGGACTGCAAACTGTCTCCCCGCACCACTTGTAACATGCGCGGCTCACAGACATCGCCGGACTTAACACCTGCAACAACCAGCCTAGCACACGAACTACAGTGCCCCAGCATGAAGCTCACGTCATGACACTCACCATGAGACACTGGCAGAGGAGACGGAGACACAGCCAAGCGACACCACACAAAACAGCCTCCCACACTAGATGCCGCAAATCACTCTGACTGCCACACAGCATCTCCCGACTAAAGCTGCAGGAACCGAGATATACAGACGGGCTGCAGGGAGCAAAGCCCACAGGGAACATCTGCCATTCAGGGACTGATGTGGAAAATCTGATAAAGCGCCCCACTGATTTGAAACAGCATAATATTTTTGCACCCAAGGATTCAAGACAGAGCGCAGCTAAGAGGAACCCTGGTTCATGGACCGGAAAACCTTGAGACTCACTGTGGCTGAACTCCCTGCTGTGACCCACCTGTGGCATTGGGTGCCATTCAGATACCATGACTCCTGCTAACACAGGGCAAGACCATCACCAGTAATGTAATGACTTTTGTTATCCTCAGTCTATGCATTACCTTTTCCCTAACGTTTTTAGGACCCTGTGGTGTTGATAGTTTATCTACTTTCCTAATACTTAGCAAGCGACTATCTTACCTTATTAACTTAATCTCCTGATGGCCTGACATGTCTCCTAGCACTGTTTTAATTTCATTTGTTGTTATATGACAAGCATTTAACTCCTCGTGTTCACTTGTTTTCTAGTGCTACATGTTAGGCTGGCAGGTCCAGGTACACAGATCTTAGCCTATAATTTGACTCACTCCTTTACCTCACTTGTGATGTATACTAAGCATAGACAGCTAGCATCTCATATTCAGTGTGCCCACCAGTTAAATATGCCTACCTAGCCTGTTCATTAACGTTGAATCCCCGTGCAGTCTGTGCCATTGCTAATCTAGACGCATGTAACCACACTACAACTACACATTAGCAAAGTTACTCTAGCAATGTTAAACGTGAATCACCCTACCTTATGCTAACGTTTTCGCTGTTTAACCAATCTTGTTATACCTATATAAAAATGTGCAATTTCTCATGCCACTGTTAAACCTAAATACACCTTCAAACACGCTGTTGTGGCGTATGTTGATAACATGTAACGAACTGCACAACAAAATTAAAGAATTAAAAAAAAAAAAATAAGTGGGAGTAGCATTATGTACAGACTTGAAAGCAAGAACCAGAATTTTATATTGAGCCCTTTATTTTATGGGAAGCCAATACAGGGACTGACAGGGGGGTGAGGCATGGGAGGTGTGGGCGGACAAGAAGATAAGCTTCACCGCTGCATTCATTATAGACTGCAATAGGGCAAGTTGGGAGCACGTAACACCACTGAGAAGCAGATTGCAGTAGTCAAGGCGAGAGAGGACAGTGGCATGGACCAGCACCTTAGCCGCATCTGGCGCTAAGTAGGGGCTGAGGCGCGCAATGTTTTTGAGATGGAAGCGGCAGAACTTGGGGATAGACTGGACATGAGGGGTGAAGGAGAGGTTGGAGAAAAAAAGAACACCTAGGCAACGAGCCTGTGTGGTGGAGCTGATGGTAGCATCAATAACGTGGAGGGAGACAAAAACACGAGTAGCAGCACTTGAGGGAGGAAAAAACAGAAGTTCTGTTTTGGACTAGTTGAGGTTAAGGAAGTGGGCAGCTAGCCAGTTAGAAATAGCAGAGAGGCAGTCAGAGACACTAGTCAAGAGAGACCAGGGGAGGACAGATAGATTTGTGTGTCATCTGCATGGAAGTGACAGTAGGGGACCAATGGCTAAACCTTGGGGGACACCAACAGAGAGAGGTTGTGAGGAAGAGGCAGAGCCAGAGAAAGAAATGCTAAAAGAGCACCGGATGAGTTAGGAGGACACCAGGAGACCAATATCTCGTAGACCGAGATTACGGAGGATGAGAAGAGGCTGTTGATGATCAACAGTATCAAAAGCAGTGGAAAGGTCAAGGAGAATTACGATAGAGTAGTGACCATGAGATTTTGCAGCGAGTAGATCTTTGATACTTTGGTCAGAGCCGTTTCCACAGAGTGCTGAGCGCGGAAACCAGACTGAAGTGGGCCGAGCAGAGAATTGGACTCAAGGAAGTCTGTCAATCTCACATACACAAGTCTTTCAAGGATCTTGGACGCAAAAGGCAGTAACGAGATAGGGCGGTAGTTGGACGAGGAGTTAGGGTCAAGGTTGGGCTTTTTTTTAGAATCGGGGTTACAGTTGCATGTTTGAAGGGTAATGGAAATATGCCAGAGGAGAGGGAGAGATTGAGAATTTTAATGAGAGGCAAAGCAAGAAAAGGAGACCGAGTACGGATGAGATGCGAGGGAATAGGATCAAGGAAGCAGGTGGTGGGGAGTTCTGACTGACTCCAACCCAGTGCTCAGCTGCATATAATAAGCAGCAGTAAAGCAAATAAACTATTTCCAGGTAGACAGGTAAGGGACACCTTATTTTGTTTCTCCTGTGAGGGCTGGAAGCAGCATGCTAAGCTGCAAGTTAGGGGAACCTGACATTTTACAAGGTTGGTGAAAGCTCTGTATTATATAGTTTAAGCCTGATAGTAAGGGATGTTTATATTAGTAAGTGCTCAGATGAACTAGGATTTTGTTTGTAGGGATATTTTCTTTTGTGATTTGTTTCTAATGTTGCCTCCTGAAGTGGACTGCGCAACAAGTTATCCGGATTTATTTGATTCCACAAGACTGTATCTATATAATACCTAAGAGGACTGTGCTATTTGCAAGAACATAGTGCCCTGTGTGGTTGCAGGATCCCAAATCTTACAAATACTTTTACTATTGTTACAAAACACCTAATACCAGAATTCTGGATGCGATGCCTGCCCCTATCACTAATATTATCGTATTCTAGAATGGAACACATGAGGACTATATGGGCACAATAAATAGTGTCATCGGGTATGCAGTATTTGTGAACCCTACTGGGAGCTACTGGATACCCGTCACTTCATCCCCAGGGTCACCTGCCCTCCCCTCCTATGTAGAAGAAGCCATTTTAGTTCTCTTTGTAAGAAGTATTATTTATCTCCGAAGATATAAACAATTTGAAGGTCTGAAACCATCCATTGCTCAACACTTGCACATGATGCCACCATTTAGGAATGCACACTAGCTCTTCATTATCTGCTCAATGCTTGATTGCATAGGTTGAGCTTTGGACTGAAAATTGCATAAAGATGGCTGCCCCCATGAAGCAAACATTAGCCAGGAAATGCACTTAAAAGTTATAAACCAATATATGTATTGCAAAATAATTCAAAATAATACAAAATAATTCTCACTGAGTCTGTCATTTATTTAATTTGTGATCTTCTGTTTTAATGATTTAAAAAAAAAAAAATTCTCTCATGAAAGACTCTCTTAACTCCATTACATAAGCAATTAGAATAAGAATCTAAGCATGATTCTGATGTAGGATACCAAAAACCCCTGATTAACAGATTATCGAATTGATATGACTTATTGGCCCCATTTCTTATTTCTGCATTTTACATTATTCGAAAGTCACTCCTTTGGTCAATGTCCACCAGATGATCACCATTCACTACAGTGTCCTTTCTGTGGTATTCTTTAAACTATTTTAATCATTTTTGTTAACTCTTTTATTTATTTTACCCTTTATGTGCACTCTGTTACACACTCTGTTGTGGGCCCTGACGCATAGGTGGCAGTCATATCTTGCTTTCTTTAAATGTTCGGATAGTCTTTTTTCCCATGCTATATTACTATGTGGTAAACTGAATTTTGTCTGTGGGGAAGTACCCAGCGATGGCTGATAATTGTGAAATCCCCAGTTACACGGGTTAAATATTGTTTGGCATTCAGTATAATGTGAAATCTTGCTTGCGATCTTGTTGGGTTTTCGCTTGATCTACCTAGGCACATTGAACATTTGTACTTTCATTCACATGTAAGACATTAAGAGCACTGAAGTTATTTTGAAGAAGAATTACCTTTTCTTTTTTTTCTTAATTCACATTTTGAAAATAGAAAGATTATAAAACATAGCCGAAAAATCAAGGTGTTTTCAATATATTTCAATTTCTTTCTCATCTCCTCCTCCTTAACTATGTTGTTTTGAAATGTTCTGCTTGTCTTGGTAAATAATTGGGATATTGTACAGAAGTGAAGGGGGAGGAATTAGGATTATTGATAAAAGGGACTGGTGGACATTGAAGTGAAGTGCATTGTAACACCCTCAAAATCCATGGAGTAAGCAGGTTCCGATAAATTATAGGGTTTGATTTAGAGTTCCAAAGAGCATTAAAAACTGGGGTGGCATACAATTATCCTTCTGTGTCAAAGTGTGCACATTAAAGATTTATGGACTCTCAGAAGAAAGGGAGGACGTCTAGCTCTAAGTGTCCAACTGTCCTGAAAAAAAAAAGTCCCAAATAAGAGCATATTCTCGTTTGCTAAGTAGAGAAGCTAGTAGGGAGGGGGAAGTGAATTATTATCCTCAGTGTTAATCCAGTTATGGCAAAGAGTACACAATTACAGGTTCTCAATATCTAGCTGAGGTGGATCATTGAATTGTATCTGTTGCATACATCAGAACTCCAGAGTGTATGTACTTGTGTATATTGTGTATGTACTGCGGTGTATTGGCCCTCATGCATATTCTGGAGCTCTTGAATGTGAGTTCATGCATTCTTAATCTACGTAAATAATGTTTTTACTCTCCCCCTTCCAGCACCATCTTCTGCACTGTTTGATTGTTTTCTTCTCTCTCTCCCCTCTCACTCTGTGATCTTCACACAAGATATTTACGACCCTCTGCGAGAATGGTGTCTATTTTCTGTCAAAACTGTGTCTTAACTGCACTCATGTCACTTTAACCCCTGTATAACAATTCAACTTTGAATTCTAGGTGTCGTCTTTGCTTTAGACTTGAGAAAGGGAGGTTCTCCCGAAAGCTTAGCATTCCAAAAATTCTGTTTAATTCTGTCCAATAAAAAAGGTATCACAAGATACGAATTTCATCAGTTTTTTTACATTTATATTCTGTCATGGTTGACTATATTTATTACCTATTATGTGTTAAATGTATGTATGTATGTATATATATATATATATATATATATATATATATATATATATATATATATATATATATTGTTTGTATATTGTTTTTTTTTTTTATATTTGACTTATTGTAACATGCAATGTTTTATGGACCCAGGACATACTTGGAAAATCTATCTATCTATCTATCTATATATCTATCTGTTACGGACACTGTTATTTTAAGTACCTTGTTTGCCTATTCCTACCGAACTGCTAAGCCTTAGTGATTATAGTTGCAGTTCTGGTGTAGATATGAATAGTTCCAGACGAATGCAGCATCCAAGTAGTTTCTCCCCAGCAAGTAGACAGCTACCCAAACATGAGCCTAGACTTCATGAAGGGTACAACAGGAATCAAGCTTTATTGATGCCACACTGGCTTTTATGCAAGTTCCCATACAAGGGGACCTCCCACGTAGACCTTGTTGGGCACCAGGACATAAAGGTTACAACCAATAACATTACCGTGACAAAGTGGAAAACTCCCACGGCAAACATACAATCCCCTCCTCTCTGCCTGTGAGATAATTGAGTCAGCTAAAGGATAGCCCAATAATTTCCAGGCAGTAAAAACATATTTTCCCCACAACTTGGAAAGTACCCTAAAATACATGGTCTCCCCATAAATACCCCTGATAGCCCTGATCTGGGTGACCAACATATCCAAAAGTCACCCATATCAGTACAGGGGTTTTCGAATTCTATGGAAGTCCCATTTTACCGACCGCGGCTTCTGCCCATGGGTTTACGCTGTGCGGTCGGTCTATTTCGAAAATGTAAAAACAAAAAACAAAAGCACGAACGGAGCCCCCTGGTTCGTGGAAACAAAACTACCGAACAGCGCTCTCCTAGCTGTTCTGGAAAATGAAGCAAGCCCATTGTTTCCCATTGTTTGGGAAGTCAAGTGTCCGATTTTTGTTCCAGACACTCGACGACCAAGTCCCGCTGCCTCCTTTCGTGTAAACAAGATGGCCGCCATTTTCTCTCCCACGTGGCGTTTGGCTATACGAATGGCGGCCACCCTAAGAGAGTGCTCAATCGATAGTTCCCTTTGTAGATAATGAGCCAGGGTGATGGTCGGTGTTTGGTTGTTTCATCTACCGAACTAATAAAACATAAAAGTCACGAATGGCCCTAAAAGTCTCGAATTAAAAGACTCTTTTCTTCACACTATCTATCTATCTTCATATTTGGCTCCCATAGAGCAAATTAGTTTTGTTGAAACAGAGTGAGAAATGGCGAGTCAGTTAAAATTCATCTATGTCCATTTGTCTTCTTTACCACAGCAATTAAGTTTGTACTAAGGTTTTTAAAGGCTTGATGTAGTGGAGAACGTAGCTTATTGAGATGGGACTTGATAGGAGGTAATTCCAAAGTGGAACAAGGTAAATGTGTTTGTTTCTGGACTGTTTTATAATTTCTTTAATCAGTGATATAAGTACAAATTTCATGTTTCACAATTGGTATCAGTATACGTTGACTTGTACTATCAAGAAACAAAATCTCATCCTACACAAGTAAGGAGGCTCATATGAGGTTACGGGTCTCTCAACAAAAAGATTCAGGAGGATGTTTTTATCATACAATGATAACACAATAAATTAATTTATATATACTAACAGTGATATTTGCTCAATAGTTTGCTTTAATTAAATAGATCCTACAGCGCCAGGAAAACAAACCCATTTTCCTAGCACAATAGGCTCTTGGAGAGCCCCCTCCCTTGGGGCCCCCCTCCCTTGGTGCTGAAGGGGTTAAAACCCCTTCAGCCACTTACCTTAATCCAGCGCCGGACTCCCTTGGTGCTGGTTACCTCTCTTCCCCCGCCAACGTCAGCTCCTGAGTGGAGCCGAATGCGCATATGCGGCCAGAGGCGCAAGCGCATTCAAACCTGCCCATAGGAAAGCATTACTTATCTGACGCTGAACTCCGTGAGGACATCCAGCTTCAGAAAAGTGTGAATTACTCAGTGTAAATCGCGGAAGTGGCCTCTTGTGGCTGTCAGGGAGAAAGCCACTAGAGGCTGGTTTAAAGGATCACTATAGGGTCAGGAACACAAACATGTCTTCCTGACCCTATAGTGTTTAACCCACCATTTAGGTGGCTTGCCCCCCCGTAACCCCCGTTTAAAAGTTTAAAACTCACCCTTTTTCCAGCACCGCGCAGGTCCGCCGGCACTGGCTCCACCCCCTTTGTGACATCATTAAAATGGCCGATTTTTTGCCAATCCAATGCTTTCCATTAGGGAAATCATTGGATTGGCTAAAATCAGCACGAGGGTGAGGTCAAATACCATTTTACATGCATTAATTGAATTAATGAATTAATGCATCTCTATGAGGAAAATTCAGTATCTCCATGCAGAGCGTGGGGACGCTGAACGTCAGTGCTGCTTTTTCTTTAAAAAAGGCAGTGTTTACATGAAAAAAGCCTGAAGGGAACTATTATACTCACCAGAACAAATACAATAAGCTGCAGTTGTTCTGGTGACTATATTGTCCCTTTAACCCTACAGTGTAAAAATAGCAGTTTCTCTGAAACTGCTTTGTTTTCAGCTGCAGGGTTAAAACTAGGGGGACCTGGCACCCAGACCACTTCATTGAGCTATATCTATGATAGTGGTCCTTTAATTAAAATCTATGTGCCCATTAAAGGGACACGCATCACTAGACAGCACTTTTTAAAAAATTCTTTATTTTTCTTGTGCGTGGAAATAACAGGCATGAGTAATGTGCCACAACAGCACGCGTAAATTATTATCCAACAGATTCACAGTTTGGCACTAAAGAACTGCACAACCAATTTTTTTTTTAACAGTTTGGTACAAGTTATACACATTTTGTAAGCTTTTATTGATTGGTATCGTGCGAGTGCAGTAGTAGTGTAGGGTAGCACATGTTAGGTTTAGCTTTTGTGTAAGGGTGAGTGGCAGCTATGTAGTCTGGTTCATCGCGGGTTAAACATGCTATGCTTTAGTAGTGGGCTGTGTAAATGCAATGGGGCATGCGAATATGTTCACTAGCTATAAGATAGACATAATTAAACATATTAAGTGAACTGTTGGTTCAGGCAGTGCTATGTCATGTTGCTTGCATGGTAATAAACCCCATAGGGACAAACTGAGTAAGGAAATGAGGGTCAATTGCATGGTAGGCTTGGGGTGCAAACTTATGGGTCTGACGGTAAGCATGGCAGTTAGTAAACAAAATAATGTCCAAACCAGTGGAAATGAGAAGAGGCATTTGCGTCTCTGGGCTTTCAGTTAGTGAATGCAGCGTGAGAGCGTCCCAAGTCCCACTATGTGTCCAGGCTGGTAGCCAGACTGCGGGAAGCTGTGTTCCCTCACCCTATGCCACTAGTGTGCTTTAGGGGGTAGTTCACTCCATGTCCCTGTGTGATGATCAGCGACAGGTACCGGTATATCCACAACATGCCAATCAGTCCGCTCCCGGCACGAGTGGAAACAGGGTTCATGCTGGTCCGGCGGCGGGTAGCTCCTTTGCCAGTGTTCCGGTGCGGGTGAGTCTTTAATCTCTTTAGGAGTGGGCCTCCTGGTCCTCCCACGCTTTTGGCTGTCGGCCCTGAAGTGTTGCCTCGAGCAGTGGGTACTTGTGGGTTTCTCGTGTGTTGTTTCTGCATTCCCCTCCGCTTTGCTGCTTGGCGTGTGAGAGGTGAGTGTCAGGCCCCCCGCCGCCATCTTGCCACTTTCTTTCCTACTGGAGCTGCTGGTTTTTGCCGTGGGGCTCGTGGTGGTGGTCGAGGCAAGCGATTGCAAGCAAACACTTTTTAATAAATACAGAAACCAAAATAATGCAAGAAAAACTTTAAAAGGTATGTAATAAAAGTTTATAAACTTGGTTAAAATGCATTTTTGGACATGTCTCTCAGCTAAGGGAGGTTCTTCAGCATCCTCCCCCTCTTACAGCCCTATCTCAATTACAGAGGAGTCCATTAATGACAAAACAGGACATCATTGGGCAGCATCAGGAGAAAGAAACCCAACATAGGAGCCTGCTCAACATGATCACACTGATCGGACTGCTTCTCTTCTCCCCCATCAGGATGCTGCAAAGTAAAGATATCTGTAAATCTGTCAGGCATGCCCAATGCACATTTACAGCATTCCTAGGGATAGGACACTGATTGGTTAAATCTGTGTCCCCCCTGGAGTGGATGTTGAATGAATAAAAAAGATGAAGTAGGTCAAGATGAAAAAAAATCACATTAACCTGCTTTCATCAGCCTGCAGAGTGAGACAACTGTCTAATTCAAAGCTTAAGCTTTTGAATGAGACAGTTGACTCAAAGTGATGTGTGTTCCTTTAAGGTGTCCCTACACTAAAATACATATGACAGGTAGATTTAGAACAAGTTTAAGAAAACAGGAAGTGCAAGTCATTGCTGAACTTGTTAACTCAGATAACAAAATTTACTCAAAATTAATAGCATCATTTGGGATAGATAATGACATACTGAGGGCTT
This sequence comes from Pelobates fuscus, assembly GCF_036172605.1. NCBI lineage: Eukaryota > Metazoa > Chordata > Amphibia > Anura > Pelobatidae > Pelobates > Pelobates fuscus. The sequence continues at coordinate 147,343,774 of NC_086324.1, forward strand.
GAGTCTAATCTCAAAATCTTAAAATAATTCACTTAGATCACCATGAATAATTGTTGTCAGGAATCTGAGATACTATACCAGTGCTAACTATCTTTTTATCCTGAAGCTCTTTTTGAGAACAAGGGTCAAAAACCTGGCAAAAGAAACCAGTCTCCTTTTCATATTTTCCACAGCTTGTTCCTCTTTTTTTTGCTATCTCACTTTATGCTATTCACATACCACTTTTCTCCATATGCTTCCTTTTTTCTCTCCTGTATCTCCCTCCCATTTATATTGGTTTCCTGTTCTCTCATTATGAGGCTCTCCTCTTACTTCTACCTGGACCTGGACATAATATCTCATCGATTTAACCCGTTGTTCTTCCTGCACCCCTTTTGATAAAATAAATAATCAAGCACATACTAGTGGATCCTGTAGCGGCCTCCGGGTAACCCGACCGGTCACCACCGCTAATTCCCTTCCTTCAGCAGGTATGGAACCACTTAAACCGCAATGAGACCCATTTCCCCCAGTAACTGGACAAGACCTAGTTCTGGAGGTACAACGCAATTTTATTGGCCACACACAGCTTCTATGCATACCTTGTGCAAGGGGTGGATCACACACACATAGAAAGACACATCCCACAATCCTCTCCCTCCCAGCGTGGGGAGGGACTCTGTTCTTTTTGTCCCCAGAGCCTGCCACTAATTCTCTGGGGTTCCTAACACCAACCGCCAGGGGTCTTCTTCCCAAGAGCCTCTGTGCCTAGGAGTCTAGGCGTGGGGAAAAAGGGACCGTCCCTTTGTCTCCCAGGCACAGAAAAACCCGCCCGCAGGAAAAAAGCTCTTTGTCCCTAGGGCTCATGAGAGCCCTCCAAAACTCACCAGTACCCCAGAAGGACCCACACCAATCTCGGGGATCCTCGCCTCAGTCCCTCGACTGGCTCGTCTCTGTTAGCGAGGTCCTGGTGTGAAACCCAGACAATGGAAGCATCTCCTTTTGGGGTACAAATGCTCCCCCTGGATGGTGTTCGTATATCCGAAATGGCGGCCACGAAGGGGTGCACTCACCCACTAATTACTTCCCTTGCGGTTTTTACATTCAAGTGAGAATGTTGCAAGTGGGCCTGTGAATGGAGGGGTCTGTGAATGGAGGGGTCTGTAAATGGAGGGGTCTGTAAATGGAGGGGTCTGTGAAGGGAGGGGGCCTGTAAAGGGATGGAGTTGGTCTGTGAAGGGAGGGAGGGTGGACTGTGAAGGGAGGATGAGGGTCTGTGAAGGGAGGGAGAGGGTCTGTGAAGGGAGGGAGAGGGTCTGTGAAGGGAGGGAGAGGGGGGATCTGTGAAGGTAGGGGGGGACTAAGCAGGGAAGGAGAGGGTCTGTAAAGGGAAGGGGTCTGAGCAGGGAGAGAGAGGGTCTGTGAAGGGAGGGGACTGTGCAGGGAGGGAGAGAAGGGATCTGTGAATGTAGGGGGGACTGCACAGGGAAGGAGAGAGTCTGTTTCACAGGGGTATAAATATGAGTTAATACAAAATCCCTTAGTCATTTCTCACAAAGGATAACATCAAGGAATATAGCTGATGTGCTGCACAAGGTTGATGAGCTTCACAAAATGGAAAGTGGCTTTAACAAAATAGCCTGAGCGGCGGGTGGGGGCCCTAAAAACTAATAAGGGGGGGACCTAATGTCCTCCCCCCTGGCCCCCACCCCTGAGCGGTGGGTGGGGGCCCTAAATAGTAATAGGGGGGACCTAATGTCCTCCCCCTGGCCCCCACCCCTGAGCAGTGGGTGGGAGCCCTACAGTAAAATAAGGGGGGTACCTAATGTCTTCCCCCCTGGCCCCCACACCTGAGCGGTGGGTGGGGGCCCTAAATAGTAATAGGGGGGGACCTAATGTCCTCCCCCCTGGCCCCCACCCCTGAGCAGTGGGTGGGGGCCCTACAGTAAAATAAGGGGGGGACCTATTGTCCTCCCCCCTGGCCCCCACCCCTGAGCGGCGGGTGGGGGCCCTAAATCCTAAAAAGGGGGGGACCTAAGGTCCTCCCCCCTGGCCCCCACCCCTGAGTGCCAGGTGGGGGCCCTAAATACTAATAGGGGGGGACCTATTGTCCTCCCCCCGGCCCCCACCCCTGAGCGGCGGGTGGGGGCCCTAAAAAGAATTCCCCCCAGGTGACTAGGGGTCCCCAAACCCCCAGTGACCCCCTCCCAAAGAAAATGATCCCCCTACCTACCCCCCTCACCCTAAAAATAATGAGGGGGGACCTTTAACCATGAAGTTGTAAAAAAAACAAAAAACTTACCATTCGATGTTTTCTTTCTTCTAAAATCTTCTTTTTTCAGCCCCAAAAAAGGGCAAATAAAAAACCATAATAACCGACGCAATTAAAAAAAAAAAAAAAACGAGCGCAAAAAAATAATAATCCTTCTTCACCCATGGAGGGCTCCGCGCAGACTGAGCTCTGCAGGGCGGGGGAAGGCTTATAAAGCCTTGCCCCACCCTGCAATTAGGCTCAGAGCACTCTGATTGGTGGGTTTAAGCCATCCAATCAGAGTGCTCTGACAGGTAAATGAAGAGACTGACAGGTAAGTCTCTACATTTACCTGTCACAGCACTCTGATTGGTTGGTTTGAAATCCACCAATCAGAGTGCTCTGTGTCATTTTACACAGCGTGGGAAAGTTCTTTGGAATTTTCCCACGCTGTGTAATTTGACTCATAACTCTCTGATTGGTTACTTAATCCACCAATTTTACTTAGTATTAGTAAATTTGTCTGAAAGACCAATTTAGGTCTTTCAGCCTTTTGGTAGATAACTCCCTAATACCGTGGGAATTAGGGAGTTATCTACTAAGCGGCTGCAGTAGAAGTGCCGAAGTCCCGAAATTCCGAAGTTCCGAAGTGCCGAAGTTCCGAAGTGCCAAAGTTCTGAAGTGCTGAAGTGCCGAAGTTCCGAAGATGCCGAATTTCCGAAGTGTCGAACTGCCAAAGTTCCGAAGTGCTGAAGTGCCGGAGTTCCGAAGTTGCCAAAGTTCCGAAGTGTTGAAGTGCCGAATTGCCGAAGTCCCGAATTGCGAAAATTCAAAATTTCGGAACGCCGAACCGAACCGAAAATTTTCCCCATGCACATGCCTATCCACTAAGGAAGATGAGACTATACTCGCTGCACAAAAAACAAACATTGTGAGCTCGTGTGGGAGTTTGTTCAGTTAGTTTGCCCACTAAGGTCTAGTAGAATAGCTATTTTTATTTTCTGTAGTTAAAAATACTCTTATGTGACAGGAATTCTATAAGTTGTAAAGACAAACATTTACTGGACATGAAAGTACTGAAAGTTGCTTTAGAGTAGTTTTCTTACAAGTACTACATATATTACGTATAAGTGTGAAAACGTGCCACTCGCCAACTACGGTCTTATACAATTCTAAAGAAGGGAAGTAATAAAAAAAATAGTTCATATTAGATCTGAAAACATCTACTGACAATCAAAAAATCCACTTGTTCAAGGTGAACTTGAAAATTAAGACCAAAATAGCCAAACTGAAAACATAATTTTACATAGAATGTGAAACATAGAAACATAGAATTTGACGGCAGATAAGAACCATTCGGCCCATCTAGTCTGCCCAATTTTCTAAATACTTGCATTAGTCCCTGACCTTACCTCATATCAAGGATAGCCTTATGCCTATCACACGCATGCTTAAACTCCCTCACTGTGTTAACCTCTGCCATTCAGCTGGAAGGCTATTCCATGTGTCCACTACTCTCTCTGTAAAGTAATACTTCCTGATATTATTCTTTAAACCTTTGCACCTACTTTAAGACTATGTCCTCTTGTTGTGGTAGTTTTTCTACTTTTAAATATAGTCTCCTCCTTTACTGTGTTGATTCCCTTTATGTATTTAAATGTTTCTATCATATCCCCCCTGTCTCGTCTTTCCTCCAAGCTATACATGTTAAGATCCTTTAACCTTTCCTGGTAAGTTTTATCCTGCAATCCATGAACCAGTTTAGTATCCCTTCTCTGAACTCTCTCTAAAGAATCAATATCCTTCTGGAGATATGGTCTCAAGTACTGCGTACAATACTCCAAGTAAGTTCTCACCAGTGTTCTGTACAATGGCATGAGCACAGTGGTGTATCCTGGTTTTGTGCTGCCCTAGGCAGGACAAAACTCAGGCGCCCCCCGCCACCCCCACCCAACCCTTCCCCCCGCCCGCCTACTAAACACACACACACATTCACTGACAGATACGCATACATTAGCTAACAGACACACTCACTAACAGACACACTCACTAACAGACATACACACACACTCACACACTAACAGACACACTCACTGACATACACACTCACTAACAGACACACTCACTAACAGACATACACACACACTCACACACTAACTTTTTTGCCGCCCCCTGGAAAATGCCGCCCAAGGCAAATGCCTTGTCTGCCTCGCAGCTAAAACGTCCCTGCATTAGCACTTCCCTCTTTCTACTGCTAATACCTCTCCCTATACAACCAAGCATTCTGCTAGCATTTCCTGCTGCTCTATTACATTGTCTGCCTACCTTTAAGTCATCTGAAATAATTACCTCTAAATACCTTTTCTCAGATGATGAGGTTAGGACTCTATCAAATATTCTGTACTCTGCCCTTGGGTTTTTACGTCCAACATGCATTATCTTGCACTTATCCACATTAAATTCTCCTGGAACAACAACCCTGTTACATATCTTTGTATCGTCAGCAAAAAGACATACCTTCCCCCAAGACCTTCTGCAATATCACTAATAAAAATATTAAAGAGAATGGGTCCAAGTGCAGATCCCTGAAGTACCCGACAAGTAACGAAAATACTCCATTGACTACAACTCTCTGTTGCCTGTCATTCAGCCACTGCCTAACCCATTTAACAATATTGGAATCCAAATGTAAAGATTTTAGTTTATTGATAAGCCTTCTATGTGCGACAGTGTCAAAAGCCTTACTGAAATCTAGGTAAGCAATGTCTACTGCACCACCCTAATCTATTATTTTAGTCACACAATCAAAAACTTCCTTGAAGTTGTCTCTGATCTTGAAACCCATGTGATTTTAGATGTTCAACAATCCTATCCTTTAACATGGTTTCCATTACTTTTCCCACTACTGAAGTAAGGCTTACTGGCCTATAGTTGCCCGACTCCTCCCTACTACCTTTCTTGTGAATGGGTACAACATTTGCTAACTTCTAGACTTCTGGGACAACTCCAGTTAAAAATGATTGGTTAAATAAATCTGTTAATGGTTTTGCTAGTACACCACTAAGCTCTTTTAATAACTTTGGGTGTATTCCATCAGGCCCTATCGTTTTTTTGCTTTTAAATGCAAGCTATTGTGACACCAAATATGAGTGGCACTGTGCACTGGCAGAGGTTGGCAGAGTACACGCTGTAGGCCTGACACACACTTATGAAGGACACTGACTGCTATTATATTACAGTCAAAAACTTTTTTGTTTTTAAATGCACGCTATTGTGACACCAGATATGAGTGGCAATGTGCACTGGCAGAGGTTGGCAGAGTACACGCTATAGGCCTGACACACACTTATGAAGGACACTGACTGCTATTATATTACACTCAAAAACTTTTTTTGTTTTTAAATGCAAGCTATTGTGACACCAGATATGAGTGGCACTGTGCACTGGCAGAGGTTGGCAGAGTACTCGCTGTAGGCCTGACACCCACTTGAAGGACACTGACTGCTATTAGATTACAGGCAAAAACTTTTTTTGTTTTTAAATGCATGCTATTTTGACACCAGATATGAGTGGCACTGTGCACTGGCAGAGGTTGGCAGAGTAGACGCTGTAGGCCTGACACACCCGCTTGAAGACAACTAACTGCTATTCAATCTATAACAGTGAAAAAAAATGTTTTGTTTTTAAATGCACGCTATTGTGACACCAGATATGAGTGGCACTGTGCACTGGCAGAGGTTATCAGAGTACACGCTGTTGGCCTGACACACAGACGCTTGCAGACAACTAACTGCTATTCAATCTATAACAGTGAAAAACATTTCTTTGTTTTTAAATGTACGCTATTGTGACACCAGATATGAGTGGTGGCACTGAGCAAGTGGGCACAGTATCCACTGTGAGCCTGACACAGAAGCTGGCAGGCAGGCAACTGCAATTAGATAACACAGGAAAAAAAAGCAGACTGATGTTCTAGCCCTAAAAAGGGCTTTTTGGGGTGTTGTCCTTACAGCAGAGATCCGATGAGTCCTTCAGGACTGTAGTGGACACTGAATACACTAGCCTAGCTATCCATTTCCCTATTAAATGAGCAGCAGCTACACTTTCCCTCCTCTATCTAAGAATGCAGCTTCAGAATGAATCTAAAATGGATGCTGTACAGGAGGTGGTCTGGAAGGGAGGGTCTGCTGCTGATTGGCTGGAATGTGTCTGCTGACTGTAAGGCACAGGGTCAAAGTTTACTCAATGATGACAAATAGGGGGCTGATCGAACCGCGCATATGTTCGCCCGCCGTGGCGAACGCGAACACGCTATGTTCGCCAGGAACTATTCGCCAGCGAACCGTTCGGTACATCACTAATCTGCATGTGTGTATATGTATCTGCATGTGTGTCAGTGTGTGTGTGTATGTGTATATGTGCATACATCTCAAAATCTCGCCAACACTACACATAAATACACTCATGCATTTCAACATCAACACTACATACAAACCCCACCATTATATATAACCACACCACTGCATTCAAATACCACACAACACACAAATGAATACGTGCATTCAAACGCTAACACTACATACAAACACACCCCTACATTCACTCACACATACTCCATACAAAAACATGCTTACAAATAGGACCCGCCCCAGGTGCCAAAATGCTCTAGGTATGCCCCTGCATAGGGATTTGGGAAGAGCGCAGGTAACCTTTTTCCCCAGGTGGGCGAAAGTCTCTCATGGCCATTGGAGAAACTAAATAACCTTCATTTGTTTAAATATGCATAGTGATTTGGGAAGAGCATAAGTAACTTTGGTTTTTTACTGGCTTGCAAGAGGAGACTGGAGGAAAATGATCATCACATGGATCAATTTTCCCAGGCCTTCCAAACGCTTCCTAGCCCATACAACTCATTTCAGCCCGATGATCCACTATCAGTTCCTACCCCTCCTGTTGTAAGTATTCCTATTGTGTATAACAGTGGCGTACACATGACCTATGGGGCCCCGGTGCGAAAATTGATCCGTGGGCCCCCCCCGCACGCTTACTCTGCGCAGGCCGGGGCCGCAACACATGGGGTTGCGACCCCTGCGACCGCGGTATGTACACCAGTGCATGCAGATGCACACACACTTAACCCCTTAAGGACCAAATTTATGTAATAAAAGGGAATCATGACATGTCACACATGTCATGTGTCCTTAAGGGGTTAAAGGACCACTACAGACACCCAGATCACATCAGCTCAATGAAGTGGTCTGGGTGTCAGGTCCCTCTAGTTTTAACCCTGCAGCTAAAAGCATAGCAGTTTCAGAGAAACTGCTATGTTTCACTGAGGGTTAATCCAGCCTCTAGCGGCTGTCTCACTGACAGCCGCTAGAGGAGCTTCCGCGATTCTAAGACACAACGTCCATAGGAAAGCATTGAGCAATGCTTTCCTATGGGCGGTTTGAATGCGCGCACGGCTCTTGCCGTGCATGCGCATTCGGAGCTGAGCGGCGGAGGGATCCCCAGCGCCAAGGGAGTCCGGCGCTGGATAAAGGTAAGTGCAGAAGACACACACACACTCTCATGAACAGACGCATACACACTAGCTAACAGACACACACATTTACTGACAGAGACACACTCAGCGACAGACATACATACACACTCACTTACAAAACATACACTCTCACTGACAAACACACACTAACTAACAGACACACACAAACACACTCAGTAACAGACACACACAGTAACACACTCACTAGCAGACACACACTCACTAACACACACTAACACACACACTAACACTAACACACACACTAACACACACACTAACACACACACTAACACTCACAGTAACACACACACACTAACACTCACAGTAACACACACACACGAACAATCAGAGTAACACACACACTAACACTCACAGTAACACACACACACACTAACAATCAGAGTAACACACACACTAACAATCAGAGTAACACACACACTAACACTCACAGTAACACACACACACACTAACAATCAGAGTAACACACACACTAACACTCACAGTAACACACACACACACTAACAATCAGAGTAACACACACACTAACACTTTTTTATTTATTTAAACCCCCCAGCCTCCTTACCTTTTGGAGTGCTGAGGGGATTCCCTGGGGTCCAGTGGTGCTGCTGGGCTCCGGGGGGGGGCGGTCACTCAGGCTGGCCGGTGCGCGAGGGAGCACTTTCCCCTGAGTGCTTCCTCTTCAGCTCCCTCGCGCGCCGCGTACTGATACCGGCGCCGGAAGATGACGTCATCTTCCGGCTCCGGTATCAGTGCGGTGCGCGAGGGAGCTGAAGAGGAAGCACTCAGGGGAGAGTGCTCCCTCGCGCACCGGCCAGCCTGCCTGCCCGCCGGGTGTAAGCAGGGCCAGCCTCGGGGGGCCCGGAGGTGGCCGGCTCCTGGGCCCCCCAGGAGAATAGGCTGGCCCAGAGCGTACATACCGGGTCGCAGGGGCGGCCGGGCCCCTTGGTGGGCCGGGCCCGGTCGCAGCCGCGACCCCTGCGACCCTGGTATGTACGCCACTGGTGTATAAGGCTCCTTCGATATCCTTATCACCTCCTCCTCATTTTGGAGGCGATGCTCAGGAGTGTTCTGGATTCCTTAATCAAATAGAATATTACTTTGAGGCGTCTCCTGGATCATTCCTTTCTGATAGATCCAAAATAGGTTATCTAATGAGCCAATTGACAGGTAAGGCCCTAACATGGGTCAATCCTCTATGGGAGAGCAATAAGTCTATAGCTTATGATTACAAAGAAATCTTTGAGTTTAAACTGACAGTTGAGCCTTCGGGTAAAGAGAAAACCACTGCTAATGCATTAATACCTATAAAACAAGGCAATAGGTCTGTTGCAAAGTACGCCATTGAATTTCGTACCCTTGCTTCAGAGGTCGACTGGACTAACAGCGGTTTAATCATTGCCTTTTATGAAGGTCTGTCTGATGCAGTACTTGATGAGACAGCTGCTAAAGAATTACAAGAAAAACGTATTGAGAATGAGTACATCACTTACATGATACATATTGATAATATTGATAACCGTCTAAGAGATAGAGACAGAACTAGAAATAGAACTAGACGTTCCAACTTGTCTATTGCCCCCCATTTACCCACTCCTGTTTTACCTGCTCCATCTCCCTCTCCTGAAACCCGAACCCATGCATTTAGGGGTGATGAGATTATCCGAGGCTGAAAAACTATATAGGAGAAACAAAGGACTTTATATGTTTATAAAGGGTAATTAAAAGGGTTATTTGAGAATAGCTTGTCCTATTCGTCTGGAAAACATGCGCACCTAAGAACCTTCCATGGACTGACCTTAGGTGTGATGCATATGTTCCCTGGTACGCCTCGTAATAGGTTTATGCTTTCTGTTTTTGCCAAAAGCCATAATGTTAATTTCTCGTGTGATGCTTTGGTTGATTCTGATGCAACTGAAAACTTTATAGAACAAGTAGTGCCGCTCAAAGAAAGAACCACCACTTTGGCCGTTGAGGCCATAGATCGTAGACCACTGTCCCAACCTCTTATCACACAGGAAACCTTACCTCTCACCTTAACAGTAGGGATTTTACACAAGGAACTTATCACCTTGCATGTTATTTTGTCTCCTTCTTGTCCCATAATACTTGGTTTCCCATGGCTTATCAAGCACAATTGGGTTAAGGGTGAGATTTTAGAATCGGGTGGTGAATGTAGACTTAAGTGTATTCAACCTGTTTCTAAGACCTTGGGCATGGTAAATGTACCTACTAGTGCTCCTCTTTCTACTGAGGTTCATGTGCCCTATTTTGAGGTTAAAGAAGTGTTTAACAAAGTACATACTGATGTTTTACCTCCTCACAGGTCTTACGATTGAAGAATAAAATAAAATAATAAAAGATAGTGGCACAAATACTAAAGTGACCAAAATCTATTTATTAGTTAAAAAACAATTACTTGCATTCAACGGGTTTCACCATTTAGGCTTTATCAATGGAGTAAAACATTCAACCTGGCTTGTTAGGGTTTATATAGGTATAAAACAAATTAAAGGACCACTCTAGGCACCCAGACCACTTCAGCTTAATGAAGTGGTCTGGGTGCCAGGTCCTTCTAGGGTTAACCCATTTTTTCATAAACATAGCAGTTTCAGAGAAACTGCTATGTTTGTGAATGGGTTAAGCCTTCCCCTATTTCCTCTAGTGGCTGTCTCACTGACAGCCGCTAGAGGCGCTTGCGTGATTCTCACTGTGAAAATCACAGTGAGAGCACGCAATCGTCCATAGGAAAGCATTATGAATGCTTTCCTATGTGACCGGCTGAATGCGCGCGCAGCTCTTGCCGCGCGTGCGCATTCAGCCGACGGGGAGGAGAAGTGGAGGATCGGAGGAGGAGAGCAGGAGGAGATCTCTCCGCCCAGCGCTGGAAAAAGGTAAGATTTAACCCCTTTCCCCTTTCCAGAGCCGGGCGGGAGGGGGTCCCTGAGGGTGGGGGCACCCTCAGGGCACTCAACGTGTCATAATTGCCTGGCCGCTATGTTTTATGGGGGCTGTAGTGCTGGGTTTGTAAACTACACATCGGCAAATGCATTTGCCGACACGAGAGCTAGCCTCATGACTCGGTTCTCGTCAGAAACCGGACGGAGAGGGGGTGTGGTTAAGACCACATATGTAGTAGGCCAAGTTGGGAAAGAAATATAACAATAAATATATTAAAAACACTTTTAGAAAACATGATCTATTGGAAATAAAAAATAAAATTAATAAATAAAATAGAGGAAATGGGAAATAAAAAAATATTTTATAAAAAGGAAAAAAGCATGATACATAGAAATAAGAACATATAGTGCACATAATATTAGATGCATATAAAAAAGAGAGATGCATAGATTAAATTAGATAAAATTGAACAGATCAAAGTCTGTATTGAGACCATTGGGAATGAGAGTCTAATGCCTATCCTATAACCGCTCATTTCAGAATTACTTGAGACTCCAAGGTGCCAAAGTTTTTACCAAACTCAACCTTAGGAGTGCGTTTAATTTGGTGAGAATAAAGGAGGGACATGAGTGGAAAACGGCTTTCAATACTAGAAATGGGCATTACGAGTATTTAGTCATGCCCTTTGGCTTTTGTAATGCCCCAGCCGTGTTTCAGGATCTTATAAACGATGTGCTTAGAGAATTTATTTAATTATTTCTATTGGTGTATCTTGACTATATACTTGTATATTCTCCTAATGTCCTAAAAAATTACACACAATTATAATTCAGCGCTTGTGTAAGATAATTACAGTCCAATGGCAGCTAAAGCATCAATGAGGTGAACAGAACATCGCCACAAGCTTTTGGAGGGGCCTGTTTGCCAGCCTCCTACCAAAAGACTATGGGACACGTCAGCAACTATAAAGACCCATATTTTATTCCCCCTGGTTCCCCTAGTTCAGCACTTTCCATAAAACTGAACGCTAGCTCACTGGCGGCCATTCGCATGGGCCAAAACCGCGAATAGACTTCAGGGGGACTTAGCCGCGAATGCCCTGGAACTATTTTCGGCATGAAAACTTGACAATTTTTTTGTAAAATGTAAATTGTCAAAAATGTATAAAAAAAAAAAAGGAAAACTTTGTGGTTCCCGGTCGGTCCCCCAGTGGCACTTAGCCGCGATTCTATGGAACTGTTTTGGGCATGGGACCGTGCATGCGGTCGGCCAAAACTATGACTTCCAGGAAATTCCTGAACCCCTGAACCGATCTGGTTGATTTTTGGATATGTTGTTCACCCAGATCGGGGCTATCAGGGGATTTAACTTTTGTAGGGATTTTGTATGTTTTAAAGGTAATTTTCCCCCCACTTTTTTTGCTATTATCCGCAAACACTTAACTAGTCCGAATGAGATTCCGATGTCCTTTCTGTATAACTTAGTTAGCTGGATAGAGAGTCAATGTCCTGCTCACGATTAGCATACAACTTGATGTCATCCATGTAGAGTTGGTGGCTGATGGTAGCTCCGTTCTTGAACCTGTATCCGTATCCACTCTTTATGATAATCTGGCTAAGGGGGTTGAGGCTTGTGCAGAACAGCATTGGGGATAGCGCATTGCTTTGGTATGTCACATTTGATGTTAACTATTGTTATTGTACTGGAATTGGCTTTTAGATTTGTTTTCCACATATTCACAATTGTGTACTCAACATTTTAGATTTTACCTATCCACAGCAAATATCTCCTGTCATTGTCCGTTAATACTCTGTCCGTTAAGCATGCGACATTCCTGTAGAAAAAAATTGATGCACCTCTGGATTTAGATTTATAGACAGTATGAAATTGGACTGGGAAAAGCTTTGACATAAGCTTATACTCTTAATCATCCTTAAAATGCATTTACTGGACACAGATGATGTCAGACTTGCAGGACTTAGCTTCTTTAAATAGTAATCTTCTCTTGTGCGCGGTGTTCAGGCCTCTCACATTAAATGACAAAAACGTTAAAACCATGGTTTATACTATGAACCTTAAATACTAGAGAGTAAAATCTCTTAATAATGGGAGAGTCCGATCCACCGCACTCCAAGACGGATATAAGCAATTTCAGCAATACTGCTAAAAAAGAATTGTACTTCTTGCATATGTGCACAGAAAGATTGTGCAAAACTTATTTCGCACCTTGAAGCGATCCTTCAAGCGACATAATAATAGGAAATCTGAAGAACATGACACCACGAGCAAGAACTGATTAATCAAGAACTTAAAAACTACGTTGATTTTCACGGAGCATCTGGCATACTCCTCTTGCTGGGCTGATCGGAAGTAGATGGTGATAGTGTGTGAGAAAACATGGGACATCTGCCTATGGAACTAAAAACCTTCATACCTTCCTCAGGTGCTGTGATAATAAAGTTTTAGCCATCCATACGAAAAAGAACCTTAACCGGAAATCCCCACCTATATCTGATCCTTCTCCAACATAACTCCGATGTAAAAGGCTGGAACACCCTGCGCTTTTTCATAGTGTGAGCTGGAAAGTCTTGAAAGACCTTTAAGTTGTTATAGTGACAGGGGAGGCCAGATGTGCGTACCGCACCCAGGAATTCCTCTTTGATGTGATAATAGTGAAGCCTCACTATTATATCCCTGGGTGCAGCCGCAGGTGCATTACTTGGTTTGGGGAGTCTGTGAGTACGATCCACTAGCAGTTCAGAATCAGTGGCAGCGGGTTTAACTGCCCTCACCATGTTTTGAAAGTCATTTGGCAATTCCATACTGTCAATATTGTCAGGGATACCCCTGATCCTTAAATTGTATCGTCTACTCTTGTCCTCGGCATCTGATAATTTCTCTACTTGTTGATTTAACTGTTCTTGAAGCGCCTTCACTGTGTCTACCAGATCCAATTGTGCTTGTTCCTGATAATGCAATCTGTTTTTCACTTCTTCCGTTCGTTGATTAATGTCATCCATGATGCCATAAATTGCTTCAAAGTCCTTTTTAAAATTATTTTTTAAGTCCACTCTTAAACCTTGTATTAGGTCAATCAGCATGCCAGCCGATGGTGGCAAATCCGCAGCCAACTCAGGTGGCATAGTTAGGTTGTATGTTGCTGCTTTAATTAGTAGTGGTGGCCATCTTGGAGGTGGCAGTGACTATCTTGGATGTGGTAGTAGAAGAATCCCTGATGGCAGCCATCTTGGTAGTGGCATCTTACTTCACCCTGTGGCAGTGGTGAATATGTTAAATTATTAGGCTAATCTTCTGCCATATCAATATTCAATCCTTCAGTGCCGAAGCAGAGACCCCCTCTCCCCCCTGATGGTGCTAATGGTTGTGAGGCCGAGTGCTCCGACGGGGACCTGGATCTCACACTCCTAGCCTCTCCCCCCTCAGCTTTATACATTAGTGATCGGGCTGCTTTAACATTGAGCTTATTGCAGCTCTCTCTGCACACTCCGCCATTTATGGCTGTCAATTCCCGGCTTCTGCGGGTGTCACTGCAGGCCTTGCCGCTCCAAGCATATCAGCCGGCTAATGCATGCGCTAGTATTAAGCCACAAGTGGGTCGCAACCGCACCAGCGTATGTGCAAGTATGAGAGGTCTGATGGGAAAGGCTTCCCCACTGCCGCCAATGATGATTTTAGCGGTGAAATAAGCCGCGAGCTCGGCATTAAGGAAGGGAATTGAGCAAGAAGACCCATGCAGCACCTTCATCGGTTTTCTTTGCGTTTGAAGCACTCTTTTCGGTCCTTGTTTGTTTCTGCATGTTGTCTGAGTGTTAGTAAAGGTATTAATGCTCAGATTAGGTCAAATCAAATTTCATCTGACACTTTTGGAACATTACTGTCCCAGTGACCCAGGAGCTCCTCTAGATGGCGGCTATTACAGCCAAGACACGCCCCTAAACACATTTCTAACAACAACAAAAAAGCAATGTGAGACCTGGTGGCCAAAATTATATATTATTGAGGGAATTATTTGTACACTAAGTTTTCAATAGATTTAAATGCTATGCATGTGACACATACCTCTCAGGTGTCCATATTTAGGAGGGAAAGTCCCTATTTGGTGTTAAAACCCTCTGTCCCTCATTTCTATCCTAATGTCCCTCTTTTCTAGAAGCTCCATATTGTTGGTGTGTCTGAGTGTATAACAGAGCTCCACAGCAATAACACTCACAGTAACGTGTCTTTTTTTCGTTATGCATAGAGATACAATACATGCTTGCAATGCCCCAATCGTATATGCTAACGTGTCTTTTTAAACTACAATATATTTTTTAGAAATCCGTAAATACGATACAATGTTCTTGTCCTAATTAGATTTTAGTTGCATAAATTATTATTAGTAAGTCCCCTAAAATGAATCAGAAAAGCCCCGAACCCTGGTCACACCCCCACTCACTAAAATTCAAGTTTCCCTCTTTGTCCATTTGAAATGGTTGAAGGCAGTGGCGTACTAAGGGGGGGATCTGCCCCGAGTGCCACTCACTAGGGGGGTGCCCGGGGCGCACTTTCACAGGGGCTGCAATTTCGCCGCCCCTGTGTCTTATGTAAAGGGACCGGCCGGTTACGTGAGTTTCCTATCCAGCAGCAGCAGGGTGGGTCCTCTGTTCTCGCGATCCGCGAGAGCGTTGCCGCAGGTTGCTATGGCAACCCGCGGCAACGCTCTCGCGGATCGCGAGAACAGAGGACCCTGCTGCTGGATGGGAAATGAGCATGGAGAGTACTGGGCCCTTCTTCACTACCCAACTAAAGCTGTGCCACCAGACCACCAGGACCTGCCGTCCAGGAGAACGGGAGGGACAGGTAAGTGTCAAGGAGGGGGAGGGGGGGAGGGGCGAACCATACACACTGCTCACCTTCCCAGCACTTATTCCACACAACACACACTGCATCTGCATACACTATACACACACTGCATACACTATACACACACTACACACACTGCATCTGCATACACTATACACACACTGCATACACTATACACACACTGCATACACTACACACACACTGCATCTGCATACACTATACACACACTGCATACACTATACACTACACACACAGCATACACTACACACACCGCATTCACTATACACACACTGCATCTGCATACACTATACACACACTGCATACACTATAAGCCCACTGCATACACTACACACACACTGCATACACTATACACACACTGCATACACTATACACACAAAAACAGCAAGATATGTGAACACAACCCAGTGAAAAGAAAATATAAATAAAAGCAAACCAGGACTTCCCCTATATTTTAGGTGGAGTATCCAGGTGGATCCCCGAAGACTTCCTCTTGTCTTCAATAGGTATATGCAAATAGGATAGGGGACAATCTGCTAAATACAAATAAAACAAAACAACATAGCGTATAACTGTGTGGAGACTGGCACTGTTATGTATTCATAATTGGTCACTCACAAATTTGTGGAGATAAAACAGCCTTGAGTGATATGTTTTTCCTTCAGTGTCCAGAGTGTTGTCCCTCCTCACAAATTCATCAATCCATAGATGTATATATCTCAAGAAAGGGAAAATATATACAAAAAATGTAGTGCACTTCCAGAGTATGAATAAAAAAAGTATTTAATAACTTACATTCAAGTTTAAAACAAACAGCATGTCACCATAAAGCGTCCTACGCGTTTCGTCCTTAGATTGGACTTCCTCAGGAACTTGGTGTCAATAAAGTGCAGTAAAATACAATAGCAGGCTGCTATTGGACGCGTAGGACGCTTTATGGTGACATGCTGTTTGTTTTAAACTTGAATGTAAGTTATTAAATACTTTTTTTATTCATACTCTGGAAGTGCACTACATTTTTTGTATATATTTTCCCTTTCTTGAGATATATACATCTATGGATTGATGAATTTGTGAGGAGGGACAACACTCTGGACACTGAAGGAAAAACATATCACTCAAGGCTGTTTTATCTCCACAAATTTGTGAGTGACCAATTATGAATACATAACAGTGCCAGTCTCCACACAGTTATACGCTATGTTGTTTTGTTTTATTTGTATTTAGCAGATTGTCCCCTATCCTATTTGCATACACTATACACACACTGCATCTGCATACACTATACACACACTGCATACACTATACACTACACACACTGCATACACTACACACACTACATTCACTATACACACACTGCATCGGCATACACTATACACACACTGCATTCACTACACACACTGCATACACTACACCCACTGCATACACTACACACACTGCATTCACTATTCACACACTGCATCTGCATATACTACACACACACTGCATTCACTATACACACACTGGATCTGCATTCACTATACACACTGCATACACTATACACACACTGCAAATATAATACACACAAGCTGCATTCACTATGCAAACACACTGCATTCACTACGCAAACACACACTTATACATGTGTATCTGTTTGTGTGTCTGTGTTTGTTTTGGTGTGTCTGTATGTGTGTTTGTATCTGTATGTGTGTCAGTATTTGTCTGTGTCTGACTGTGTTTCTATGTAACTGCATGTGTGTACCTATGTGTCTGTGTATCTGTATGTGTGCCAGTGTGTGTATATGTGAGTATATGTGTGTATATGCATACATCTCAGCATTTCGCCTAAACTACACACAAATACAATCCTGCATCCAAATGTCAACACTACATATAAACACACCACCATATTCAAAAAGCACACTACAGAAAAATTCACGCCTGCATTCAAATGCCAATATGTGCAAACACACCCGTACATTCACTCACACATACTCCATACAAAAACATGCTTACATTAAAAATATACAAACACTGCTCAGTGCTAAATACATTTAAAAAAAAATTGTGGTTGTTTTTTACATTTTAAGTTGGGGGGGGGGGGGGGGGGTAGGAGAGGGGGGGTGCCAAATAAAGGATCTGCCCCGGGTGCCAAATGCTCCAGGTACGCCCCTGGTTGAAGGTAAGATAGCATATTTCAGTTTTTCATTCAATAATACTTTACAGAAATATTAGCAAGATGAAGTCTTTAAAAGATTATATGGTATAAATTGTAATGCAATGTTTTAGGGATGTTTGAAACACTACCTTACAAAAATAAATACTATTTTGACGCACATAGATATTGATAATTAAGGGTAATATTCATTTGAGCAGGGTCCTTATCAACCTATTGTTCATGGAACAATTTGTAACAAACATATATTCCTGACCCTATTTTGTTAAAATCACCATCTAACTCCCTCCCCCCCCATCCCCCCCGCCTTCTTGCCTCCCTAAATATAATAACATCTTACTTGTAGCACGTTGCTATTTCCAAACCATTTTTTTTTTTCAAAATTAACGCAAGTTACATTGTAACACTGATATCTGTCAGGAATCCCTGAATAACCCTTCACATCCTAAGGTATTAAACTTGGGGTATTTTGACTCTTTTCATACAACCATTTTACCACCAATCTATGCCAAATTTAAAAAAAAATTATAATAATTGGTGATTTTTTTGACACACATAGCAATTTAAGAATACATGTACTGAGTACTTTAAGTACCAAAGATCACCCCAATATGTGTTCAGCAACATCTCCTGAGTACAGTGATACCCCCCATGTATAGGTGTGTTGGGTTCTCGGGGGGCTAAAAGACCTAAATTGGAGGGTGCGCATTTCAGTTTTACAACTTGGAATTTTCACAGCTGGTCATCATGCACCCATGTCCTATTTGGGACATTTTTTAAGCCGGTCAATGTAATTTACCCCCATCAAACCATATAATTTTGAAAAGACACCCTAGGGTATTTCAAATGGTGGTATTTTAGCACTTTCCATTCACTCATTCTACCACAAGTCTTTGTCAAACTTTTGGGTAGTCATTTTTGTTGTGTTATTTTTCACACACATTGTACTTTAAGCATGGATTCTTAGTTCCTGTTATGTATTACTGACAAAGAACACCCCAATAAGTGTTCAGCAACATCTCCGAGTACAACAGTTCCTCAAATGTACAGGTTTTTATGGGTTTTTGCTAACTTACAGTAGTCAAAAGTAGGGCTTTCCCCTTTTACATGTTTGCACATTGAAATTTGCCAGATTGGTTTGCTGGGCCTATGTTGCCTTTGAGACTTATAGCAGCCCAGGAATGAAAATTAACCCCACCATGGCATACCATTTGTAAAAGGAGACAACCCAGGGTATTCAAAATGGGGTATGTCCAATCTTTTTTAGTAGCCACTTAGCCACAAACCCTGGCTAAAGTTAGCGTTTTTATTTGGTTTTTGCATTTTCTTTACACAAAATCTGCACTTTTACTGGTGATTTCATCGTCGTGATAGGTTTTACTGTTTTAAACTATCATATTTGTGTTTAACGAAGTCTCCCGAGTATAACAATATCATCCATGCACAGATTTGATGGTGTTTTTGAAAGTTACAGGGTAAATATAGGGCTTGCCCAATTCAGTTTGCCAAATTGGTTTGCTGGGACTGTGCTGCATTTTGAGACCATATGGTAGCCCAGGAATTTGAAATAACCCTATCATGGCATACCATTTTCAAATGTAGACAACCCAGGATATTTAAAATGGGGTATGTCCAGTCTTTTGTAGTAGTCACAAACGCTGGCCAAAGTTAGCGTTTCTATTCATTTTTTATAAAAAAAAATGTATTTTGTGATTTAGATTATATATACATATAATTTGTGTGTGTGTGTGTGTGTGTATATACATATGTATAAATATACATACACACACACTTTTATTTCCTATATATGTATAATATATTATAATTAAAGCATTTTATAATATATTATACATATATAATGCATATATATGATTCCATTATAAGTGTATTTTGAGATATATGTGTATTGTGCACTTGTAATGAAATCCTATATATGCATTATATATGTATAATATATTTATAAAATGCTTTAATTATTTTATAATATATCACATATATAATATATGTATAACATATTTATTTTTTGTAACTTTTTTTTTTTTACTTTTTGGAGCTGCTGCAGGGGGCTGCTGGGGTCTCCGGCATTCCCCCCGACTGTGATCGCCAACCCACTGGCTGAGGAACAATGGGTAGGAGTGTCAGCAGCACAAAGGGAATTTTTTCAAAATAATATTTATGGTACTTTTCAAAATGACATTTATAGGTGCTGCAGTATCCCATCATTGGTTTTATTTGTGGCTTAACAACGTACAATCACATCAAGCTACTGTGTAGGAAATACCCGCTGCTATTGCAGTCTGCAAAGAAGCCCTGTATTGCAAGCAAATCAAAATAAACCGTGTATAATTGGAACAATATAAATATAAATGGAACAATATAAATATATCTACTATATCTCATAAATAAACAGTGAGAAACACTCCATGTGTCTCATTCTACATCCTTATCCTGGTTAGTGAAAGTTCCATGGCAAAAGCAGAGAAAGGATTCTGGCAATTTATGACAGCGAAATTATCACAGCTAGTGACAGGGATGGTTACTGAATAAAAGAATAAGAAGGGGATTTCACTGTGGGGAGAGTGATCTAATTTTACTGCTGTAGCTAAAGAGATGAATACACGGTAGTGACAGGGTAAATTATGGTGATGCTAGTGTAAAAAAAAAAATAATGATAATTAAAATAAATAATAATGCAAGACACTGGACGCATGTAGAGGTATATGAATTGTATTAAATTGGTGGTTCTCTTTGCTTAACACCCCAGCCCTTCCTACGTTTCTATCAAAAATGTACTGTAAACTTGACATTTATAAAGAACACCCATCTTAATTATACCTAAACTTTGAACTACACACAAGTGACATTTTACATACCTGCACGTTGCAGGCTGATATAATAAACCACATACAGCTTTTGTGTCAATACTTAAAAAAAAGAAAAAGAAGACCAACGCGGTCATTAAAAGGTCACACTAATACTATGAGATAAATTTAGCAATACCGCTTTGGTAATGTAACTGCTGAATATGAATGGAAACTCTTAAAATCTTGCAAGATAACCCCTGTTTTAAACTAGTCAGGATGGGTCAACAGCATTATTCTGAAGATTTTACGGAAATTTTCTGTCTCAAACTCAGCCACTTTCAGATTAAACATGTAAATACGTATTTATTACAGAGCTGGTCTACCACTTTAATAAAACCTGATCAGTGGTTAATTTGTATTCATGTGCAATTCGCTTCGTTTCAAATGCAAATCTAGACGAATTTCGGCAAGTCGGAAATTCGGATGCTTCTGAATGTCCAAATTGCCGAAATGCCGAATTGGCGGAGTGCCGAAGTGCCGAATTTCAGAAGTGCCGAACCGAATTGCCAAAGTGCCAAATTTCGTAAGTGCCAAAGTTCTTCAGATTTCTGAAAAAATGATGACAGGAATCTAATCCTATCCATGGCCAGATTAAGAGCCCAGAGGGCCTGGAGCTGACAATTATGATGGGCCTAATTACGGAATCTTATCGACCAAAAACACTAAAACATACCTCCCAAGCGTCATGTATCTGATGGAGATGGCGTTGGAGGGAAACTCAAAGGATGCAGCTATATGAAAACACATACTCTATGCTTATCTCTCTCTAATTTCTGCTTTCATCTTTCAAGTAAATCCAGAACCCCTAACAGCAGTGTCCAGTGAAGCAGGAAGTCAAAGGGAAGGGTAAAAGGGTGTGCCACTGACGCAAATCACGTGACCAGACCTGCCAAAAGGGGTGAACATGCCCAAAAAGGGGGCATGTCTGTCCAAAGAATTGGAAGGCCAGCCTGGCATGAATGCTTTCCAACTAAGGGCATACTATGCAGGCAGCACCCAGAGCTTGACATAAATGCATCAAATGATGCGCCTACCCCACGCTTTCTAAGGACTGTCCCCTAGCACTCACATGTCCACTTGTCTCCTTATCATCTTACTAGCAGGCAGACGTTCCTGGTATATAGTCTGGGACAGAGTAAAGATGTATATAGTGAGTGTAGAAGAAAGAGGACATGTCACAGTGTTAGAGAAACCAAAGTCTTCATTACCTAATTACCTAATTTTATTGTCAGCCAGTCCACACAAGTTTTGTTGCCATACATCCCTCTTAAACAAATATAAAGGGACACTATAGTCAACACAACAACTACAGATTATTGTATTTGTTCTGGTAAGTAGAATCATTCCCTTTAGGCTTTTTGCAGTAAACAATGTCTTTTCAGAGAAAATAACTCCACTGGCCACTCCTTAGATGGCGGCTAGAGGTGCTTCCTGGGGCAGTACTGCCTAGTGTGCAGCACTGCCATTCAGTGTCTCCACCCTCTGCATGCAGACACTGAACTTTCCTCATAGAGATGCATTGATTCAATGTATCTTTATGAGGAGATGCTGATTGGCCAGGGCTATGTTTGACTTGTGCTGGCTCTGCCCCTGATCTGCCTAGTTGACAGTCTCAGCCAATCCTACAGGGAAGCATTGCAATTTGCTCAGACCACCACTTCTGATGATGTCAGCAGACAGAGTCAGTTCAGAGGCAGAGCCAGCAGCTGCAGACTACAGAATACAAGTAAGATTTTACTATATTTAGGGAGGCAAGAAGGGGCCAGGGGGGCTAGATGGTGTTTTTTACATTATAGGGTCAGAAATACATGATTGTGTTCCTGACCCTATGGTGTTCCTTTAAGCAAGAGTATGTGAAGAGTAGTTAGGGTTTCCACCTTTCTTGGAAAAAAAAAATACCAGCCTTAATCATTTGTATAATTAATTAGTTATGCGTGACATCACATGATGTAAATCACAAGGAGTGACATAAGAGAAAATTCTGTAAAATCACCAACAAACTACTCACAGTTTGATTCTGCTGTATAGAGGAATTGCTCCCAGTGTCTCCCTGTCTCCCAGTCTCGCAAGTCACCCAGTGTCTCAGTGTCCCTATGTATTACAGTGTCAGTGTCCCCATGTAGCCCAGTCCCCTAGTCTCCCAGTGTCTGTGTCCCCATTTCTCCCATTGTCTCCATGTCTCAGTGTGTCACTAGGATACTAGGGGACACAGTGAGACATGGGGACACAGTCACCTGGGGACACAGAGACCTGGGGACACATGGGGGCACATGTGAATACAGACATGGGGACAGAGACATGGGGACACAGAGACATGGGGACACTGAAACATTTGGGGAAATTAAGACACTAGGGACACTGAGAGACATGGGAACACAGACAGTGGGAGACTAGGGGACACTGGGAGACTAGGGGATACTGAGACACTATGGACACTGGCTGGGAGACAGGCACTTGGGGACACTAGGAGACATGGGGACAATTGTGGACATAGACATGGGAGACATGGAGACACTGGAAGACATGTGGACACTGAGAGACATGGGGACACAGACACTGGGAGACTTGTGGACACTGGGAGACATGGGGACACTGAGGACACTGGCTGGGAGACATGGGGACATTGGGAGACATAGGGACTCTGAGTCAATATGGACACAGATATATGGGGACACAGACACTGGGAGACTAGGGGAAACGTAGAGCCATGGGGACACTGGCTGGGGGACATGGGGACACTGTGTCCCTAGAATCTCCGTGTCCCAATGTCTCAGCTTCTCCCAATGTCCCTATGTCTCACACTGTCCCCATGTGTCTCAGCGTCCCCATGTCTCACCGTGCCCCCTAGTGTCTCAGTGTCACCATGTTTTCCAGTGTCCTCAAGTATCTCAGTGTCCCCAGGTCTCCCAGTGTCCCCTAGTGTATGTGTCCCCATGTGTCCTCTAGTGTCTCAGTGTCCCCATGTCTCCCTGCAGCCTTTCACCCTATCCCTCACTTACCCGAGCTGTAGAGCTGCTGTCTGGACTCTCTGTGCTGTGTAGCTGCTCCCCCACGGATCAGTGAGTAGTAGAGAGAGGCAGGGATATGCTGTAACTTCCTATCCCTGCCTCTCTCCACACACAGTGACCCCTACTGGCCGGTGCTGGTATTGCAGAGTAATGTCCGTTTATACTAAGAAAATGACCTGCATTTGTATTGCCGGTATTACTGCAATAGTAGTAGTGTGTTAAAAGTAGTAGTAGTGTGTTAAAAAAAAAAAATGTTTTTTTTTTTTTAATGAGCCTATTCCATGGGCCTGGGCCTGGAGCTGCAGCTCCATCAGCCCCTATGTTAATCCGGCCCTGACCCTATCCCTACCCCTAACTCTACCCCTGACACCTACCCCTACGTGGTTGGTTTTAAGCACTATCAAAGCCATTTGCAGGGCTTGAGATGCTTTATCTCCTTTAAATATAACAGCAACATTTTATGATATATGCCCACAATCCTACTTTATATGTTACTTTTCTGATTCTCAATGTCTTTGTTTTCCTATTTCATCTGTGTCTGATTTATGTGAAAATAAAGGTTGTCAGAAATAATATTTTTGAAAAAAATGATTTAATATTATGAAATTATTTTTTGTAAAAGTGACAAGGTAATACCAGACCAGAGGTATTAAAGTTATGATATTCATGAATGGATACAAGATAATGACAAGGCTGGTGTAAAGAAGATTGAAAAATGAGAGATGAGAATGCTGGTGAAACAAAAAAGAATTAAAAAAAAAACAGGATATCACAGGAGATGGGATAACAGGAATAATAAAATGTGAGAGAAGATAACACCAGGGTAAAGCTGAGAGAAGATGACACAAGGAATAAAAAAGGATATACAAATGTAAGTATGCAATAGCTCCTCCAGACACCTTAGATCATCAACAGCTGCACCCACTAGAAGCCATTCAAGAAGACAACAAGGGCAGTTTGACCCATATTGGTGAAGGGTGGGCCACTGTGGAAGCCCTTGCCCATACACTTCAAAACTACCAAATACCATTCTTCTTAATGTAACAAATAGGCTCAGCTTTATTGGTAGACCTCCAGGAACCTCTCATCCTAGCCATACCCCCTACTTCATTTGCACAGCAACATTACCACAATCATATTTCCCCATTTTATACCTACCAGCCACACTGCTGCCCTTTCACAAACCCTACTTTTATTTCTCTAATTCCCCTCCTCCATCTCTTTCAGATTATTACAACATATCTCAGCCAGTACATTTCTCTTCCTTTCCCAGATCATCTCCCAAAATTACTTGCCAGGACAAATCCCCAAACCATATCCCCCTCCCCAGTAGAGCTCCCTTCAGTTGTGGGGTTTATTCACTAAACTTTGAGATGTATAAGAATTAAGAATTATCTCATGGGTCTCTCCCATTAATACTGACAATGTTTTACATCTATCTATCTATCTATCTATGTATCTATCTATTTATGTATCTATCTATCTATCTATCGTCTTTACTGTCCTTTTATATAAGTATCATTTACAAAAATGTACAAAAAAACTTGACATTTATAAAAAAAACACACACACATCCTGATTATATATAGACTTTGAGATATACAAATTCTTCAAAGAACATTCTGTTCATCTGCACATTATAAGTTCATATAACCACAAGTTCACGTACCAAAAAAGTTATCAAATGAAAACAAGTGCAGAATTGTGACCAAGAAAGAAAAAAATACAAAAATAAAGATAAAGATAACCTTTAAAAATAACTTTATTGGATTATAATTAAGCACACAGCAAGTGACTAAAGTTAACGTACACACATATACCACATTCTTATCACACCTTAATAACACTCGAGATGTTACCGTAAGGATAGCTTAAAATTTGCCGTATTGTCCATGTCGTATATCTGAGAGATAGTGGATCAAACAGATGATAACAGTGTGGGTGCGGAGTTCAACTGCCCAGCAGCGTTAGTGTCAGGGTACCTGAGGTCTCTACCTCCGAAAGAGGTAGAGACTTAGCCGTTCATCCATCCGGACGGTCTGATTTCCCCCTTCCTCGCGGTCTATCCGGTCATGCAAAGCCGGCCGCGAGGGAGTGACTCCCTTTTATAGCATGACGTCCGGAAGTCGACGTCAGGACGCCAACCCGGAACGACCTGTCACTCAATTGCTTCAGGACCAATCAGGACGCCTCGGAGGCGTGTTTACTTATCTGAACAGGGCATTTAACAGTGCTTCTTTCATTAGCTCATTGCCCTGTCGTGGTTCTAGCTTGTTCTAGTCACTCAGTGCTCGTGTATTCTAGTTATCCCTCTTGGTTTTGACCCGGCTTGTTTGCTCTACTCTGCTTATCTCTGTTACCCTTGATTCGGCTTGTCTCTCGCTTACCTGTCTTCTGTTACCCTCGACCTCGGCTTGTCTTTGACCATTCTCTACTGTACTACTTACGTTAGTCCGGCCATTCTAAGGTCCGGTATACGTATCTGGCTACTGTTTGTACTCTGCGTGTTGGATCCCTGTCCCGATCCTGACAGTTAGAACCAGATGCCATCCCGTCCATTTTCAGGGTCATTCAGAGCCTTGTCTGCAACATCTGGGCATTGTTAAATATCATTAGCAGTTTCCAGATTTTGCGTATGGATTGCCCCCTTACAGCAGCAGATGCTTTTACCCATTTTGGTACATTTGGACTTTAGTAAATAACCCTGTTAGTCAGTTTCCACATTCAGTTCTCACCACCAGCTCGAAATGTATTTTCTTACTAAGGTGGGAGAAACAGGCTAAAAACATTTACTATGAAATTATGCTTGGAATTCTCTAAACACACTCGGTAGTTGTTCAAGGAACCGCTGATCTATTGGATGTCACTTGCTATAAAGCATAGTATATCCACTCTTTCCTTCAGTTACATACACATAACTTACATACACATACTCATGCCCCTCTATGCTGCCAGTAGGGGCATGTCGCCTAAACAAATTTTATACTATTCGTGACTGGACAGCTATTGCTGACTTACCTAAATCCTCCTGCAATAAGGGGTGAACTACCTAAATCCTCCTGCAATAAGGGGTGACCTACCTAAATCCTCCTGCAATAAGGGGTGACCTACCTAAATCCTCCTGCAATAAGGGGTGACCTACCTAAATCCTCCTGCAATAAGGGGTGACCTACCTAAATCCTCCTGCAATAAGGGGTGACCTACCTAAATCCTCCTGCAATAAGGGGTGACCTACCTAAATCCTCATGCATGCCCCTACCTGTGCCAGGTCCCCTTGTGTTGTAGGTGCATGTCGCCTAAACAGGGAGCAGCCAGTGGCTACATTTAAAACTGGATATAAAAATCTGTTTCTTAAATAGAAGTCATAGAGAGCTATGGTAAGAGTATGTGTAACCAAAAGTTATAGCAAAAACAATAACAATGTTGCAATATGAAAAAGTAGCTATTTAGATCAGTAACACAATAAGGCTGTGCTGCTGATCTAAATAGCTACTTATTACTCTTACTGTAGCTCTATCACTTCTATATAAGATACATTTATAGCCAGTTTTAAATAACAGTGAGCAGCCAGTGGCTGCTCACTGTCATTTAAAACTACTAGTGACTTGGCAGCTATTGCTGCCCAGTCGCTAGTGCAATAAGGGGACGTGGACCTAATGTCCCCCCTGGTCCCCATCCATGAGCAGCGGGTGGGAACCCTTTTTTTTTTTTTTTAAATTTCTTTTTATTGGTATTTTTTTTTAACAATATAAAAGACAAACAAGTAACACATTCGTCAAACAGGTACAGTACAATGTGTATATAAATAAGGTTATAGAAGCATATGCTCACTAATACAATTCGTATTGTCCTATAAGAGTGTTTGAGCAGTTCTCTATTCTTCCCAACATGCTTCTAACCAGTAAGCTTTGGTAGAGGGAGGAGTGCCAAGATTGTAGTGCCCTCCGCCCCTATCTTCTTACTCTACAAACCATACTGTGCCTGAACCCATACATATACAGACATACAAACAGTAAAGTTGACATTTCTTTTCTCTATCAGTCATTTAGTAAATTATACCTCTCCTAGTTAAGGAAGCTATCCTCAGTGTGGTTTTCAAGCACCCTTATCCATTCATCCCATATCTCAAATAGACGAGTATTAATATTTAAATGTGATGCTATACCCCTTTCCATTTTACATTGGGTTAAGATAATCGCCTTGATGTGTGGCCAGGATTCAATACTTGTTTTTTTCCAATTTTTTGCTATGGCTAATTTAAATGCCATCAAAGCGTGGATCAGTAAGCACTTCTTCTCCTTTGTTAATTGCGGTAGGTTTATATGGAGGAGCAGAGTATCAGGAGTCCAGCTATGCGTAATATCTAAAAGAATGTTAATGTGTCCCATAAATTGAGCCCATGCTGCTTTAATTGGAGGACAATCCCACCATATATGGAGTTCGTTAGCCCCCTCACCACCACATCGCCAGCAGCTAGAGGTCTCTCCCTTCGAAAACTTCTGAATCTTCTTTGGGGTCAGGTACCATCGATTTAAACGTTTGTAATGGGCTTCCCTAATGTTTAAACAGTGTGTCGTAGAGTATACTGTTTGAAGAGCCCTATTCCAATCCCTTATATTAATTTCTATCAATAGATCTCTTTCCCATTTACACTTTGCTAGGGGCTGAACATATCCTTTTATATTTTTCATGATCTCAGCACATCTAGTTAGTAGTTTTATGTCCTTCTCTGTGTCAATTAATTCGTTTAATTTGACTACTAAAGGAGACTTCAGTTTACTACTAAGGGAGCTTAACAGAAAGCTCCTGATCCTAATAAAGTTAAAAGTCTGTGCATTCGAGAGACCATAAATTCTCTGTAACTCGGAGAAAGGTATAATCCTACCGTCCTCTAATATATCTGCTACTTTTTTAATCCCCTTTCCAGTCCATTCTGATGTGTCCAGATTTTCTATCCAGACTTCTAAACTTTTAAAGGGCACAGCGGGTAATATTTTGTTTTTTAGATCTAATTGATTTTTAAATTGAGTCCAAAATTTTACAAGGGGTTTTGTTATCATGTTATCTGTAGTGCTTCCTGTGTTTTTATTTCGATTTTTTTTCCTTGTAGGCCACATTAGATCTACACTATTGTAAGGGGTAGTGATATCTTCCCCTTCTATTTCAAACCAGTTTTGTGAAATTTTATCCTGTTTGATTAATGGCAGGGTATGCATTAGCTGAGCCGCTTGGTGATATATAAAAATATTTGGAAAGCCAATGCCACCTTGTTTGTATTTCATATACAGGAGATCCTGACCCAGTCTGGGTTTTTTCTGTAGCCATACATAATCTCTAAAAATCTTATTTATAAGTTTAAGTTGTTGAGGCTGTATCTGAATCGGAATCATCCTCAAAAGGTAAATAAACCTGGGAAAAATGTATGCCTTAATGAAGTTGACCCTCCCCCACCAGGATAGCTGCATGGAGTTCCAGTGTTTTAAAGATTGGATACATTCTTCAATCAGGGGGGTTACATTAGCTGTCATTATATTTGCGGGGTTTTTCACTATATTGATCCCAAGGTAAACAAATCCCTTTTTTTCCCACCTAAAGGCAAAATGTTCGGATAAATACTGATACTCTTCCTCTTGCATATAGAAGGGTAGAACCTTCGTTTTTTGTACGTTAAGTTTGTAGTTTGACAGGCGGCTGTAATTTTCAATTGCCTGCATAGCAGCTGGTACAGATTTGAGAGGGTTGGTTAGCATTAACAATGTATCATCCGCATATTGGCATATCTTGAAATGTTTGTCTCTTTTTTTTAGCCCTGTTATTGCCGGATTTTTACGTATTTCATATGCCAAGGGTTCAGCTGTTAAGATGTATAATAATGGGGATAAAGGGCATCCTTGGCGGGTGCCGTTTGATACCATAAACCAGTCAGACTTGATCCCCCCTCCAACAATCCTACTAGATGGCGAAGAGTAACAGGCCATAATTGCCGGGATAATGCGCCCAGACAACCCAAAAGCCTTCAGAGTTGCTTGCATGAAATTCCATCCGACTCTGTCGAATGCCTTTTCTCCATCTAAGGCCATCGTTAGAAAGGGGATTTTGTTCCTATGGATCTTTGTAAGTATATTTAATATCTTCCTAATGTGGTTGGAGGACATCCTTCCTGGTATAAATCCTACCTGGTCATCTGAGATCAGGGAGGAAATTATATTCTTTATCCTTTTAGCGATGATAGAGGCATAAATTTTATAGTCATTATTTAAGAGTGCTATTGGTCGG
The DNA here is from genome assembly GCF_036172605.1 of Pelobates fuscus. Classification (NCBI taxonomy): domain Eukaryota; kingdom Metazoa; phylum Chordata; class Amphibia; order Anura; family Pelobatidae; genus Pelobates; species Pelobates fuscus. The sequence continues at coordinate 147,373,652 of NC_086324.1, forward strand.
TAATTGCTAATTTCCTCCGAATTTTTATTATTTTTTAAAATAGGTAGAATATTTGCAGCCAGCATCTCTTTGGGTAGTTTACCTGTATTCATCGCTAAGTTATAGCAGTCTACCAGTCTCTGAATCAGCTTGTCCTTATATGTTTTGAAAAAAAAATCTGTAAACCCATCTGGGCCCGGTGCTTTATTTTTTTTCATGGCGAGAATTGCGTCATGAACTTCTTGGAGTGAAATCTCTGTATTCAGTTGTTCTAATTGAGAATCATCTAGCCTAGGGAGATGAATATTTGAAAAATAGCAATCTATCTCCTCTTGGGAAGATGTGGCCGACAAATTATAAAGTTTATAGTAATAATTTCTAAATGCTTCTCCAATTTTTTTGGGTTCTAATAGAATTTCATTTCCCTGTTTTATTTTTGTAATTAGTTTAGTTTTTTGTATATTTTTAACTTTATTAGTAAGTAATTTATCCGCCTTATTTCCCCTATAATAATAATTTGTTTTCATATACTGGAGATTCTTGTTTATTTTAGTTATCAGTATTTCATTTATTTTATTTTCTATTATCCTAATTTGATTCGAGGTCATTCTTGACGGTGTCGTGGTATTTTTTTTATAACAATCGTTTAGTTCAATATATAAACTGGAAAGAGATTCCTGTCGGTTTTTCCTACCCTGTGCTTCTAAACTAATAAGTTGTCCCCTTATGACGCTTTTAAATGCACACCACTTTGTAATTGAGGAGACTTCGTTATTGTCATTGTCCAACCAGTACATGTCTATCGCCTTTGCGATCTGTTCTCTATTAGGTTTGGAGATTAATAGCTTATCATTCAGTTTCCAGTCTGTCCTATGTTTTAAGCGGTTACTCTTTAGTTGTATTTTCACCATATTATGATCTGACCATGTTACCGTAATTATTTTTGTAGATTTCACATTTTCTATTAAATTTCGATCACCAAATATAAAATCTATTCTTGAGTAAGAACAGTGAGTCTTACTGAAACAAGTGAAATCCACCTCTGTTGGATGGAAGGTCCTCCAGCAATCGAGGAGGAGCGGGTGGGAACCCTAATTAAATAAATAATGGGGGGACCTAATGTCCCCCAGGTCCCCACCCATGAGCAATGGGTGGAGACCCTAATTAATTAAAGGGGGGACCTAATGTCCCCCTTGATCCACACCCATAAGGGGGGACTCCTTATTGCACTAGTGACTGGACAGCAATATAGGCTGCTCGCTATTTAGGTGACATGCCACAAATATGGGGCATGCAAGAGGATTTAACCTCCTTTTTATTAATATAGGGGGTCATAGTGACTCCCATAGGTTTTAATGTGGGGAGGGGGAGTTGGGATTGATATTTATTACAAGGAGGAAGCTGGTAGTGCTGCCGGTTCCCTCCTTGCTTTTTTTTTTCACGCATGCGAGTGCTATATTCTCTGTGCTGTGGGGGTTAATTGATTCCCCTGCAGAACGGACTCTATTAAATGAAAGAAACTAAACTAAAAGTTAATGCATTCAGCATTTACCCTTTTGTTTCGTTTACGTTTTAGTAAACGAATAAAAAAAAAAAAAAACGAATTTTCGGTCGAAATCATATTCGTACAAAAACAAATGCACATGTCTAGTTAACAAACACCTAAATGAACCAGCAAACTTCTAAAACATCAAGGGTGTTTGCTACATAGCCTCTTAATTCCTTTGGAAGCAGTAAGGGTGTACTTAGTATAACACACATGGCTTCTCTATTTTGGCTTAATTTTTGTTAAAAAAAAATTGTTTTTGACATGGTATAATATGGTGTATGTTGTTGTTCATCTGAGGTTATATTAACCCAATTTTAAGACCTGCTAAGGAACAGAAGATTGTTATTATGTTCTGATTTGTAAAACCAGAGAATTCAAAGAGGGTGTACTTTCTTTTCCCCCATGATTGCATCTGTATGTATTTGTCCAAGTTTTAGCTATCTTTAGAATTATGCTGGTAGAGGACATGTGTCGGTCGGTCACTATGAGATAGTAATTTTTGTAAACATTGTTATGTTGAAATTTTAGTTTTATAAATTAAACTTGTTACACTGCCTGGCTGTCAAGCAAACAATAAATCATGTTACTTCCTGGTAGTTTAGCTCAGTGGAGCCCAATTCCAGATGCAGCAATTGTCCAGAGTGCCTTCCTTGCAAAGATTTCACATTGAGCTGCATTGGGAAGTCTGTTATTGGACAGCAACAGAAAGTCTGGGCGGGGTTAGAAGGGGAGGGCTTGCAAAGGCTGCAGACAATATATCTGCAGCTTTTGCAAACTTTTAGATATATCCCCAGTGAAAAAAACACATTATTTGGCAGTGCAGTGTTCCTTTAAGTCTACTTATCTGTTACCTTTCTTTATAAAAAAGAAATATAAAATTTAGCACATTTCTGTACCGATTCACTGCTATAGCATCTGATAAGACAGAACAAAGGTGTGTGAAGTTTATCAGCCATGTGAGATGAGGAGGTGGTTGTGTCAGTGTGGGAAGATCATTTTTAACTTTAAATCCATAACTGAGAAGGGGGTGCAAGTAAAAAAGATAACAAAACAAAAAAAACAGAACACATTTATATATATTTGAAAAAATTCCAGTTTGCGGTGAGGCAAAAATATTTTGTAAACGTAAAGAAGACTGCAGACTGAAGAAGAAACATGAAATAAGTGTAAATATATAGTGTACAGTTACATTTAGATGAATGCACAGGACCTAGTTTATTCAAAGGCTCACAACCACCTCTGGAACTTACAGGAATTCTTGGTAGTCTAGTTGGGGGTTAGTCTTTCTTTGCTACAATCCCATGTTTTATGACATCCTTGTCTCGCCATGGCTTACCTCAGAACAGTTCTGGACCTGGCAGGACTGTCCCAATTTTGGGCCTCTTTCTAACCCTTCTGGGGTGGGTCCCTGGTGTCCCACGTGTGTGGACACCAGGGAACTGTACCCAGCAAGCACAGTGTGAACATATCATTAGACGCATTGTAGGGCACTAGGAGCATGAAGAGTGTTTCAGCAGTTTTTACACAGCCTGTCCTGAGTGGGGCGTGCCATAGGGGCTGTCAGTAATTCTGGTAAGCATTCATACCAGGTCAACGTGCCTTTGCAGGTGGGACCACCCATTTTTGGCATCACCAGTAATGCAAGCGACATCACTAGCATGCCCCCAGTGGTTGCCATGATTTCACACCTTGCAACGTTGGGAGGTATGCCGTTGAAGGGGCTTAACATGGATTTACTCAACAACTGACTGAAGTAGCTATCCTATGATATTATAAATTTATTTTTTTCCTCATTTATAGATATGACTATTGTTTTTAACAATATTTTGCATTTTTTTTTTTTTTTTGACACATGGCAATATTTCCTCCGGACAAAATTGCAGAGCACAGCTGTAGATATTTATTTAGCTGAGAGGAAGTTGTCAGAACATGTTTGGTCTTCAGTGACATAAATGTAGGAGAGAAGGGCCTCTCTGTTGATTTTTCCTTAAAATTAAAAACTAACATCTCTCCTTCTGCATCAGTAAAATATTGTCTTCTAACGGATCCTCCAATTTACTTGAAGCTGGCAGCATGTAGTCATAAAATAAAGGTTTTAAAAACACGTAGTAATTATATTAGAGCTCGAAAAGAGCATTTATGTGTTAACACAACATGAGCAAACATTTGTTATTTTAAAAGATTCTTGAGGTTTTTTTTTTAATAGCAATTCAAAAAGGAAACAAGGGTAGAGGTAGAGTTTGTTCAAGAAACAAAAAAGGGAGCAAGAATGGTGGGTTCTCTATCTGTCAAAATAAATATTTATATGATCAGATGCCTGCACCAGATTAATATTGTCCAAATCGCAGGTTTAACACCAGTTAACGTGCTAGTTTTCATGGGGAGTCTGTCTTTCTCAGGTAAACTACCCGTTGGATTTGTAAGTTTCATGATACTTACAGTGGCTCTTTTTAAATCATTTTATGCTTGATATAAGTCCAAAATAATGAATGGAAACGTCACTGTCGTTTTTAACCAAAGCAAATAACGTTGTGTTGAAGTTAAATATAAAATTAAGACCTGTGAGCCTTATTACATAGAAATATAAAATAATATAGAGTATATATATTTATAAATACAAAAAGAGTGTGTGTGTGTGTGTACATTTTTTTAACAGAAAATATTCAAATGCATTTTAAAAACATATACAACATATTTATTTTATGTTTTTCATGTTCTCTTTCAATAGATTAAAGGGATGGTACCACTTTGAATCATGTATTACGAAGTTCAATATTTTAATATTTTGCATTTGTTTACTATATAATTTGGAAGTGTTTAAAAAGTATCACATTATTCTGTCATAAAATCAAAAATAGAAAGAATATAAGTAGAATACCGGAATAAAAATTATGTAAAATCTGACCAAATGACCAAAGAAAAGTTATCACTAGAGATATCGCGAACATAAAATTTTCCGTTCGCGAATGGCGAACGCGAACTTCCGCAAATGTACACGAACGGGCGAACCCGGCAAACCGCCATAGACTTCAATAGGCAGGCGAATTTTAAAACCCACAGGGACTCTTTCTGGCCACAATAGTGATGGAAAAGTTGTTTCAAGGGGACTAACACCTGGACTGTGGCATGCCGGAGGGGGATCCATGGCAAAACTCCCATGGAAAATTACATAGTTGATGCAGAGTCTGGTTTTAATCCATAAAGGGCATTAATCACCTAACATTCCTAAATTGTTTGGAATAACGTGCTTTAAAACATCAGGTATGATGTTGTATCGATCAGGTAGTGTAAAGGTTACGCCCGCTTCACAGTGACAGACCAAACTCCCCATTTGCACAAGGTTGAATACCAAGCTAGCCATGTCCCGTTCCTTGTCCTCACTGATGTCATTGAAGGTCTCTTCCTCCACCCAGCCACGTACAACACCACGGGTCCCCGAAAAGGTGACAACAAGCCCCCTGTATTTTTTTTTAAATGTACACTACTGTTACACCAGATATGAGTTGCACTGGTGTGACACTGTGCCCTGGCAGGCCCTGAAACGCACACTTGTGAAGGAAACTGACTGCTATTATTTCACAGTCAAATTTCTAGTTTTTTTTTTTAATGTACACTACTGTTACACCAGATATGAGTTGCACTGGTGTGACACTGTGCCCTGGCAGGCCCTGAAACGCACACGTGTGAAGGAAACTGACTGCTAATATATTACAGTCCAAAAAGTTTTTTGTTTTTTTTAAATGCAAGCTATTCTGACACCAGATATGAGTGGTGGCACTGGGACCACCTTAAAAATATTGGATATCATAAAAATAAATGATCATGATCACTATATACTTTCTCTACAAACCTCTAAAACGAACCAAACTACTCATCCATCCGCTATTCCACTTTATCCCACCTAGAACTAGTGCCCAGTTAAAATACTTGACTCTTACACTCTGACACTCCAGTGCATATTATTAAAAGATTGGGCAGATGGAAATCCTCAGTTTACAACCGATATATTCCTCATCCCGAGAAAGAAATGAGGAAAGCTTTTAAAAGTTTGGCTTTGTAAATTTGATGCAATAAGTGTGTTTTTCTTTAATACCTTTTCACCCTCTTTGCATGAACCCGATTTACATATATTACTAATATGTTTCTGAACATATATATTATATTATTCACTCACTCACTCTCTGGGTCGGCCTAAGACATCATGCTGCCTAGGTCCAATGATAAATGACTATGGGGGATAATGTATAATAAACACAGGTTACTGGCTATGGGGGGATAAGGTATAATAAACACAGGTTACTGGCTATGGGAGGATAATGTATAATAAACACAGGTTACTGGCTATGGAGGATAATGTATAATAAACACAGGTTACTGGCTATGGGGGGATAATGTATAATAAACACAGGTTACTGGCTATGGGGGGATAATGTATATTAAACACAGGTTACTGGCTATGGGAGGATAATGTATAATAAACACAGGTTAATGGCTATGGGTGGATAATGTATAATAAACACAGGTTACTGGCTATGGGGGGATAATGTATAATAAACACAGGTTACTGGCTATGGGGAGGATAATGTATAACAAACACAGGTTACTGGCTATGGGGGATAATGTATAATAAACACAGGTTACTGGCTATGGGGGGATAATGTATAATAAACACAGATTACTGGCTATGGGGGGATAATGTATATTAAACACAGGTTACTGGCTATGGGAGGATAATGTATAATAAACACAGGTTAATGGCTATGGGTGGATAATGTATAATAAACACAGGTTACTGGCTATGGGGGGATAATGTATAATAAACACAGGTTACTGGCTATGGGGAGGATAATGTATAACAAACACAGGTTACTGGCTATGGGGAGGATAATGTATAACAAACACAGGTTACTGGCTATGGGGGTATAATGTATAATAAACACAGGTTACTGGCTATGGGAGGGATAATGTATAATAATCACAGGTTACTGGCTATGGGGAGGATAATGTATATTAAACACAGGTTACTGGCTATGGGGGATAATGTATATTAAACACACGTTACTGGCTATGGGAGGATAATGTATAATAATCACAGGTTACTGGCTATGGGGAGGATAATGTATAATAAACACAGGTTACTGGCTATGGGAGGATAATGTATAATAATCACAGGTTACTGGCTATGGGGAGGATAATGTATATTAAACACACGTTACTGGCTATGGGGGGATAATGTATAATAAACACAGGTTACTGGCTATGGGGGGATAATGTATATTAAACACAGGTTACTGGCTATGGGGGGATAATGTATAATAAACACAGGTTACTGGCTATGGGGAGGATAATGTATAACAAACATAGGTTACTGGCTATGGGGGGATAATGTATAATAAACACAGGTTACTGGCTATGGGAGGGATAATGTATAATAAACACAGGTTACTGGCTATGGGGAGGATAATGTATATTAAACACAGGTTACTGGCTATGGGGGATAATGTATATTAAACACACGTTACTGGCTATGGGGGGATAATGTATAATAAACACAGGTTACTGGCTATGGGGGGATAATGTATATTAAACACAGGTTACTGGCTATGGGGGGATAATGTATAATAAACACAGGTTACTGGCTACGGGGAGGATAATGTATAATAAACAGGTTACTGGCTATGGGAGGGATAATGTATAATAAACACAGGTTACTGGCTATGGGGGGGATAATGTATAATAAACACAGGTTACTGACTATGGGAGGATAATGTATAATAAACACAGGTTACTGGCTATGGGAGGATAATGTATAATAAACCCAGGTTACTGGCTATGGGGGGATAATGTATAATAAACACAGGTTACTGGCTATGGGGAGGATAATGTATAATAAACACAGGTTACTGGCTATGGGGGGATAATGTATAATAAACACAGGTTATTGGCTATGGGGAGGATAATGTATAATAAACACAGGTTACTGGCTATGGGGGGGATAATGTATAATAAACACAGGTTAATGGTTGTGGGGGGATAATGTATAATAAACACAGGTTACTGGTTGTGGGGGGATAATGTATAATAAACACAGGTTACTGGCTATGGGAGGATAATGTATAATAAACACAGGTTACTGGCTATAGGGGATAATGTATAATAAACACAGGTTACTGGCTATGGGGAGGATAATGTATAATAAACACAGGTTACTGGCTATGGGGGATAATGTATAATAAACACAGGTTACTGGCTATGAGGAGGATAATGTATAATAAACACAGGTTACTGGCTGTGGGGGGATACTGTATATTAAACACAGGTTACTGGTTGTGCGGGGTAATGTATAATTAACACAGGTTACTGGTTTTGGGGGATAATGTATTATAAACACAGGTTACTGGTTGTGGGGGTTAATGTATAATAAACACAGGTTACTGGCTATGGGGGAGATAATGTATAATAAACACAGGTTACTGGCTATGGGAGGATAATGTATAATAAACACAGGTTACTGGCTATGGGAGGATAATGTATAATAAACACAGGTTACTGGCTATGGGGGGATAATGTATAATAAGCACAGGTTACTGGCTATGTGGGGATAATGTATAATAAACAGAGGTTACTGGCTATGGGAGTATAATGTATAATAAACAGAGGTTACTGGCTATGGGGGGATAATGTATAATAAACACAGGTTACTGGCTATGGGGGGATAATGTATAATAAACACAGGTTACTGGCTATAGGGGATAATGTATAATAAACAGAGGTTACTGGCTATGGAGGATAATGTATAATAAACACAAACACACAAAACAAAATAATACAAAAATAAAAATGAATGCAGCTTCAGAATTAATCTAAATTGTATGCTGTCTAGGAGGTGGCAGGGTCTGGGAGGGAGGGTCTGCTGCTGATTGGCTGGAATGTGTCTGCTGACTGTGAGGTACAGGGTCAAAGTTTACTCAATGATGACAAATAGGGGGCGGCCCGAACATCGCATATGTTCGCTGTCCGAGGCGAACGCGAACACGCTATGTTCGCAGGGAACTATTCGCCAGTTATCACATGATTGCTACACATTTCTTTAAAAAACATCTTGAAACTTTATAATGTGGTGCTAACTGTATCTGGAATAAAAATGATATATTGGAAAAATAAAAAATATCTTGAAACAATGAAAGGGTTTACCACAGAGGACCCATTTATCGGAAGCTTAAATATACAATAATTTCATGAATATTTACATGAAAATTTATTACAGGTGGGGGTCTGCTACAAAATAAGTCCAAACTCTATTTAAGATACAAGAATTTAGACATTTATCGACAACAACATTGTAGATCATGATCCTCAGAATTTGTCAATTCAGTTTTTTTATATCTGTTTTTTTTTTTGCTGTATATTTAAATTTTAAATTTAGTAAATGTCATTATGCAGGTTTTCTTGCTTAGAAAAGCACATCCTGTAATAATTGCATCTCTCCCGTAGAATGGGGGAAGAACATATGTGAACTGTGGTCCCACGTCCTTGATTCAATTAACCTGTATTCCACCACCCAACGAGCAAAGGAATGAATGTCTGATTTCATTGGGCCCAACATTATTCCCTTGCTTTTAACCATATGGGTACTTTGTGGTTATTGTCTCACCAGATATGCCATTTCTTTTGGGTTTCATCTGTGAAATAATCCTGCGCAAATTGGTGCTAATTTGCATTAATTTCAGAAAAGGTAATGTTTAGATGATTTCAGTGTTCTGATCAGTAAGTTTTTATTTTTTTTATTGAAGGATCTGAAATGCATGAAATATCCCTTTGTGCTTTCTGCTCAATCTGCCACTGTGAAATTGTATTTTATTAAATAATCCTTTCAATGATTACAGTATCGTTGAGATTATCAGTGCAAAAACATTTAAACCAAGTCTTGTAAACATCAGTATTGATATCCATGTTCTGAAAAAGAATAGAACATTGAATTCTTGAGGAGTGTTCCAACAATGGTCAGTTAGAAGGAACCCACTGTTTCACGTAATTAGTACGGCATTCTTCATCTTGGTGGTAAGATTCTGAACTTGATATCTTAGGAGACAGGTCATTGTTTCCAAACTCACTCTCCACGGGACTCCCACATTCAGAGTCCACATAGCCACTGTCTATTGTATCCATATCAATGCATATCTCTCGAAAACGAAACTCTTCGCTGTTCCCTGAGCTGGGAGAAAATGAATGATAACGTTCTGCAATGTAGAATAGGTTCTCGTCATCCGGGGAAAGTGAATCTTGCATTTTCCATTCTTCATCTGGAATTGATATAAAATCTAGAATATTTACTTTGTCCTTCATTAGATTTTCCATTGAACAAAGTCCATGTTCCTCTGAAGAGTTTGAAGGAACCTCTGTATTTGATTGTCTGGTCACTAAAGGACTTGGCAAGTTTTCGTTGCTACTGTCCATATTGACAGGAGGGTAGCCATCATCACTATTAATCTCTTCAGTATCATTATGGGCATTATTAGGAGAAATATTGCTGGAGAAGCAGTGAGGACAACAGAGGGATCCTTCGTCAGTCACAGTTACAGTGTCAATAGGTGCATGTTCAATAGACTGGCTTCTCGTACAACTGGAAAATCTACATTTTCTACAGTCATGGCTATGAAGGTTACAGCATGTCTTAGGTAATAATTTCTCATGATTTTCCATATCACGCAAGCTTGTTTTTGACACGTGTTTGAATAGTGTTTGGCTGTATATTTCTACAAAGTCTGGAAGAACTAAACCACCTTCGAAATGTAGTCCTGTTGTGTAATTAGAAGAACCCAGCCAACTCTGAAAGGTAATAATACAAATACAATAATCATGATAGTAATAATTGAAATATACATGTATTTAAAAAACTTTAATTTTCCATGATACTGTTATGCTATATTAAAAATGCTTATATAAGTTGATAGAGTTTAACTTGGTTTCAAGTGCTGTAAACCACTTCCTTAAATACAACAGTAACAATAACAACATCTGTAAATGCAACAACAATAACTAAAGTGAGTGGAAACAGTCTGCATATACCCCTCTCTACCTCTCCCTCTCTCCCTCTCTCTACCTCTTCCTCTCTACCCCTTTCTACCTCTCCCTCTCTCCCTCTCTCTACCTTTCTCTAACTCTCTACCTCTCTCTCTCTCTCTCTCTCTCTCTCCACATGTACAAATGGTGCACTCTCAAGTCTTATTAAATTCACTTGTGGTTTTATGTGTTATTTAAAAAACAATTACATCTGTAAAGCGATCGTCGTTTTGACCCTACTGGTCATTATGTCATAATGTGATCATAATGTTTCTGTCAATTCTGCTTATGTCTCAAGAAGTGTTTTCATTTGTCAACAGGCACAATTTTTTTTATAGAAAACTAATTTAATTAAGAGGACATTTCATTTCACTTCAATCAACAGCCTTCACAAACCTTTTAATAATAAGTGTCAAGTCTGTTTCATTATGCTGCTGTGCATCTTGGTCTGTAATTATACATCTAAGCATGGCAAACTTATCCTAATTCTCCATCATCTATCTACTACCTTTGAATCTCCTTGGTAATACAGTGCCTGCTCTCACTTGACTCATCACTCAAACTATTTCCATTGATTGACTTGGCGACCTGGCCAATGCTTCAAGATACAAGTAAAGTCCTTTCCTCAAGTTGTACTATGCTTTAATCTAAAAAAATGTAGACTGATTCAGTTGGCCGCCTAACTTTTGTAATAGCAGTGACAGGAAGTAATCCACTGGTGACCACTGTCTTACGCCGCCAATGCACACCTCAAGACTAATCATGTGTGGCATGTGGTGTAAAAAAGCCGCGTATATTCTGAGATACATCCTGGCTTTACTCTGCACAGAGGGCATCGACATATTAACTTTTACATCTATTAAAGATAAAAACTTTACAATAAATGTTAGTGTAATTTTAAGGATTTCCTTTCAGGAAGTGGCAGGAAATTCACATCTGTCAGCACATCAAGAGACTAATCGTCTGAACACAAAGTCTTTACTTTAAATTGGCTCACCTTTATGCATAAAACAATATTATTAAATGCTTACTAAGTGATTTTCCTGATAATTAATTACTACATATTCATTTTTAAATATTAGTATAAACCATCTAGTGACCAGAGAGCCTCTTACAGCCCTTTAACATACGGATATATGAAAGTTTTGTACCAAAACTGAAACATCAATATTTCTATTTGTTGAAAGCTGAATAAAAGTTGTTTTATTTTTATACTCGAAGAAAATTCTTGGAGTGCTATTATTTTGTTTTTTTGTGCTTTGTGTGTCTATATATATAATTTTTTTTAAATTATTATTATTTTTATTTATTTTTTTACATTTTGGGTTTGTGTTGGGTTGGCCTGCTTTAAAACAGCACATGTTTTATTATGTAAAATCATTAATTTAATATCATCCCCATCCAGCAAGACTACCGTAAATATAGAACACCCCATGAAGGACCATAAGTAAATGGTGGTGGGCCCCAAGCATAATAACTTTGATTTCTTTTTTTTACATTACTTTCACCCTTTGGGTACATTGTTAATACTTTTTGGGGAAGGAGGTCTGAGAGTTTTGTGGATGCAGAATATCCGTTCTTTCTGTGGAACAGATCTATATCATGTTCTCTTTCAGGACTCTACTTCAGAAAGTGGACACAGGGACATTATGCCATATCTGGGCACCCATGTCAACAGTAGAGCTAGAGTGGTAGAATTCAAAAGAGATCTATGGCACAGCGGGGCACATCTTTTTTACTCCCCGCCGAAACATATACAGATAAATAAAGGAATTGCAGATCTCCTACCACTTGAGAAGGAGGGGTGGATTTTGCAGCCTCTCAGGTCCTTATTGTTACAGTAAGGGAAATAAGGATCACTGATCTGTTGGGTTATGTACCGTGAAGCAATAAGATAAATTTTATTTTCTATTATGCTAACATGGTCTACTCTTGACACTGCAGGTATCTGCAAATTACATTTTCCATGATGCTCCTCTAGCCTCGTCCTCACGGAGCCTCAAGGGTATTGCAGTTTATAAACATCTACAGCATCTAGGCTAGCCATGATTGTACAAGACGGACTGTCTAAGCACTTCAATGGAATACTCAAGCTTTCCATTGAAGTCAGTGTGAATGTCCTTCTAACTAATCCTAGGTAAAATTTTCCCAAGTTCTTCATGATCAATAACTCTTTGAAGCCATTGTTTTATTTAATAGCTCATCCTATTTTGCATAGAAAAAAAGCATTCTTAGCTGAGCCTGTGCAAGTGTAAAACTCAGGTGACTTTTTTGCTTCCATATGTGTGTAAGTACGCATGAAATAAATTGCATAATAATTTCAGGAAAGTGACGTTAAACAAGTATTGTACTGTCAATTACAGGTATGTGAACATAAAAAGCCCTAAAGAAAAAATAAATGGTGTAACATTTGATGAAATGAGAATCTGTGACTGCACTCTTGTACTTTCTAAAATAAGGTTGTAAGCCAGCCTATAGTTAAATCCACCCACCCCTTCAGAGTATCCTCTGACTACATACTACATCATCACCTCATGGCCCTCACAGTAGAAAACAACAAGACTTTGGTTCTTCCATTTAGCAATAAAAAGTGAGTCATATTAGAAGGTAGGTATATATTGACTTTACCTTAAAATCTCCGTTATGTCCAAGGTAGAGAGGTTTGAAAAAGGGTTCAGGGTTTGGCACAAGCCCACACAAAGTTTTCCATAACCTATAAATAGATATAGAAGGTCATATCCTCATTAAACCTAGATTAAATTCTTTATTTTATGTGTAAATGTTCCATTTTCGATCTTTGCAGATATTTTCGAGAAACATTTGAAAGCTAAAAGCAAAAACAGACTTCTAAGTCACATTAGAAATATATACAAGGTCAGTACAAACTGGCAGGTGTTAACTTGTGCATTATACATGGTGGGACAAAATTCAAAGTAGTATTTGACAGGTAAGTAGCTTATTTGTTAGTAGTTAACATTTTTTGCCTCTGTACATATTTTAATGGAGTCTTGGGAGAGTCATCACGGGTAATTTCACAAAGGAACAACGAGTAAAAATAGTAGAATTTTTATTTTCAAAACTGAGAGAGCTGTTCGATGAGCAAATAATTTCAAGAAATTCCCAGATGAATTGGCCGCCATGTTCGCTCGATCTTTCAGCTCCCAATGAGTTGTGGGGATATCTGAACGAGCGGGAGTACGTGAACAAACCACGTACACTTGAGCAGCTCAAGGAGAACATCCATGCAGAAATTCGAGTTCTAGAACCTCATTAACTAATGTTATGAATAATGCAATGGAAAGAGCCCGACTTTGAGAGGGTGCAAATGGAACTCATTTAAATGATGTCAACTTCCTGGCTAAGGCCAGTAAGGTTTTGTCATGTATAAATAGGGGCATACATTTTCAGGATAAAAATATACTTTTGCCCCTTTATAAACTGCTGGTATGACCACACCTTGAATATGCTGCGCAATTTTGGGCGCCTGTTCTAAAGAAAGATATCATGGCACTAGAAAAAGTGCAGAGACAGGCTACAAAAATGATAAAAGGAATGGAGTGTTTTGGTTATGAAGAAAGATTAAAAAATGTAAATCTCTTTAGTTTGGAAAAACGGCGCCTGAGAGAGGATATGATAACATTATACAAATATATTCAGGGCCAATACAAACCTTTGTCTGGAAATCTATTCACATATAGGACACAAAGTCACGCATTTAGGCTGGGAGAAAGGAGATTTAGTCTAAGGTGTGATGTGGTTTTATCAGAGTCTATACAGATGTTTAAACTGCAATTACAAAAACACAATATACAGGGATATAATTAGTGGGGTAATAGCTTCTTGATCCAAGGAGAGATCTGACTGCTATTTTGGGGTCAAGAAGGAATTTTTTCTAGTTTGTTACAAAATTGTAAGCCTTTCAGACTGGGTTGTTTTGCCTTCTTTTGGACCAACAGCAAAAACATTTGTGTGGAAGGCTGAACTTGATGGACGCAAGTCTCTTTTCAGCTATGTAACTATGTAACTATGTAATCTGGCAAAAGTAATGTTTTACGTTATCAATTTTAGACTTTAATCACATCATGCATGTCTATGTGATATGTTGCACTACCTCCTAAATCTATCTTTATGCTATATTCATCCAATCATACTTTGATAATTACTATTCCGTTTGGAGCTCTTTATTTCCTGGTCGCATTTATATAAATACAGTTTGAAAAATAAGATACATTACTTTTTTTTGTGAGACTCGGTTTTAAAGAAAATGCATACTTGATTTTCATATCGCTTTTGAATTTTATACTTTTGCAATATTATAATATTAAATTATTTTTTTTATACGATAAAGATTAGATTTCATAAAAATATATATGTTTCTGACATATTTCCCACAGGTATTCATATCAGTAATGGTAAAGAGTGGGCAAATCGGTGGTGCAATGGGATATAAGCATAAACCCATTTGATATATACATTGGTCTACCCTCATTTCTCTATTTTAGTAATGCTCAATACATAAAAAATTATCAAAGCAGTTTAAGACCTCCACAGCACTTGGTTTTGTCACTTGTGGTCTACAGATCAGGCTATACAGCTGCTATGTCTTTTGTTTCCTCAGTTAGAACTCTCAGAGTGTTTCATACATACCACAGTAACAGACTTAAATGACTGAATGTAAAATTATAGGAAAAAGTACTATGTTGTATGTGTAATTATATGAGTTCTAAGTGGGCGTGTGCAGGGCGAAAAGCGTTGGTTCTTCCAAAACACTTTGGCAGACTTTTTTTTATTTTTTGGGGGGGTGGAAGGGTTATAAAGTCACACAATATAGAGAGACTAGCCAATGGTGGGAATACAGAGAACAGAAAAGTGTGAAGGCAAGCCAAGAATTGATAAAACCAGGAAATCAGAAATCATGAAACAACACTTTGGTCAAGGTGTCAGCAGTCTTCATGGCTGAGGAAGAGTCTTTCTAGCACTCAAAAGCCATGCTACCAATGCTGATGCTGGATTTGAGAACTCTAGCTTCGTGGACTTGCATGTTTTTCTTTAATGAGAGAGCTAGAAATACTGAGATTGTGTTTAGGAAAAGTTAATATGCCATAGAAATATGGATCGTGGTGTAAATGGAAGTTTATTACTTCCATTTACCTTAAAGGAACAATCCAGGTTTAAAGAAATAGCATACATTTATTTTAAAACGTAATGTGTAAGAGGGTCTAAATTCAGGTTAAAAGAAGCCTTTAACCTCACCTATAACCCAGTTTTATGGTCAAATGTAAACATGTTATTTAACATTGCCAGACTGCAGGGACACTGTCTATGCACCAAACCACATCATTAAGATCAAGCTGTATTGGTGCTTAGAGTGTCCCTTTAAGCCACAACATTCGACAGACAATTGTATCCACTGATTAGTAACATAACTTTATTATGATGAATATAAGAGAACTACTGCAATACCATGTATGGTCCCTAGATGGCATTGCAGACACTTTCCACTATGTCCTGCTCAGAGTATAGTGAACAATGTAAATTGAATGGTCACTTCAGGAACCAAAACAACTTTTATTAATTTTGTAGCTTTTAGCTACAATAATTGCAGCATTCTGTATCTCAGCCCTTCCTACTCTGTCAAAACCTTCTCCTTTCTAAAATACTTCCTCTTGCGGGCCTACTTCGCGATGCTCCAATCCTTTCCTATTGGGAAGTCTGAATGCGCATGCGGCCCTTGCCGCACATACGCATGAGGTCTCCAGTGCTCAATCAATACATTTCTATGGGGGCCTCTGAGTTACATGACTGAGTTTTTCTTGATCAGCGGAGCAGAAAAGTCTATAGTAGGTTTCATACAGACATTTTACATTCCAGGGTTTAACCCCTTAAGGACACATGACATGTGTGACATGTCATGATTCCCTTTTATTCCAGACGTTTGGTCCTTAAGGGGTTAAAGGACGGAACCAGTGCACCAAGACCACTTCATTGAGATGAAGTGGTCTAGGTGACTATAGTTTCCCATAAATATGTTATAGCACACAAAATAGTTTTGTAGTTATGGTGTGTATTGTTAAGAAATGTTTGCAAACATTTTAGGTTATTTTTAAGAGGTGTTGCCTTTATCCTATCCTCTGAGAGAGACTTAATTTGATGAACTGAAGAAGTCATTACAAGTTGCATTTTCAGATGAATTTAGGGAAACCAAACCACTTAACCCCTTAAGGACACAACTTCTAAAATAAAAGGTAACCATGGCGGAATATTTCTGTCATTCATTGCGTTGAGCTTTTTCAATTGCTTTTGTTTGAATTATTAATTCTAAACAGCTAAATGTCTGTACATTTTGACAATAGACTTGGGGGGGGGGGGTTGAATAATTTTAATTACAGCTGTAAATACTGTGAAATATTAAAATACTTTAAAGAATATTACTTCATTAGCAAGCTACTTCAGTGGTTTTCATCATATTTCAGATCATATAAATATATCTAGGTTTGTTTTGAGGTTTAATTGATTCTCCCTGATTAACAGTTAAATCACTTAACTTGTTTTCATTTTCAAATGGAAAATCTTTAAAATTAGACATTTTTCAAGTTTGACATTTTGTACAGACAATATCCATACTTGGCTTCATTTAATTTATCTCTGCTTACAGATATCTTCCCGTGGCACATTCAGAGTGGTGGCACTAAGCAGAATTGAGGAGGACTTACCCAAAATGTGGGTAAAACAAAGTAACATGGACCTGCAAGGTTCTAGGTATGGAACTGGGTTTTGGGACATGTATTTTTCACATGTGATTATTACCATATGTAAAATGTGAAAAAATTATATTTTTATGTACGAATCGCACAATAAGATGTATTTGAACAAGGAAAAATATCAAATGGAATAAGAAGTCATACATATAGTAAACTAATAATCCTTATCAGTATATTTACACTTACTTTTGTGGAAGTTTCAAAGGCATTAAAATTAGAATGAAGGCAACGAAAGCCCCTATGCCGAGGATTACTTTCATTTCAACTGAACGCCAAAATCCTTCTGAAAAAAACCATGAAAAAATAAATAATTAAAAAAATATATATATTTATTCATTACTGGTACTTATAAAGCGCCAACAGATTCCGCAGCGCTGTACAATTAGTGGAGGACGTACAATATACACAGACAAATACAAAAGGTAGAGAGGGCCCTGCCCGTGAGCTAATAATGAAATGACTGTACAGTATTTGGCAATATATAAATAATGATATATTTGTAAGGGTAAAAACCACATCACTGCCCACATAAGGGTAACATTTCCATACGATTTATTTTTAGGCATATGCCTCATAGCTGTGCTTTTTGAGGAGGTCACTGCTCGTGACCGAAAGCCGTGCAACAAAGAGACTCATGTCTAAAATGGCCTCCGTGTATTAAGGGGAGAGGTCTGGACTTATTGCATGCACAAGCAAAGGGGTACTGGAGCCACAGGCTTGCACAAAAAGTGTGCTAGTTGTGTCCCATTTTTCCCCACTGTTAAACTTTACATCAGTTTTGATTGGGCATTGTCCAAGATAAAGAGCATGATGTTGACTATACAAACTATATTGTAACTCTTTATCTAACTTTGCAAAAATATTAGTTAAAAATGTAGCTCCTACCTTTTAGACAAAAGTTTTGAAATGGTTGGTTTGATGAATTCAAATAAATGTACTTTGAGACTATATATTCAATAAATATTCACCTCTTATTAAAAAGTATCAATTCCAGGCTGCATACCTTAGCTGGATTTGCCAAGACCTGAAATTATCATTCATTGAGTAGGTGGATCTGCATGTTACAGAGGGCAGTGTGCATGCGCTGTTCAGGGTCTAACAGAAATGTGGTAATTGATGAATGTGGATTAGGAAAGTGGGTTTAGCACATAAACCTATGAATACAATAAAGGTCAGTGGTTTGTTGGTAAAATAGGGCCAGAATTAGGCCTGTCGGTTAGTAGTTGCTCAAAAGTTTAGTCGAGTGTGCAGAGTGGATGTACAGCATGGAATGCTCCCATACACCATGTGGTTAAAAATCCTGGGTATTTAAATTAATTTGTGATACTCCAGCCTTTTTGCTGTGATGCAACTATGCCTACATAGCATTTCTATAGGTAATGTCAATGGACAATGATGCTGGGTTTTGCCTGTATGCAGGATTCCTGCTGTTACCAGGTTACGGGATAACAGGTTCTGAGAAACTGCAATACGTACATTGCAGAGTTAACTCCATCTCTAGTGGTTGCATTCCAGACAGCCACTAGAAGTGCTTCCTGGTTCCTAACAGAGTGTTACTCTGTTAAAACAACATTAAACCTCCTCATTCTTTGCTTAAAGACACCTTCAAATTCCAAACAGGTAGGCATTGATTCAATGCTTTCCTTTAGGTAAGCTTTAGTTAGCGTTTGGTGCTCTCCGCACATGCGGTGACATTGCGGGAGGAGGTGAGTCAGCACTAAGGCTGAAAAAGGTAAGTAAAAAAATTGCTTTTACCCATTTAGTCACCTATTGAGTTAGGGACAGGGACACTATAGCGTTAATAATACAGGAATACCGGTTTGTGACAAACCAGCACACCGAATAGTGTTGTTTTGTTCTGTAATCACTTAAGTTTAAGCAATGCCCCACCTGCTTGTCTTGGACTATTACTAGCAAGTTAAATCCTCTCCATTTGTTTCCTTAAACAAAGGAAATTGGTGCATGAGTATGGGTTCTAATCCCTGTGACTGTTTATGTCAATAGAATAGGTTGAAATAGTCCTTTAAAAATCTATTGCACTATTAAAGTATATCTACAACCTCCTCTATACCGTATGCTCACTCCAAAGACCATACAATTTCAGCTATACATTGTGCTAGCAGGTTTCCCACTTCTCAGTCAAATCATTGGCATAGACTCTATGCACTGTATTTACTATGAAAACTCCCTAGCTACTCCCTGGCAAAAGCAACAATGTCTACCAACTCATATTGTTATGGCCCAAATCTGTTAAAGTAATGCACATCACATATGACCAGGCAGATTTAATTTCTGGATGCCCTCATCTACTTGATTGGTCATTCAACACATTAGCATTTTTTTTTTATCCAGCTCTAATAGTGTATTGGATTACGCGTTGTTTAAATCTATTAATTTTCCATCATGTCTAATATAAAGAAAATCAAGTAATGAAACAAGTTCTTTACCATCAGTTTGGGTCGACCATTTGACCGACGGACTCCATTCACTCCATAAACCATTATATATTGAACCATTCCTTGGCTTGGCACGGACACGGGCAACATAGTCTTCATTGTTGTCAAAGGTTGCCGTAAGAAGGACCACATTTTTATCATCCTCAAGAATGTGAATGCTCTTGGGGTTCTGTTAAAAATACAAATGTATAGAGTGAGAATTCACTGGATTTCAATAATCTGGAGCTTTTGTTATATTCTCCGAATCTATTCTTACCTTCCATGTGTCTTTCTGCTTTTTATAATTTAGTTCATATCCCATTTCACCATGAAGGAACATATACTCCAAACTCTCATAGTCTGTGTTCCATGACATATTATAGTAAGTTTCATAAATCGATACAGTGAGGTTGAAAGGGGCTCTTGGGCGTACTGTTGGGTAAAAGCAGATCATCTCATTTTAGTATTGTAAAACCAATAGAACAGTGCTTCAGTAAAATACATCATTCATTGCCTGAGACATAATATCTAAATACAGCATGGTGGGCAGCAGATATTTAAAGGAGCAGTTCAGTCGATTTACTGTGACTTAAAGACTTCACATGAAATTAAATTTGTGACTCCACACTAAAATGTTGCTTTTTCTTGTTTAGATTATTATTGGTGTGTTCTATTATCATATTATTTTTTCTATTTTTTGCAGTTTAAAATTAATCCTCAAAGGATATTTGTGATAATATGCAGGCTGGGCTCTGGGCAGCATAATTAATTTGATGAATCTCGCTGTTCGTAGCGTTTTTCCCTGTAAAACCACCATTTGATGACAGCCTGTGTGTGTGAGAGATGTCTGACAAGGGGTCATTGAGATTTACTTACTTACTAAATCATTAATTGTTGGGAATTCAGCAATGGAACAGCAAAATCGAATTTGAAATATCGCCAAGGCAGCCGTATTTATCGAATCTATTTTGGCTTTACATTTATAATTTCCTGCTGAATCCCCAACCATTCATGGATACACAGTGTACAGTGCTCAAAAGCTGAAGAGTGCTTAAAACTATGGAAATCAATAAAGACTACATTCATATACTTTTATATATTATCCCTTTGAGTTTTTCCAGATCAATAAAAATCGGTAATGTTTCTGTTATAATTCATAGTTTCTCTATAGACTCACTTGTTTTACGGAAGAAAAAAGGTCCACACTCAGATGAGATATTTTCCCCGAAGACCGTTTTATTTACGGAAATCCAGTAAGTGTCATCAGCACCTACCAAATCCATACTCAAGTTACAGATGTATTCTTGTTGGTTGTTCAATTGTATAAATTCACAGGAGTCTTCTTCCTCTAAATCTTTTAGAATCCTTTGAAAAAGTAATCTTGGTAAAACAGTGCATAGATTCTTAATTTAAAAGAAATAATGCGTAATACAACCCTTCAGCTCAATTGGTTCCCCAAGGCAACTTCCTATATGCTCCCACCATTTCAGCAATACTTTACACTCCTTCCCTCCTCACTCGCTTATCCCAGTGAAGGTGTTATGGTGCAAGGAGGTCCGAGGTGCCATCATACCTGATGAGGTTGAACCATTGATGAAAGGTTTAACCCCAAAGTCTTCAAGATGGCACCCGATCCCTCTGTACCTGCACTTTCGCTCATAGCCCAAGACTTCAATGTGGAGGCTTCGAATCGGGGCTCGGTTCATAGGTTAAATGCATCAGCTGATGTTCTCAGCCTATCAGTAACTTCCCATTGCGATTGTGAGTGGAAAATATATCTGTAACTTTTTTTCCAGCCTCTTTGTTATACTCTCTGAAATGGTAGAGCTGTGATATGGATTCCTGGAAGATCAAGTTAAAGGAGCTAAAGAATATACAAAGTCCTCTGAATGGGACAGAACTAACTTAACAAATTGTACAAGAAGGCACATAGCAACACAAGTATGGAGGTGAGGAAAGCACGTTTCAAAATGCTTGATGAATATTAAAAACCGATGGCACTTAGCTAAAGTGAAATTGGTCAAATATATTTTCTGTGCCTCCGTCACCTCTGCACGTGCATTGCTGCAGAATTCAAACTAACGCTATTAAAAAAAAATGATGATTGCATTCGATTTCTGTAAGATAATATCCTTCCTGTGCTGTATTTCATACCATCGTGCGCTGAGTTGATAGGAAATGTTCATTCTTTTTTCTTTTTCTTTGTACACGTTGCATGTTAAAGTGTTTATATAATCCACGGTGCACCGGAAATCTTCACAAGCGTTTGCTGTAACATCAAAATAAGATAATGAGACTTTGTGAATTGAAAGCTTATGCATACTAATTTTTTTTACATTTTTTTTTTATTTACTCAGATTTTCTCTTTGAATTTTCCCATCCCGTCAACTTTATATATCAAGACTGATTCATCTTAATATCGTTCACATTTCAGACTCAAAGTAAAATCTTGGTTCAGTGGCTACAAAGTGCTGCTGGTTGCACCTCACCTGCGGCTCTTGCTTCTAAAACTTTTTTTTCAGGCTAATCTAAGCTCATGATTTGCCCTACCCTATCTCCACCCCAGCTTAAAAAATCCCTAGAACCTTGCTTCTTTAAGAAGAATTATTAGTGCACTAAGTAATTTGTCTCAATTGTTCCCTGCCCCTCATTATTTAATTAAAACATATCCTACCACTGTTTATTCCTGTTTGATTTCTACTTGTTACTCCACAGCTACATTTTAAAATATATATATTGTATTCCTGACACTGTAGGTTTAAATAGCTGTTTAAGTTACCGGCCCCACTTGGCCCCCAATAAACAGGTAATTTTACTCACTTTTTTCCACCGCTAAACACATGTCTTGGCTGAGATCATCAAACTTTATGATCTCAGCCAATCCAATGATTTTCATTGTTTGCGCCAATCAGCATCTCCTCACAGGGAATTGAATCAATGCATCTCTATGAGGAGCGTTCCACGTCTCCATGCAGCGCAAGGAGATGCTGAATGTCAGTGCTGCACACTGACAATCTTTTGTATTCATAATGGAACATTGCCAAAACTGGTATCAAGAACAAAAATAGAGGAGATTCCTACACATAAGTTATATGTAGGAGTCTCCGAAATTGGTTACGTAAAGTAATCTCAACAGGGGGTAACCCTGATTTGGACAATAAAGAAAGAGAATTTGAGAAAGACCAAACGAAGTGGGAAATTCCCAAGAGATTACCATTAATTGAAGCCACTATATCAAGGTAAAATGCAAACTTTATTAATTGAAATAAAAACCTATATAAACAACCAACCAAAATAGTGTGCTCTACAAACGTGATTGCGTGAAAAAGCTACTGTGGTTTGTAGACTATTCCTGTTGAATAATGAGATGTGATTTACAGAGATATATAGAGTGTAGCTGTATTATAAATACTAAAAGTATTCCTATATTGGAAGTAAATTGGGAACAAACGGCAGAAGGAGAGAATATGAATAAATCTTCTCTTTTAACTAAACCTTCTATAAGAGAATGAGACAGATACTCTGTATCTAATGCCTCGTTTTCACTGAGAAGAACGGTTCGGGTCGGTACAGTTTGAAAAGGTTAGAATATACCAGCCTATTCAGGTGAGTGTTTCCACTGCAAGTCGGACCGCCAGGGGCCATGCAGGGTTTAGAAAAAATGCATAGCGTGTCATTTGTCGTGAGCATTGACGTTATCCTGTACGCCAATCAATGGATTGTATAGTGTGACGCTAGTAGCTCCGCCCTAACCATACTGTACCATTTCCTATGGACCTGTATCTGAAGGGGGCTCAGGAATGGTGCGGTTCGGTTCGGTTGTATGGGCCACTTTCATAATGGAAACACTCAAAATAGCGTACCGTACCGAACCGACCCGAACCGTTCTGCTCAGTGGAAACGAGGCATAAGTGGTAACCACCCAGTATAACTGATTAGATGTTACACAAATGTGATGTTATGTAACCAAGCTCAATCAGTGAAACTAGAAAATACCACTTAGAATTCCCATTAAATCGAAAAAGGGACAATTAACTGGGTATACAGATTGCTAGAAGGTAACATTTGGTATGAAAGCAATGTTTGAATACAAAACAGGAAGTAGTATAGGAGTAAGAATTAAAGTTTAGAAAAAAAGCAACATTAAAGTGTAGTTAATACAGATATGAAGTATTCCCTGCCTCTATATTCTAAAGATAAATTCTATACCGCTAATAATAATATTCTACCCCCCCCCCCTACTGCTTCGAGGCAGTCCCTAAGGTGTTTCAATATAAAGCAGGGAGTGGTAAAGGAGTTAGGATTAGAGTTTAGAACAAAGGCAACATTGAAGTGTAGTTCATGTAAATATGAAGAATAACCTGTCTCTGAATTCTAAAGGTAGATACTATACTCCTAATAATAATATGTTAACCCCCCTACTGCTTCAAAGCAGTCCCCAGTATAGCTATCAAGCCCTTTTCCTTAGAGTAAAAAGGTAGCCAAAGTGCCCAACCACAGAGCAAGGTGAACTAAAAACAGATTCACATTAATGCATATCGTCCATAAAGTGCAGTCGACGCACTTTTTAGGCAATATGCACTAATGTGCATTTATTTTTACTTTACCTTGCTCTGTGGTTGGGCACTTTGGCTAACTTTTTTTTATCAAGAACAACATACAGAAATTTAGAACAAACTAAAGACAATAGAATATTAAAAGATCAGAGTGATGTATGGGTTATGGTGCCAGAATTGACCAGGTGCCCATCAATGTAAATTGTCAAACCATTTGCTACTCATTTGACAACATACATGCGGTCTGTTGGGCCCTGGTCATTACCACCATTGAGAGCAATGCACTCCTACAGAGATGGTTCCATTACCTCTCCTGAGCTTGGCACTTCTGTACAGTTGTAAGTGTCACCTAATTGCTCTCAGCCAATGAGCTAAGCTCTGCACTGCTGGACTTAGCTCAATGCAGAGAACTTCAGAATCTCATGGAGGAGGTAAAAACCAAAAAAACAGACCCACAACACCGGAGTAACTTACAAAAAAATGCTTTTTCACCCCCCAGTGATGTGGTACTAGTAGTATTTTGTATTTTGAACCCAAATGGTTGCTTTGCCAAATCTTCACATGGATCTCATTTGGGCCTGAAACATTGCTAAGTCCTCATTAGCGGAATAAACCTCTTTTTGTGAGTTATTCAAGTTTTCAGTTTTTTACTTTGTGCATTTTGAAGAATATTGAGAGAACGTGGTGTCATTGCACCTGGAGCTACTTGCAATAGAGTGCTACCTCCCTCATTTTGCTCTCATGGTGGAGGTGACGGGCACCTAGTGGTCCCTGAGTGGGTTGCCAAGCCACGGGAGTGATTAAGGTGCTTGGAATGTTCTTTTAAGCATAGTGTGCATGGCACCTGTTCTTGAAATCAGCTACTTAAATGTGTTCTCATAACTCAAAGTAGAGACCGAAAAGGGGAAAATAATCTTTGATAAACTGATGATGAGTCATCCTGTAAGGCAGTAGTTTAGAGGTTTTGAACTTCTGTGGTTTTTGCAAAGATGAATAGAACGTACAAAGAGGAGAATATATGCAAAGCATGGCAGAGAAGCCATCCCATGTACTTACTGAATAGAACGGCTGAGCACAACAGCAATAAGAGAGGAGCTATGTAATTAGCAGTCTTCCTGTTCATTGTGATCTTGTGGTGGGATCTTTCTGTGGGAAACAAAATAAGTCAAAATTATGTGATTCATACACGTTTCTTGTTTTCGGTAAACATAGTTTGCAGTGTCTATCAAGAATCAAAATATTTTGCAACTTGTTAACTTAGGGTATTATTTCACAATGTTTACACATGCTCGTATCAAGATCACATCAATGAGGTTAATGGACGTCATGTCAAGATTGGAAATTGACGCAAAACGATCTGGAGTAGAAATTTGGAAAGAAAGGTAGATACTGAAGATAGAATAAAACAACCCGCCACTTGTTTTATCCATCAACTTCATGTGGGTTGGAGACAGATTAATTATCTAGCATCTTGATGGACAGCAGATAAAAGTGGAGGCTACCCAGGTGTTTCAGCATATGTGAACAAAAGTACAATTTTGGAAGGTTTAAGTCTAAAGTAATGCAGCTAAATCTCCAAGGGTTTAATTATTAACCACAGTTAATAATTAATTAAATTCAGTAAATTCACTAAATTTTACAATTGGATCCCAAATGGTTTAAATGAAGACAAAAAGACAACTAAACAATGATTCAGACTCCTACGTTATACTCATATTTTTATGTTGCAGTTGTATGTAACAATTTTTTAAGTTGCTTTCTTCACTTCAAACTACACTCAGTGCCACACGATGACAAAAAAAACCCAGATGTTTAAAAATGTGAAAAAATCTATCAAAAACAAACAAACAATTAATTTTAAAAAGTCACATTGATATAAGAATTGAAACCCTTTGCTATGACACTTGAAGCTCAAATGCATCCCATTTCTCTGGCTCATATTTGAGATGTTCTACGTTTTAATTGGAGCCTATCTGTGGAGAATTTAATTTATTGGACATGATTTGGAGAGGCACACACCTATCTATACTGTGTATGTCTCACAACTGTAAATGCGTATCAATGCAAAAAACAAAAAACAAGCAATGGGATCAAATGGACCGCCTGCAGAGGTCAGAGACAGGATTGTGTTGAGACACTGATCTGGGGAAGGATACAAAAATGTTGGCTGCATTGAAGTTCCCAAGAGCACATTGGTCTCCAGAGTTCTTAAATGAAAGAAGTTTGAAACAAGCAGGACTCTTCCTAGGACTGGCCACCCAGCCAAACTGTGCAATTGGGGGAGAAAGGTCTTGGTAAGAGAGGTAACCAACAACCTTATGGTCATTTTGAGTGAGCTCCATGTTTGGAAATGGTAGCTTCTTACAGAAAGACAACTATCACTGCAACAATTCATTGATCTGGCCTTTCTGGCTGAAAGTAGCTTGGAATTTGCAAAAAATTTACCTAAAGGTCTCTTAGACTGTGAGACACAAGTTTCTCTGGAATGATGAAATGAAGACGGAACGGGTTGACCTCAATTCAAAGCACCAAGTCTGGAGGAAACCAGGCACTTACCATCACCAGGGCATACTATCCCAAAGGTGAAGCATGGAAGCATGAAACTGCAGGGATGCTTTTTAATGGTAGGTACTAGGAGACTTGTCAGGATTGAGGGAGAAATGAGCACAGCAACATACAGAGATATCCTTCATGAAAACTTTCTCCAGACACGTATAACCTCAAACCTGGCTGAAGGTTTACCTTTCAACGGGACAATGAGCCTAAGCACACAGCCAAGACAATGAATGAGTTGCTCAGTGATATCTGTATGAATGTTCTTGAGTGGCCCATGCAGAACCCAGACTTGAACCCAATTGAACATATTTGATGATCTCGGAAGAGAGTTGAAATGGCTGTCTAGCAATAGCCCCCATCCAACCTGACAGAGCTTGAAAGGGTCTGCATAGATGAATTGCAGAAACTATCCAAATCCAGATGTGCAAAGCTTGTAACATAATACCAAAAAACTTGAGGCTGTATTCAATGCCATATCAATTCATACCAGGGATTAGTGTAGTGTTTGGCTGAGAAAGCTCAGCGGACACTCACAGCCTCTCACTAGCGGCTACCTCAGGAATGGCGTGTAGTGGAACATAGATCCGCCTCCACTATATTGTCATTGGAGGCCGAGATTCAGTCTGCCGAGGAATAGAATCTCTACAAAATTACCCAACACCCAGACTCCAGGCGCCATAACTACTTCAATTCATTAAAATGGTTATGGTGTGTCTACAGTGTTTCTTTAAACAGACAGGGAACAGCTGTACATCACTCATGACAATAAAATGAGTGTAGGAGCAGGAAAGCCTATGAAATCAACAAATTCAACAAAACCTAGTTCAATATTGCACAGATCATTTGTGAAATCCCTCTTGACATAATCCCTATTTTAATTATTGGCCTTCTTACCAGGTTCACAAAATCACAAATATATTTTGGCCTAATGGTATGACCCTTGATGCTTTGCCAGCGGCAAGCGGTACTGTCACTTCATCCTAAAAAAAATGAGTAGTTCATAAAGATAGAATCTAAAAGAAATTCTGATACCTCTCAATCAAGAGATATACTGAGACAAAGTAGGGGATACTTTGTCTCAGTATTTTTCCTACACCTGACACTTCTAGATACTGGGCGGAGCTACCGCCGTCTAAAAGTGTCAATCCCCCCCAGCCATCACCATTGACGGCTTCAGGGAATTGGCTCTGTCTACGGAGGATCACACTTTTTCATGGATCCACTATAGCCCTCAATGCTGTACTTTTGTGAATGCCGGAGACTACAGCAGTGACATCAGTTCCTGGTGCTAAAAAGACCCACGGGAGAAGAAAAAGGGGTCTGCGAGGGACAAGTTCAGGTAACGTCTCTGACCCCCTGGCCACCAGACTCCCAGTGACAATGTCACCATCTGGGGTCTCTGCGAATTCTGCAAAGTCCCCGTTGCTGACAGTGACGCTTAAAGTCATCATGGAGTTTTTAAGTCTCCTACAGCTGGGGATCTACGATCTGGCCCACCCTGATGTGAGCTACAAGCCCAATACTAATTTTGCTATTCAGAGAAGTAATGAGCAGAGCAGATTGCAATTTTCTACTTGGCGAAAAATGTAATTTTATCTAGGGGAAGATTTGTTAAGGCAAAAACAGGTGCTTTTCTGAGGCAAAGTGCATATAAGGAGCTCTAACTATGAAAACCAACAGAATGTGTCTCAACATTTAGCACCCAGAATAGCAGCTGATAAATGTCCCTCTACATGTAAAATATAGTAACAAACAATAAGTGTAAGTATACGCTATAATAGTAAGCATCCGTTCTATTATAAGCCAGATTTAACTTTTTGGTTTTATGTTCCCAGCCACAATTTTTTTCCACTTCACTGAGCTTACTCTTTGTATTACGTAAACAGAGAATTTAAAACTTTCGATCATGCTTCTCTCTTGATATCACATTATGTGTAGAGTAAAGGGGGGGAAATACCAGAGACTATTTTTGAATGCAGAAACAAAATCGTTACCAGCACTCCTGCAAAACACATTACCGTACACCATCTGTTTGCAGACACACAGAAAATTAAGTGCTTCTACTATATACTTTTCAACTTCTTCATTCCATTTATGCATTTTGCAAGCTGAATTCTTAGCATATGTATACATTACAAGAACCTATAAAAAAAAATAGTCTGCCGCCAACTGCCAATCAATTAAATGAGAGATGAGAGCAAGAGAACCCTACATCAGGAGGGGAGGGCCTTCTACTCTCCATCACAGCAACTACAAGATTACTCTGGCAAGTGTGTCTGGTACCTTTTTTTATGCATTTTAAAAATCTCGTATGTGTCTTAGCAATGCTTTATACATTCGTAGTCGTTTGTTGACATCTACAAGTCATCATATTGTACACTTTTTTTTTTTTTTAACAACAGCTGCCCTACTTGTTATCAACATGTATACTGTGTTCATGTATACTGTGTTCATGTTAAAAGCCACCATTTTAACCCCTTAAGGACACATGACATGTGTGACATGTCATGATTCCCTTTTATTCTAGAAGTTTGGTCCTTAAGGGGTTAAGAACACTTTGCAGGAATAAGATGTGTTGCTGATTAATTGCTAAGTATTTGGGTTTTGCAGATGCCCCACATTTTGGTATAGCATTTAGCATGATGAAATGTGTGGTTTATTGAAATCACATGGCAGAAAGCAGGTTATGGTTGGCAGTTCTAGTTTAACAATATTAATGTTCTACCCAGTAATTATGAGTTACCTGAGTATGTATTTCCATTCAATGATTATAATTATTAATTTGCTACTTCTTAATTATACATACATCTCCAGAGACTTCAGTGGTGGACGCTTTTTACGAGCCACGTATTGGAATCCTTATAGGCAAATTCAGGCTATTCTAGGATACTCAACAAGTTCTGCTACGCTTTTGCTTCCAAAGCCCAGAATATGAAGAGTGTATGCATAGAAATCAATCAGACAGGTAAACAGGACAGGAAAGGGTTACAGAGAAACTCAGGGCCAAGACCAAAGCCAAGGTCTATACTAAAAATAACACCATGTATCAAGGAATGCACTAAAAAGTATTTGCAATAGAAACCATGCCTGCGACCCCAAAATACACGCGAATGGGGGCGCTGGACTGACTTGGACCAATTTGATCTGTAAGTGCGTTAATGCCCCCATTGCCCCTTGAAGAGCTTGGGCCATGAGCAGCGTTCATAGCTTTACAGTTTGGACCACACGAATCTCTGTAGCAGTCGGGCATCCCCTTCACTGCAAGGGCCACATAAATGGCTCTGGAGTTCAGCGTGCATAGCCCAAACAGAGGAACCCGGCCGGCACAAGGACTGGGTAAGTAACGCTACAAGAACTGACTTTTCACTTGCTGCCTAATCTATCCCACCCCTTGGCAGGTTTCAGTGTAACGATACAATCAATGTTATTCACTTCACCTGACAGTGGCTTTAATTTTGTGGCTGATCAATATATACTGCTTAGACTTATAAAAGTATATTTTTATTCCTTGAACTTTGTTTTCTGTCGACATATGTTAAAGTCTTGTATATCAGTCAGCAGCTGTTCTCTTGTTTGCTAAATATAATATTCAACACAGTTCTTAAATTCACTAGTAATCTGTGTTGAGTTAAAATGA
Source organism: Pelobates fuscus (assembly GCF_036172605.1). Classification (NCBI taxonomy): domain Eukaryota; kingdom Metazoa; phylum Chordata; class Amphibia; order Anura; family Pelobatidae; genus Pelobates; species Pelobates fuscus. The sequence goes on from NC_086324.1 coordinate 147,404,188, forward strand.
ATGCTACATGGCAATTGTGTATTCTTTGATGTATGCATTGGCATCAACTTAACACACACACCTACGTAAGATGATCAACCATTTCAAATTAACATAAATATAAATAAAAGAGAGTGCATTTTGGTAGGTGCAATCAGATTCTGGATTCACACAGTTTCTTTTGTGGTTACACACACAGCTACTAGACATTCATTGAGTAGTGTTTTTTTTTATTCAGAAAAAGATGTTTATCTTGAATTGGTGCCACATTTCTGATAAGAGAGCAGAGAGGTCAATGACAATACATTGGATATGTCTCCAATCTTGCCATTGACGCACTCCTGCTGGTTAAAGGGGAAATTCATGTATCTCTGCTAATTATTTTTCAGGCACCATAGCGCTTGTTCCAAAGGCCTAGAAAAGGCTTGCTAGAACATCCCTGATGAGAAACTGAATCTCTAGACAAGATTAGATAAAGGATCTAAGTCATGCTTAGCTTCTAGAACTGTAGAAGTTAGTCCATATCTTGATATTATCTTTACCTTCTCCATTCCAAAGACTCTTTAACAGCATTTCTTGATAAACTGTACACACCTCCTTATGTGCAAAAACTATTTATGACATTAGAACATTCAATCATTGTACAGTTACGCAATGTCAGGAAATGTTTTCATTCACATTGTTGAATGAGCGATTTAAGTATACACATAGATAGTGATAGATACAAATAAAAATGTATACATTCTTGAAATAATTTTCTGTGTTAGCCTTTATTACATGCAGTGGAAAAAAAAAAACTATTCGTGGCTATTTTCCGTCTGATATTGCTGTTAAATGCAGATCTTAAATTATATGCCAAACTTTTAGCCTCCCAACTAGCCCCCTACTACCTCAGCTAGTGTCCCCAGAACAAGCTGGTTTTGTACATCAACGACATGCATCTAACACCAGGCATATTCTAAATATTCTAGAAATCAGTCAATATCATTCAACCACTGTTTCTCTCTTAGTCTTCAACACCAAGAAGGCTTTTAATAAAATGTATTGGAAGTATTAACCTGCATCCTCAATAGAATGGGAATCCCCCTTTCATTCCTGTAGGCAATCATGAGGCTGTATACATTTTAGAAAACAAAGAAAAGTGGAAGCCTAATGTGTGATAGGTTGAAAAGGCAGTGAAGGGGTTAACCCTAAGTAGAAGAGAATATGATGAAAGAAAGAGAAGCACTGCCAAGAAAAAATAATAATAAATCCAACTCTAAATCAAGTATACATCCATTACTAATTCACTATTATTCACTAGATCTGTCTATCTTATAATTTTATACTTTATCTCTCTAGTTTTATCTCTCTCTATATTCCCTATCTGTATATTGAGGTCTATTGAGAGTAATTAGATTTGTTTTTTATATATTCATATCACTTTTTTCGTTTCACTATTAAAAGTTATGTTTTAACAATTTACTATTATTGTTATTTTTCCTTGGCAGTGCTTCTCTTTCTTTTATCATATTCTGAGGCTGTATACAGCTTCGTCCGCTTATAACCTATCCTCAGGTGTCCTATAGCACTTCCCTATAACAAACGTGATGAAACAGGGTCGCTCCCTCTTATTTTCATCCTCGCACCCTCGCACCATCGAACCCTTAATAGACAATGTTTAATCAGCCCCAGACATAATGGCTATCCCAACTCCTATAGGTAAACAAACACTATCACTATTTGCTGATGACATCCCACTAACACTTTCACCGTGGGAACCTTTGATCCCTGGCCTTTTACACCTCCTCACAGAGTACAGCAAAGTTTCTTATTGTAAGAAAAATGGAAAAAGTTCCCAAATCCTACTCTCTACATGCCCCAAGTTCTGCTCAACCAACTTCAATCAAAACATTGGTTCAACAGGTGGACTACATATCTACTGTACTTGGTGGTCAAGATTGCTTTCAAGAAAACTACTTCACTAAAAAATAAAACATGCTAAACTTTCCTAAACATGCTAAAGACCATTTCAGTCCAAGAGGACCGCACACTCCCAAAAGTAATTTCTACTCATACTCTCTACAAATATCAATCTCTCATACATTCATACATTCGGAAAAAGTGTCCACCAAGAATATTCTGCAAAGTAATCCTGCACACATTCATACAATGAGATTGCGATCACCGGATTGCCATGCGCAAAGTCGGGCTGTAACACACTTAAACAAAATTAGCTTAATACTATCAGCTGATTCTATATGTCCATTCGCAGAACTCACACAAATGTATCCATTAACCTCGTGGATGTCTTCACCTATCTATGCTTAAAAATATTCTTCAAAGTTCTCGAGTTCTCTCTACAGACTCATCACAATTGACGCACTTCCAAAGGCTCTTGGTGGGACCGTCAAAATATCTTGAAACATTGTCTGCATGATAAAACTCTCTCTTTACAGAAGACTCTGATATAACACTTGAGTTATACTAAAAAGTTTTAAATAATCCTCTGATATGGCTCTCAATTTGTGAGTTGTATTCCTCTCCTTCTGATCTTCTATTTATTATTATTATTATTATTATTATACAGAAAGCACTATGTATATGTGCTTTCTTTTTCTCAGATGAACTTATTTTTGCTGTATTCCTTCTACTAAGTATATTTTGCTTATTCTCTGTGGGTATAATATATTTCTGTATTTGTGTAAATGTTTGTGTAATGTTTTCATATATCACCGACCCATTATTAATATGGTGGCTTCATGATGACCCTTATTTTGGATTATTTTGTGTTGCATTTTTAACAATGTTAAAGTTGAATGGTCACTTCCGTGGAGTTTACATAAAACGAAAAAAAAAAACCCACATTGTTTTAAACTTTTTATTCTCTTCATACTTCAAAGTTTATATTAAAGATTTAGCATAGAACATTATCTAGTTCAGAAATGACAACGTCAGGGCACACATTACAAATGTAAAGGAAAAATAGAAACATTGTTTCATTTCTCGTCTTTATTGTAAGATTTCTCGATGCTGACTGCCAGGTGCAAAGGACAGAACTTATAACAAGACCTGACAGGAAAACTAAGATGGCGGCACCCAGTTGCAGGATAGAAAAGTGTGGATTTCAACATTTTATTATTCACATCTCGCTAGGAAGCATAGAAGGTAGCCAATTAAAAATGAGGCTCTTCTATATTGAGGCTTTTGTAGCTGGCAAAAAAAATTAATAAAATAAAATACTCCAGGTTTCGTTTATGTAAAACCCATTTTTTTTTTAACTGGAATCGAATCTACTCCAATCCTTTATTCACTAATCATCCTTGATTTGTAAAAATAGGTATTTCAAGATATTTTTTGCTTTGACTATATTCAAATATTTAGTAGAACTCCCTTTTGAGAAATCGATGCAAACGTCAACGTAATACATACAATTGTCAAAAATGTTAAACCTTTTCAGACCAGTCTGAGAAGAAAATTGCATTTTAGTTCTCCTTAACCACAGAGATGGTTTTCAAAGCAAACCACAGTGTCACAATATTCTCTGAAGTTTAGAATATGTGAACTTCCAAAGAAAAGGTTGAATCTGAAAAGAATAAAAACTGAGAACTACTGAATAGATATAATCTATTCGAGTGTAGGTCACGTTTTTTTCTACAGTAAGAAGTTGAAATTGAATTACACAACAGGAACTTTATATCTTTAGTATCTCTCCATTTGTCTGCCTGTCTATATTATTTTACATGAGGATACCAGCCTAGTTTATACTATACATGAGGTAGAGTTTTTCTATTGTTTTTTCTGAATTAATTTAGGAGATTTTGTTTTACTGGACAGAAAGTTGGGGTGACATGAGAACCAACTTGAAAAATGTTGGACAAAGTAGTTGAGTTGAAAATTCATCTTTTTTTTCGCACTACTTTTTTTCCCCCTAATTTTTGCTATAGGTTCTCAAATTACCCCTCACCCCTCTTAAGTCACCAGAAATCACTGCTTGGCGAAAAGTCCCAGAGCTTGCGCTACCATAATACAAACTAGGTCCTTACCTAGAGTGCAGCCGGCTCCAAGGAGAAGCATATCAGCCAAGTGTTAGTGTAACAAAGTGAGTGGGGGTTATGAATAAAGAGTAATTCTAGGGCAGGGTTCTAAAATTGGAGCGGTAATCATGGAAACCAATGAAATGTTCCTGCTGAATTTTCACATTCCCAAAACTCTGAATGACTCTTTATACATAACCAGGGCCGTCTTTCCACATGGGCACGCTGGGCAGTAGCCCGGGGGTCCCACAAGCATAGGGCCCCACCGTGATGCTCATGTGCCCACACCGACAGGGGAGATCCTTTGATCTCCCCTGCTGGCCCATGGAGAGTTGGCCCTGTTTTCTTGCCGTAGGCCCTCTCGGGCCAGTGGGAAGATCAAAGCTCATTAAAGAGAGAGAGGGGGGAGGACACGCTCCTATACAGCATTCTGCTCACGGGAGGAGTGAAGCTTTAGGCTGTAAATATATAATACTTACCACCGGACCACCAGGGCTGGCTGTGTCCTCCCCTCCTTCAGCAAAGGTAAGAAGAAGGTTGGGGGGGCATGAAGATTGTTTTAATGGATTTTTATTATAATTTTCTTTAAAAAATATTTAAAAAACAAAACAAAAAACATTTGCTCCCTGCACCCCTAACACTCTGCAACCCACACATACACACACAACACTCCTCACACTCCGCAACTCTCACACTATGCAACCCTCACACTCTGCAACCCTCACACACAGCACCCCTCACACACACAGCACCCCTCACATACACACACTGCACCCCCCCACACACACATCACCCCTCACACACACACACACAGCACCCCCCCACACACACACAGCACCCCTCACACACATACAGCACCCCTCACACACACACACACAACACCCCTCACACAAGGCAGTGTCCCAGTGCACTGCTTTGCCCAGAGGAGCCCACAATGCTGTTAATATGGCACTGTACATAACCAATGTGAACATTTTATTTGTACCATAAGAGGATGACACCCCAGTTGTCGGAGGAAGGTCAGAAAAAATGTGATCTACCTCCAACAGGATGTAACAAGGGGGGTAACGTTGCCAAACAATCGCCCAATAAACTAAGAAGATAACCCTCAAATGCAAGTCCAGAAAAATAGGAAATAATCAAATAGAATAATGGATGATTCAAAAAAGACAAGGGGGGAATTGGTGGTATACCAATAGGGGCTAGTCAGTTATTGAATAATGTACTATCTGTGTGATGCAATTTTAAATTAATAATAATAAAGGAATTTGCTTCAAACTAACCATTGGTTAGAACTAACTTCTCTTTTTTGGAATTATCCAATATTCTGTACATTTTCTTTCATGTAAATACAGTCTCCTTTCCACTCAACAATAAAAGACAGAAACCTTAATAAATCCACCCAGAGTTCCAGAATGAATATTCTGTGTATCACCTCTCACCTCTCCCCATCACCTGCCCCTATTTTTATCTGTCTTATAAAGAACAGCCAGCATCCCTCTCCAGCTAGCTCCCCGATTGCTGTTTACTGTCTATTGTCACCTTTCTCAGGTGTATTCAATAATCTGAGAATTGCACGGGACTCAGGGTGACTTTAAAGTGAATTTCAACATTAATGCCACGATTGCAACTTCGGCAAATTCTCCAAGTAATTTCTGTTTTCAGCGTGTCTATTTTGGCCTTAAATGAGAAATTCACTTTAAATTCACATCAAGATCTCACCTTAGTGAAAAACCCTGTCATTATGACTAAAGTACAGATACATTAAAGTGGATAGCGAGATTTAAATTTAGTGTGGGTTCGTGGGTGAGGTTGTAGTAAACGGGACATTTTGATGTGTGTCTGATGATGATGGAACTTAGGGAAGTTGGGAGCTGTCTGAGATTGGTGGGACACAGATGGTCTGAGAATTCACTGGTTCAGAGTTGTAGTGGGTTGAGTGATGGGGCTCAGGGAAATTGAAGAAATGCCTGAGAGTGATAGGGCACAGGGATATTGGTGAGTGTGTCAGAGAAGTATGCAGTGCAGTTAAATTAGGGTGTGTGGTTGTAATTGATGGAACTCAGCGATGTTGGGGTGTTTGATAAAATCGAGAACCATGAGAGGTTGGTTTGTGCAAGCGTAGGGCATGGGTAGGCAACCTTTGGCACACCAGATGTTGTGGACTACATCTCCCATAATGCTCATCAGGGGAGATGTAGTCCAAAACATTTGGAGAGCTAATGGTTACCTACCCTCAGGCAATTTGATTTTCAATTCACAGCAATTCACTGTTTTGTGAATAAACCCCCCAATCCTTCCAAACATGGTTATTTTTTCCCTTCGGCACCATATCAATACTAAGTACTGCTGGTACACACATCTCATGTGCCACTCTTGTTAACAGTAAAATCGTTATTTTGGCTGGTATTTGTACCAGACCTGATTAGACCGTCAGAAAATTCAATCATGAAAGATTATTTTAAGCATAACTATAAGAAAGACCTCTGCTAAACGAACAGTAAAACAACAATTGTTCTTTAATGAAGGACTGTAATATATATTTGATATGACACAGTTTCACATAAATAACACACAGAGATGATTTACCTTCTGATTGTCCATTTTGGCAGTTCATGGTGAGTACCCAAGCATATTCATGGGCTGCAGGGATGCCCTTCTGTGGAAATAGGATTAAAAGAGCTGATTGAAGCTGAACCACACGTAATATCACTGACAGACAAACACTTACTTCCACCCGGCTAAATGAAATGTAAAAGCAGATCTATCTGTTGTGTAGGTGACGTGATGTATAGGATGTGGTGATGTGTGCATGTTGCATGTGTGCTGCGCAGAGTTAGTTATATTTTTGTGCAAAAATATATATGAGAAAAAGTGGGTAGAGGATATGTATAGTTTCATATCTTATTAGGCAACATATAAACGGTGACATATATACCCTAGAAATGTCTTTATCTGTCCATCCATTCACTCCTCCAGCCATCCATCCCTCCACCTCCACACCCATCCATCCACCGATCCATCCCTTCACCCCCACACCCATCCATCCACCCATCCATCCCTCCACCTCCACACCCATCCATCCACCGATCCATCCCTTCACCCCCACACCCATCCATCCACCCATCCATCCCTCCACCTCCACACCCATCCATCCACCCATCCATCCCTTCACCCCCACACCCATCCATCCATTCATCCCTCCACCCCCACCACCCATCCATCCACCCCTCCACCCATCCATCCCTCCGCCCCCACACCCATCCATCCATCCCTCCACCTATCCATCCATCAATCCATCCCTCCACCCCCACCACCCATCCATCCACCCCTCCACCCATCCATCCCTTCACCCCCACACCCATCCATCCATCCCTCCACCTATCCATCCATCCATCCATCCATCCCTCCACCCCCACCACCCATCCATCCACCCCTCCACCCATCCATCCCTTCACCCCCACACCCATCCATCCATCCCTCCACCTATCCATCCATCAATTCATCCCTCCACCTCCACACCCATCCATCCACCCATCCATCCCTTCACCCCCACACCCATCCATCCATTCATCCCTCCACCCCCACCACCCATCCATCCACCCCTCCACCCATCCATCCCTTCACCCCCACACCCATCCATCCATTCATCCCTCCACCCCCACCACCCATCCATCCATCCACCCATCCATCCCTTCACCCCCACACCCATCCATCCCTCCACCTATCCATCCATCCATCCCTCCATCCCTTCACCCCCCCACCACCCATCCATCCATTCCTCCAACCCCTCACCCATCCATCCATCCCTCCAATCCCTCACCCATCCCTCCACCCACCCACACATCATCCATCCGCCCACCACCTATCCATCCCTCCACCCACCCACACATAATCCACCCGCCCACCGACACCTCAACCATCCACCCGCCACCCATCAACTCCTCATCCACCCACCACCGATCCATCCCTCCATCTACCCATCCATTCATCTATTCATCCATCCACCTACTCATCCATCCATCCATTTACCCATTGTTCTTGGTATATGTAGGCCAGGTTTAATTTGCTATACTTATTCTGAATTCTTAATATTTCACAGCTTAGCATTTCACTATTGATTGCTATGTAGGAAAACACCAGGGACATTTATATTTGACTACTGCAGCCTTTAAGTTTCCCCACAGTAAGAGGTGTTTAAAAGGGACGGTAACTTAGAGATGCTATATTTAAAGGGACACTCCAAACACCAATGCACCCTAGACTCCTTATATGCATTACGGGCTATACATTTTCTTGTAACTGTGTCCACGTATATCTGCTGCCTGTTGTAAAAATCCTCAACTACAAGACTGCCCCTACCATCAAAGATATCACAGGAGGATTCTTAGATTTCTAAATACCTGTTTAATTGCTCACTGAGTGGCAGCACACTATACAGATCCCTCCTATAGGAAAGGGGAACCATCACTTACCGAAAATGACACCACTAAATTAAACATTGAAAATCACCTAGAACTTGTGTTACTGTGGGATGCTCCACTTTTTTTTTAATGTATAATAAGGATTTAGCTAATTACATGACAATCCAGCTCGGTCATGGCACGGCCAGGGCACAATAACGCATTCGGAAAGGAGACACACAAACATTATTTGTATTTCTCCTCCTGACTTCACAAATTACATTCAGGTAGGCAGACATATGATCTATGAACTGTGCTAGACAATTGCAATGGACTTTATAGAGTAAAACATTCTTTGATTCACCAGCATGTCTTCCAGTAAGCCTTCCCATATACAGCTGTCCGTCATTTACAGCTGTCAATACAGGAAATGAACAGCCACATATATTAAATTTGCATACATTTTAGTTTTGCACAGAGCTGGTTTCCCCACAGATGCCTGTTCTTGTGCTTTCAACAGCGGTATGTGCAGTAGTTTACGCAGCAAAGTGTAATTAGCAAATGAAATAAATAAATATTTTGTTGGTTCAAACGTGTCAGGCATGTCGTTTGTGTTATTTTTTCCAAAAACCGTGCCACACACGTGAGAAGACCCCTTTAAAATATAGAAATAAATTCTAAAATATATTTTTAAATACAGTATATTAAAGCAGCACAGATACAAAAGTCAAATCAGCTTTAAGCATGGTTTTATGTTCAGGAATGTGTCATTTTAAATCAGGCGTAATTACAGAATGTGTTTATCGCTTATTCTGTCATTCTATGCACAGATATTACGTGGATATACAGTAAAACGTGTTATATGATATTTCTTGTTTTGCAATCCATCTGACGGGTTCTGAGTAATTTCAGCAGAGCATACTGGAAGCAATTTTAGAGCACACTGGAACCATGACATTAGAAATATTAAAAAGTGTCATAAAATACCTTATTAACGAGTGTGTTTAAATGAAAGACGTGTGTTTGTCACTGTAGATACACAAAATAGTATGTTTGTATGTGGGCCTAATGCTACACACAGTAATTTCAAGAGGGTACCTGAAAACAGGCACCTGTATTTTAAAAGGCATTGTTACGTGCAAATATGCGGTGATACCCAGTGTATTGTCTTATATAATATATTGATCAATCATAGAAATATAAATATATATATATAGTGTGTATTGTCTTATATGATATATTGATCAATCATAGAAATATATATATATATATATACACAGTGTATTGTCTTATATAATATATTGATCAATCATAGAAATATATATATATATAGTGTATTGTCTTATACGATATATTGATCAATCATATATATATATATAGTGTGTATTGTCTTATATAATATATTGATCAATCATAGAAATATATATATATATATATATATATATATATATATAGTGCATTGTCTTATATGATATATTGATCAATCATATATATGTATAGTGTGTATTGTCTTATATGATATATTGATCAATCATATATATGTATAGTGTGTATTGTCTTATATGATATATTGATCAATCATAGAAATATATATATATATATATATATTGTATTGTCTTATATGATATATTGATCAATCATAGAAATATATATATATATACAGTGTATTGTCTTATATAATATATTGATCAATCATAGAAATATATATATATAGTGTATTGTCTTATACGATATATTGATCAATCATATATATATATATATAGTGTGTATTGTCTTATATAATATATTGATCAATCATAGAAATATATATATATATATATATATATATAGTGTATTGTCTTATATGATATATTGATCAATCATATATATGTATAGTGTGTATTGTCTTATATGATATATTGATCAATCGTATATATGTATAGTGTGTATTGTCTTATATGATATATTGATCAATCATAGAAATATATATATATATAGTGTATTGTCTTATACGATATATTGATCAATCATATATATATATATATAGTGTGTATTGTCTTATATAATATATTGATCAATCATAGAAATATATATATATAGTGTATTGTCTTATACGATATATTGATCAATCATATATATATATATATAGTGTGTATTGTCTTATATAATATATTGATCAATCATAGAAATATATATATATATATATATAGTGTATTGTCTTATATGATATATTGATCAATCATATATATGTATAGTGTGTATTGTCTTATATGATATATTGATCAATCATATATATGTATAGTGTGAATTGTCTTATATGATATATTGATCAATCATAGAAATATATATATATATAGTGTATTGTCTTATATGATATATTGATCAATCATATATATATATATATGTGTGTGTCTTACTGTTTTGATGATATCCGACAGTTGCCTCAATGTAATACTTTTTCTGTTAAGAATAACTTTTATATCCTAATACAAAAAAATATGAGGCGAGTCATTTCCAAAGCATTTTTGAATCCTCTTCAGGACTTGGTAAACTAGCACGGTACATTAAATTAAACCTCACAGACTACTTAACAGTGTATACGTCAGGTGGCTTGGAGCAGTTTTGAAACTTTATTTACAATTAAATACAAACAAAATCCAATGCACCATGTGTCATAAAGGGTGTTAATGGGTTTTATGAGGAAGCACATGTTTCTACCAAAGTGTTTTTGAGTTTAAAGTGCAGCAACATTCCTATATAACTTCGCTCTATAACTGAACACTTTTAGAGCAATACAATGTGCCTTGTGAGTGCATCATTTCTGAAAATATTACAGATGACTATACTGAACAAGTACATTATGATTGCTTATTGCTAAAAAAATATAAACATATATGAAAAAGATAATCGCAAGTCTTCACAAGAGTACACGACTCTCTGTGCTGCTGTTTCAACCTGAGACGTACTTCAGCCTCCAGTTATGAGAATGTGAAGGTGTTTTTCAATGTAATTGATAAAATTTCCCATTTATCAAATATTTCCACTTGAAAGTCGTGACTTTAAGCCTTTTAAACTATCTTGTAACTGACGATGATATGAATCTGAAGTCGCTTTATTGAATGCCACAAGGGTAGTTGGCCTTTTAGAGCTTAGTTGCATTATGTGAATAACTACAGGCACCTAATTTTGTTGCACGAACAGACAACGACTAGCCAACCGAAAGACAGCTATTGATTGCGCTATTTTGTTTAAAAGAAGAAGAAAAAAGAATCTTAGACTGTTTCTTTTCAAATATTTTTTTATTTAAGGTTTTATATGTTTTCATTTATATTGCGAGCCTGGAGGATACAATGCAAATTATTTTTTATTACATTTATACGGGCAGGTGAAGAATGCCAAAGTGATCCTGGGCCCTTATATAATTTCTTTGCCCTTATTTCTCACAAGCATACCAATAGGGATGCACATCCTACCTGACTATGCTTGATGTAACTGCACGAGAATGACGAATTGTTACTTGCAGAGCTGTGGTCCGGTTTAAATATGGTTCAAGATATAGAATTTCACCGTGGTAGGGGCAGGAGCAAAAAGACATCTCTCCATCACGCCAAGAAATCTGGCTTGTTACAAACTGGTCTGGTCACGGTTTTAAACAGTCACAGAAAATGGCAGACATGGAACTAGTTTTGGCTAGAGAGTTTTCTAGAGCCTATTAAAGGGACACTATAGGCACCCAGACCACTTCAGCTCATTAAAGTGGACTGGTTGCAGTGCCCCTGTCAGTTTATCCCTGCAATAGTAATTATTGCAGTTAGTAATAAACTGCAATAATTACATTGCAGGGTTAACTCCACCAGACAGCCACTAGAGGGACTTCAGGGTCGTTAGGAGACTTTTGGTCGCTTACTGATGCTGGACGACCTCATGATGTGCATGAGGCTATTAAGCATTACCCCAGACCCACATAAGAAAACATTATACAATGGTTTACTATGGGGCTGTCCTAATGCGCTTCGGCTCTCACCGCGCATGCGCATTAGGCACCTACATCAGCCGATGTCAGGGAAGGAGGAGGCATGGCGGATCCTGACCCAGTGCCAAGAGACATCAGTGCTGGATTCAGGCTAGTGACAAAAGGGTTCTGCATTGGGGTGGAGGTGGAGGGAGGGGAGGGGCACTATAAGGAGCTATAGTGCTAGGAATAGTTTCCCTTTAACTTGGCTGTCAGTAATGCACTGTTTAGATATAAAAGAGTGGACAAAGCATGGGGTATAACTAATTTATTTATTGGCTGGTAAGAGCAATGGCAACATCACTGCCTTAGAACCAGGAAACTCAGTTTGAATCCTGTAGCCCATGGAACAGAGAAGTAAGGGGAATGGACCTTGACAAGGAGAGGAAGTAAGCATAGCAACTGTGACAAACTGCCTTTTGCCACTGGACATTGGGGAGGGCTTATCGCTAACCGCCTGCCCTGCGACTATGGCCCCGGGACATATTACACTTTAAAAACTATATTTGGGCTGAATGGATTTTTATTATGCTGCCTCTGGCTCCTTAACTGGGCTGTACAGAGACTATGGACACCTGGAAAATGTGTAACTGCTTTGCTGAGATTCGGTATTAAAACCGTTCGTGTCTTTTTAACATTCCCTTTGTCTCAGTGTCTGGGTGGCCGCCATTTCGGGACTTTACACGTGTTCGCGGCCATCTTGCGCACGAACAGCAGTGTTTTGCCATTACTCGCGTGGAACTAAAAACGGATATGCAAACAGGCGAACACCGCTGAGTCCTCCAGACCTCCGTAAATTCGTATGGTAACTACCGAACGTTCCGCCGTTCGGTAGAAAGACTTAATAGACTATGGGGATTCTAGCGGCCACCGAGATTCGACTGGATGGCACGAATTTCATATCCTTTCACCGTACGAACGGGGACCGACCGCAAGGCCAAAACTTATGGAACTGTTTTCGGCTAGTTGGTCTGTGCGGTCGGTCAAATCTTTGGAACCTTATAACTTCCGAACCGTTTATCCGAACAAACTGATTTTTGGATATGTTGTTCCCCTGAATAAGAGCTATCAACGGTGTTGGATTTAAAGGTGTACCCCCTGTTTTTGGGGTACATCCAGAACTTGGGTAAAAATGTGTACAGTATAATTATGTTAACTGTTTATCTGAGGGGAGGGGATGTGTGGGTTGTACCTTGTATGTAATTGGTTATTTTCAACCTCCCCCTGGGTGTGTTCTATTTGTACCTGACTGTAATAAAAAGCAGGCTGGGTATTCCAGACCTCAGTTCTTCTTGACCCTTCAAAACGTAGCCTCGTCTCGTTCTTGAAAGGGGATTATTTGGGAATATTACTCTGCTCTTTTTTCAGCTGAACCTGACTCTCCCTCTGGATATCGTGGATGGGATTATACCAGCTTTACTCTTATGCAGCAGCTTGCCAGGGAAAAGGACGTCTCCAACGGCTGATACCCTCTCACTACCTGGGTAGCCGTTACAGCAACCATGTCAATTAGGTCATTAGCTAGGTGGGAGTGGGGCTTGTGTGATATATAAAGCGACCATTTTAGGTAGTGGCCATTTTAATTAACTTTCACTTACCTGGCAGTTGTCCCGGCCCTCCCTCCCTGTTGTTTCTGTTTGGGGTTCTTTAACGTTTTTTCACAGCGATGAAGAATGGCCACGTTAAATTTTGGGGGTAGATGGAGTAGGAAGTGGGATATGGCTAAATTAGGATGGATTAGGCAGGAAGGGTTCATTTGGTTTCTAGGTTTGAGCTCGTCTTTCTAGGTTTGAGCTGGGGATGTAGGGGTGTCTCGGTACGCCCCTACAGTTAATCAGTTTGTTATGGAACCGATAGAACGGCCATGTTATATGTACTGTTATATTGTTATATATGGTTTTGGGGGGTCATTGCCAAGGGGTATTTATGTACGGGAGGATGGTGGGTTACATTTGTGTTATTGTTGACAATGACCTTAATTTGTTATATTTTCTTATAAGTTAATAATGCTGTGGACATATATTTTCCAATACGAAAGTCAGTGTCTGTGTATTCTTGGGTTTGTGGGGAGGTGTTTATAAAATGCAGGTAAACAACTGTGCACTTGTCATGGTCAGGCCTCCTCACATTACGGTTCTCCTACCTCAAATCCTCATCGATTGTAAGCTTGACTTACCTATAAATATGCCCTTTTATAATTCTAAAGTGCAGAATATGTTGGAGCTATTTAAATAACAGCTTACCTTTAGGCTTATGGTGTAACATTCTGCAAAACTGTTCTTGTTACAAAAAATTTGAGCATGCAAAAAATAGTGCATCTATTGTGTTCCTTAAATATTAAAGGGGAACTGACACTTCTTATGAAGTTGTGAAGTTATTGAATAAAACACTGAAAATCACCCATAACCCGTGCTAAAAGATTTTTTATAAATACTCCATTTTCTTTTAAATTTTTATTAAAGATGTAGCAGATGGCATCATAATTCAGTTCAGACAAGGCAAAGTCTGAGCAAATATTGAATGGGTAAATTAAAGGGACACTATAGTCAACAGAACAACTACAGCTTATTGTATTCGTTCTGGTGACTATAATCATTCCCTTCAGCCTTTTCGTGTAAACACTGTCTTTTCAGAGAAAATGCAGATGCATTGATTCAATTTGTCTCTATGAGGAGATGCTGATTGGCCAGGGCTGTGTTTGACTTGTGCTGGCTCTGCCCCGGATCTGCCTAATTGATAGATAATAAAAATTAAAGGGACACTGTAGGCACTCAGACCACTTCAGCTCATTGAAGTGGTCTGGGTGAAGTGTCCCTTTTGCACTTAGTGCTGCAATATAAAACATTGCAGTTCCATAGAAATAGGTATCTGATGCTGGACGTCCTAACGCTCTGCATGAGGACCTCCAGCATCAATGCTTTCCTATGGGGAGATCGAATGCGAGCGCAGCATTTGCAGCGCATGCGCATTAGACCTACTTGGACGGAGGAGGGGGTGGAGCATCGACCCAGCAACGTGGCACATCAGCGCTAGGAAAAGGTAACTAAATAAATTATTTTTAACCCATAATTTGTGAAGTTGTGTCCTTAATTGATGAACTTGATACAGAGAACCTATTTAGAGCCACTCTGTTGATACCAGGACCGGACAGTCCATCAGGCATACCGGGCAAATGCCCGGTAGGCCGCGATGGCCATGGGGCTGAGACCGGCAGGTGCCTCTGCCACAGCATCCCCAGACTCACACAGCACCCCCAGACACACACAGCACCCAGACACACACAGCACCCCCAGACACACACAGCACCCCCAGACACACAGCGCACCCCCAGACACACAGCGCACACCCAGACACACACAGCACCCTCAGACACACACAGCACCCTCAGACACACAGAACCCTCATTCACACACAGCACCCTCGCTCACTCACACAGCACACTCCCACACATATACAGCACACACACACACACATATATATATATATGATATAAAATAACCCTCAGTGAGTTAACAGACAAAGAAAATTAGAAACCTAGAATGTGACTGCAGATAAAAACAACCTCACACACAGCACCCCTCTTACATACACACACACGCTGTGCCCCTCACACATACAATATGTATTAATATATATATATACACACACACACTACAGCACCCCTCACACTGCACCACTACACACATTACGCTCCAGATACACGCTAGATCCCTTACCCTATATGCACTCTTAATCCTCTACACAGACACACACACACAATCTCCTATACACACTCTGGGTCCTTTACACACTAGATCTCCTACACACACACACACACTGCACCACCTACACACACACTACATTCCTTGTCAGCAAACACATACAACATTCTCTAAACACACCCTCTCTACAATCCCTTCACACACTACGTCACCTATACACACTACAGCCCGTATGCACACACTCGCTACATCCACTATAACACTATGTCCCCTATACACACACTCTCTACAGCCCCTAGCCACACATATTACACCACAAACACAAATGAAATTGACTTATTTACACAATACCACACCACACTCTACACACACGCAATCCCACAAGCAGGCTCAAAACACATGCACCATACACTTTTCTGGCCCTTTTGTCCTCTGGTATCCCACTTGTGGAGACACCAGAGACAATTTAAAAGCAAACACAGCGCAAGCATGTTATTAAATTTGCTTGCGCTGCGCAGAAAAATTCAGGGCCTTTTTCTAATGCCAGAACTCTTCAGCGGGGCTCTGCGCATTGAACCAACATGCTCACTTTGAGAGGGGGCGTGCTTGTCATTAATGATGACAAAACACACCCTGCCTGGCCCCGCCCCCTTCTTTGGGGGCCGCTATGATTGAAAAATGCCCGGGCCGAAATCTTTTCCCAGTCCGGCCCTGGTTGATACCATCTATTTACTAGTCATTCACATTGCCTAGCAGTGACTGACATTTGCAATGATGAGGGCTTTGCGCATACCTTATTACAAACAGTATTTGCTGTTTTAGACTTTGCTAACTGATTTTTCTTTGCAAGGTAGCTAAAAAGGTTAGGAGCACTTTATTTTCCATAAATACTGTTAATATCTCAACAATGTTTGATTTGCGTTGAACCTATAAACAATATTGAATCAACTATATTATACTGTAAAGCTAGATAATTGGAGCTAAAATAGTTCCTTTATCATATATAGCTGTACAGGACCTATATGAAAAAATATAAAAAGTATGTATGATTTTAAGAAAACACATTCCATTAATAAGTATTGAGTTGTTTATAGAGCCCAACTGTATACAAATAACATAGTTGCTGTCAAAATATTAGGACCATCCACGTCATAACACTGCAATAAAATATAATGCTTTGGATACATATTCGGTCAGAAGAGCCAACTCGAGTTGGAGAATTTTTACATTTAGGATATTTTGGCCCAACATTTTAAATTCGCTGAGTTAACTTTGAATTACCGAAAATCCACAGGTTACTAAATTGTTAGAAGGATTTTAAGAAGATATTTTTTTACACCAAAACCAGGCTCACGGAGATAGGTTTCAGCCCACACAGATATCTTTGACAAGACTAAAGAACAGACTATATAAGACACTACACTGACTTCTAAGAAACAGTTATGAGAAGCAAAGCGCGAAAATTTGATTTTTCTTTATATTTCATGACGTGTTCACCAAACTGAAAAAAAGAGGAGCATAATATTTTTTTAAAAATCTCTACAGTCCAGCTCCAAACTATACGTGTACAGTTTTATGCATCCTCTTGTTGTGCCCTTAAATTTCTTTTTTATTATAAAAAAATTATCAATAAAAGTTATTATCAAAACTTACCTAGATTCAAAGAAAAGGGTTCATTAACCAGCCGCCCACGACAATAATGGAGAAATTTTAGTATGAATTGGTCCAGAAACAGGGGTCTATAGTCCATGGGGAGAGGGGGTAAAGCTCCAACAAGATTCACATTTGCCAAATCTTACATTTACAAGTGACTGCATCCACAGGCGCAAAATGTTTTAACAGAAGGAACTTTCCGAAGAAATAGCAAGTATATACAAATTAGCATGATGAACAATTTCGTATTCTGCTATGACATAAGGCACTGACTAATAATTTGCTTTTCAAATTATTAGTCATCTTGTCTTTCTTCAATTCTTCAAAATATACTGTAACAACCAGAGTGGATCAGTTACTATCATCAGCCTATTTATCTCTGTCAGGGATCAATTTAATTGACATAGTAGTTTAGTAGTTGCATTTTATAAATTAAATATCCTGGGATACTTTGTTGATGGGCAATAACTTTAACTCTTTATCTGGCAAGTTTATTTTTTTTTTTTTTTCAACGAGTAAAATTTGCAACAATAACTGCATTGATGGTACATAAAATTAAGCAGATGCCTAATATTGTATTTTAGCTTGCAAGAAAACAAAAATTAAATTTTATAGAAATTCTAAATATATTTATTTTTTAGAAATTATTTGTTTATCTTTTGCAAAAAAAAAAAAAAAAAAAAAAAGAATTATTAGAGATCATACATTGTTCCTTCTTTTTCCGTTTATTTGATATGGTCATAAAATACAGAAATCAAATGTGCATAATATATCGTGCATTTGGTTACTTGTAGGGATCTATTGGTATTGTGTGGGAGTGCATCATCCCAAAAATCCAGCAGAGTAGCTTTTATCAATGTTGCAGATTTTGTCTGAAACCCAGTGAAGGAAATCATGCACAAGAAAGACATTCAGAAGAAACAATCTAAGATAGATATAATAAATACCCTTACATGGCTAACACTATAGACATCTGTCTTACAGGGTCTTGCAGGCTGCTATTGCATCCTGTACAAATACCTTATAATGTGTCAAGAGTCCTTCGCCATCTGCTATTTTTCAACAATCTACATTAACTTTGATATATTTTATCGTCTTAACTGCACAAAGCAGGACAGACCGAAAAAATTAACATGACAGCAAATGAATGGAGAAGAAAGAAAAGTGTATAAGCATGTTAAATGTATGCTATAGGTAATGCATTAAAAATATATATTCTCTTAATGCTTTACCTTCCATGTAATTTAAAACACCAAACCTGCAGACACAAACATTACATAATAATATATTGCGTGATTTGTTCTCTCCCGTTGAAATGACCATGGGCTTGTTTCGATGCCTATCATTATCAGCTTCTGACAAGCCGGTTTTGCGGTATTGTTTAACCCCTAAAGGACCAAACTTCTGGAATAAAAGGGAATCATGACATGTCACATATGTCATGTGTCCTTAAGGGGTTAAAAGATTGTGTAAATAGTTTTCAATAAATGCTTGTCGGGTGTATTGGAAGTTTATTGCAGTTTATTCACTAAATAGTGACTTGTACAGAATTAAAAACAAAATTGCAAAATAAAACTAAAACCTCCAGGCAGCAAACTGGTTATTTTTGCCCATATTTTCTAAATAGGTTTTCAGTTCAGTACAATTTGCCTGCTTAATGAACAAACCCTTTAGGGGAATTAACTCAGACCAATGCAAGAGGATTGTGCATGCCAGCAATTACTGGTATGATTTGGTATGGCGTGAGGCAGAGCAAATGATATCAAAATCCGGGTCCGTCCAGACACATTCCGAGCAGACACTCCAAGGAAGGGAAATAGAAGCGTTTCTCCTCTACTCTGTATGCTTTCTCTATACTGACTCCCTTTGGCAAAGGACAGAACTTATAACAATGCTTAATGTGGTCCACAGTCTGTAATGAGATTTAGGGCCCATTCTGTATGGATTTTACTTACCTGCTGACTGCTCTGCTTCCCACAATATCTTAATGGAGGCATTGCTTCCACAATGAATGTCCAATCCCATGCTCTTCATAGAGGACCAATGGATATGAGGTGCGCGTGCGTGGTGAGTGCAGTACAATTAAACGAGTCTAAAAGGACAGCGTTGAATTTAATGCCTTTCTATGAGCTGAATTTGGACACATTACCGAGTTTCAATCGGTTGTTGCTCCGGAAGAGCTTGTAGTGGCTGTCTTCCAGGCAGTCATTGGAGATGTGTTTAACTCTGCAATGTAAACAGTTGCTACAAAATGGCAGTGTTTTAGTTTGCAGGGTTAAAACGACAGGGCCACTGATCCCAGACCACTTCAACTGATATTACATGGTCTGGGTGCATTTAGTAGTCCTTAAAGGACCACTCTAGTGCCAGGAAAACATACTTGTTTTCCTGGCACTAGAGTGCCCTGAGGGTGCCCCCACCCTCAGGGTCCCCCTCCCGCCCGGCTCTGGAAAGGGGAAAAGGGGTAAAACTTACCTTTTCCAGCGCTGGGCGGGGAGCTCTCCTCCTCCTCTCCGCCTCCTCTCCACCCCGTCGGCTGAATGCGCACGCGCGGCAAGAGCTGCACGCGCATTCAGCCGGTCGCATAGGAAAGCATTTACAATGCTTTCCTATGGACGCTTGCGTGCTCTCACTGTGATTTTCACAGTTAGAATCACGCAAGCGCCTCTAGCGGCTGTCAATGAGACAGCCACTAGAGGATTAGGGGGAAGGCTTGACCAATTTATAAACATAGCAGTTTCTCTGAAACTGCTATGTTTATAAATAAATGGGTTAACCCTAGCTGGACCTGGCACCCAGACCACTTCATTAAGCTGAAGTGGTCTGGGTGCCTAGCGTGGTCCTTTAAACAAACAACAAATATATTTTTGGAGCACTGGGGACTTGTGGCACGTGCGCTGCACTTGCCATACTCCGAGTGTAGAGAAACAACAAATCCTTGCTATACATGGTGACACCGAACATAAAGTCCATCGATTTTTGAAGGTCTTAAAAGAGCACTCCTAGCACCATTACTACCACAGTGTGCTGTAGAGGTTATACTGCCATGGTCTCACCCAAAGGCTTTGAGGAGACAGTAATGGCACCAGCTGGACCACAAATAATATGTCTAAGCATTCTAAAATGATTTGACTACTGGCAGTGAGGGAGTGGCAGTGCACCACTACCACAACAGCACGATATATATGGGGTGTTAATTGAAATAGGAAGTGTAGTGGTTGCCCGTTTGACAACCTTTAGAGACGTGTTCTCAGAGACACATAAACATAGCATTTTCTCAGAAATGGCAATATTTTACATTGTCTGAAAATAGGAGGTGGACCTAGGCACAACAACCACTACATTTAAATGTTGTGGTTCTGGTTCATAAAGTGTTACTTTTTATTAGTCACATCTTACAAATAAATGTTAAATATAGGGAAACATTAATTATTTGACAGTTCCCTTTTAAGAACCATTATATTTGGAGTTTATTCAGAGATACTGGAGCTTATTCACTTAACACCAAATTAAAGTAAAGTGGAAAAAATGAAAATCAAACTGCAAAATGTAGTCAGCAATAGCTTATCTAGAAGAATTCTCCAATCCAGCAATAGTCACAGCTCTGCTAGTTTGGCCTGAATTTTACCATTCAAAGTTTAATTCACCTGTATTCAGCATTTGGTGAATAAATCCCATAGTTACAAAAGGCTTGACAAATGTAAATTAAAAACTGTGCCTCTACATACTGTCAAACCCATCCACACAAATAGCCTAACACTTGCATGTGCCTACATCACACCTGACAATCTTCCATGTCCATCTTGCTGGACAGAGGTGGGAAGATAAGAGCAGGCCATACAGAGACAACATGCCCCCTCAACACAGATCATTGCATGGAGAGCTGCCGTTGTAGATTTTTTGCTGGGACAGCACCCTAAAATGCAGGACTGCCCCAGCAAATTCAGGACTATTGGCACCTATGCTACATGCAAGGCGCGACTAACGTAACACTTGACCATGCACATATAAATAACAGCAGCCAGCAAAACACGCAGTAACAATAATCTACAATAAAATAAAGAGTTATTTACTGACGTGTGCATTGCCAGAAATTCAAATAGAACTCAAAGTGTATTTGAAATGGTAGGCCAAAATAGCTGAATTTGAATTCTCCAAGCCCGCTGTATTTATATTGAGCTATTTTGTCATAAAATTTAAAAATTACATTATATTATCTTAGAATTCCTGACAATTCAAACTTTAGAGGCGTATCTACTAAAACCCGAATTGTAGTGATTAAATTAATCTGCATAATAAAATTTAGGCAAATATCACCAAGTTGTGTGGCTCTAGGTAAAATAGAGTTGTTTTTTTTAAATCAGCTATGTTTGTCTAATCGTTGCCATTTGATTTCAGTTTCCCATAGTTTAGAGTTTAATAAAAACCTTTTAGGAAATAAAACTGACTATGGCAGTAAGAGAGGAATTCAAAACGAGAGAGACTTTGACTTCTTGGGTCTGCCATTTGTCACTTCCCATCGTCAGTATCAATACCAGTGAGTTGGAAGTTCTTAAGCAGGAACATCTGTTAGTTCTCCTGGGCAAAGCCTTGCAATGAAATTATATGACTCTCTGTCAATGAGCTAAGGCAACAGTCAATGAGCTAAGCCCTCATTCAATGAGCTAAGCCCTCAGTCAAAGAGCTAAGCCCTCAGTCAATGAGCTAAGGCATCAGTCAATGAGCTAACCCTCAGCTAATGAGCTAAGCCATCAGTCAATGAGCTAGGCCCTCAGTCAATGAGCTAAGCCATCAGTCAATGAGCTGAGTGAAGGTGAAAGCTAACCCTCCGCCAATGAGCTAGGCCCTCAGTCAATGAGCTAAGCCATCAGTCAATGAGCTGAGTGAAGGTGAAATGTGAAACCTAGAAGAGCCCAGGTATATGGTCAAACATTCAAATGCAGTTTGACTCCTTACAGTGGGGGAATCCAAGGGCGTTTCTTTCACCATAACCGCAAGCTGTAGCGGTTATGGTGCTTAGGATGTTCTTTCAAATTATTATTTTTTTGTAAATGCGTTTTTAATTGTAATGTTTTCAGTTGAAACATAGGAAACACTACGGCACATTTATGAGTTGTCACACATCAAAGTAGGTTGGACAGTGAAAAGAAGCAAGAAATATGAACAAAACAACAATACAAGATGTGCTGATCTCCGATATTTTGTTTTTTGTTTGACATTAATATATGTGGGATATTATCGAGTTTGACTTCTTACAATGGGTGGTGACGTCAGGGCACTTCTGGCACCATAGCCACTACAGTAAGATTCAATGGAAATTTCAAATTAAAGTCCAAAATAGTTAGAAATATGGCTGAGTTGGAGATATTTCAAATTTAGCTATTTTGTCCTAAAATGTACTACTCCCTGGTGAATTCCCAACAGTTCACAGTTAAATTAATAATGTGACTAGTAAACTCCTAGGTGGTTTTCACACAATGATCACTAATTTTAAAAATATGAAGATAACTTCTTCACAATGAAAAGTCACCGACCACTGGTGCTAGTTTCATTTTATTTATTAGTCAAACTGTTAAGTCGCACCCAAAGTTTGGATTTCATGCAGAAAAGTCAAACTGGATAATGTAAAATTTAAGGTCAGAATATCCAAATTGGAAAAAAATCAGCAACGCTTTCAGTTTGGCTTCTCTGGCCTTAAATTTGAAATTTGCTTTGAATATCCCTGTAAGAGGTTTAATTTTAAAGCTGAATGGTCACATCTCTGGATGTGAAAGTTCCTTGTTCCCTGACCCCAGTTACTTCTGTTTTCTTGTTACTTTCTGCCCTCGATGGAGGTAACTAGAGAAAAATTCTGTACTTTGGAAATCCTTCCGTAGTGCCATACTTGTACATTTGCATAAAGCACTGCAGAGTTCAGTTAATTTACATGCAAAATTAGATTTTTTTTTAAATAAAAACCACCATAAAAGCTAATGGCAAGTCTGCTTTAAACACTTAAAGGAATACTGTAGCTTTAGAAATACATATACAGTTGCAAGAAAAAGTATGTGAAAGCTTTGGAATGATGTGGATTTGGTTGGTCATAAAATGTGATCTGATCATCATCTAAGTCACAACAATAGACAATCACAGTCTGCTTAAACTAATAACACACAAAGAATGAAATGTTGCCATGTTTTTATTGAACACACCATGTAAACATTCACAGTGCAGGTGGAAAAAGTATGTGAACCCCTAGACATCTCCAAGAGCAAATTGGAGTGAGATGTCAGCCAACTGGAGTCCAATCAATGAGATGAGATTGGAGGTGTTGGTTACAGCTGCCCTGCCCTATAAAAACACACACCAGTTCTGGGTTTGCTTTTCACAAGAAGCATTGCCTGTAGAGATGTCGCGAAAACATAAAATTTTTCCTTCGCGAACGGCGAACGCGAACTTCCGCAAATGTTCGCGAACGGGCGAACCGGGCGAACCGCCATAGACTTCAATAGGCAGGCAAATTTTAAAACCCACAGGGATTTTTTCTGGCCACACTAGTGATGGAAAAGTTGTTTCAAGGGGACTAACACCTGGACTGTGGCATTCCGGAGGGGGATCCATGGCAAAACTCCCATGGAAAATTACATAGTTTATGCAGAGTCTGGTTTTAATCCATAAAGGGCATAAATCACCTAACATTCCTAAAATGTTTGGAATAACGTGCTTTAAAACATCAGGTATGATGTTGTATCGATCAGGTAGTGTAAGGGTTACGCCCGCTTCACAGTGACAGACCAAACTCCCCGTTTAACGCACCGCAAACAGTCCATTTGCACAACCGCAAACTCCTCATTTGCACAAGGTTGGATACCAAGCTAGCCATGTCCCGTTCCTTGTCCTCACTGATGTCATTGAAGGTCTCTTCCTCCACCCAGCCACGTACAACACCAAGGGTCCCCGAAAGGTGACAACAAGCCCCCTGTATTTTTTTTTTAAATGTACACTACTGTTACACCAGATATGAGTTGCACTGGTGTGACACTGTGCCCTGGCAGGCCCTGAAACGCACACGTGTGAAGGAAACTGACTGCTATTATTTCACAGTCAAATTTCTAGTTTTTTTTTTTTTAATGTACACTACTGTTACACCAGATATGAGTTGCACTGGTGTGACACTGTGCCCTGGCAGGCCCTGAAACGCACACGTGTGAAGGAAACTGACTGCTATTATATTACAGTCAAATGCAAGCTATTGTGACACCAGATATGAGTGGTGGCACTGGGCAAGTGGGCACAGTATACACTGTGAGCCTGACACACACACTGGCAGGCAGGCAACTGCAATTAGATTACACAGGGAAAAAAAAGCAGACTGATGTTCTAGCCCTAAAAAGGGCTTTTTGGGGTGCTGTCCTTACAGCAGAGATCAGATGAGTCCTTCAGGACTGTAGTGGACACTGAATACACTAGCCTAGCTATCCATTTCCCTATCAAATTAGCAGCAGCTACACTTTCCCTCCTCTCACCACGAATGCAGCTTCAGAATGAATCTAAAATGGATGCTGTACAGGAGGTGGGAGGGTCTGGAAGGGAGGCTCTGCTGCTGATTCGCTGGAATGTGTCTGCTGAATGTGAGGCACAGGGTCAAAGTTTACTCAATGATGACAAATAGGGGGCGGATCGAACCGCGCATATGTTCGCCCAACGTGGCGAACGCGAACACGCTATGTTTGCCAGGAACTATTCGCCAGCGAACCGTTCGGTACATCACTAGTGTGTGTATGAGCGAATGAGTGTGTGACGCAAGGAGGTAAAGAAAAGTGGGATGAAGACAGAAAACACATAAAAAAGAATGCCAAACAGGGGATGCAATATACAAAAAGGGAAAACAAGAGAAAAAGGTGGTAAGATGCACAAAAGGGGCAAAAGAATGGGTAAGAGGGGCAAAAGTGGGAATATTAGACAGGTGAAGATACATTTTGGGGGCAGCAAAATGTGTCTTCACCTGTGTAGACAGAAGTCCTTGCACCGGCCCTGACCACAGTACCGACACTCCAACAGTAGATGGACAAAGTCGAGGAGTTACATGACATGGAAAGGCTCACAGCATCCCTGAAAAACTATATAGAATGCTACCGCCAAATCTGGACCCCCTGGATTGACTACCTATCCCGAAGACCAACCTAAACAATAGACATTGCCGGGCCTGCTGAACTAAAATGAGCCAGGTAGACCATAAGTATCGTAACCCCCTAGCCGTCCCCTCCCTCTCCCCTTCCCACTCCCAATACCCCTCATCCTTCTCTCCCTTCCCCCTACACCTCTGCCTCCCCCACCCCTTTTTTCTCTCTTCTTTCTCTCTCTCTCTCTCCTTTCCTTTCTTTCTCTCCTCTTTGTCTCTTCCCCTCACTCTTATTTCTTCCCCCTCTTACTACTCCTTCCCCTCTCCCCAACTGTCAGCGCACTGGGTGAAAGAGTCACCATAGATAGGTGATACTAGCCATATCTTTCTCAACGTAGGACACTCTAAATGCAAAGGATGGGTGTTGACAATGGGTGCAGTCACACAGCCACACAGAAATAGTTTGACGGGCGAACGCCCCAACAGACACATAGTATTACTTTATCCAACATGTTCAACTGAAGAATCACAACATGTGCATGCAGCCAATTTACTGTTGGGCCACCATGTTAAACACCCAGAAGGCAAATGGGTGTGACTATATCCGCTATATACACCCTCTCCAACTTGCAAGGGCAACAGCCCAAAATAAGTGGAGGGTGATGATCTTGCCCGACCGATAAATTTGAGTCACACACTAACACGCAAAAAGATCACACTTCAGCTTCCAATATCTCACCAGCGTTCACATGCATAACTTTAGTAATTGTTGACCTACAACACAGCAGACAGTATAGGCCAAGACATGACCTACCTTGGGTGACACAGGGAACAAGCAAAGGTGTTTAATAAACATCAAAGTATTGTTACTCTTAACATCATGCATGTCCTGAATCGTAACAACTCAATACTGTATTGCAGACTAGAATGTAAGCCTCAGTAGACCTCCCTTGGTGTTTTAAAGGTCAGATGAGCCAAGCATTAAGGCCACTAAGATAGCCACAACCTAATTTAAAAGGCACACCGGCATGACATTAAAAAGACGTACATACGACCTATTATACAAAAATCTGATGATAAATGTGTATAAACAAAAGCAAACAAACAAAGGATGGGTCTGCGCCAGTAAACAATGTAAATAAATTAAAGTCCTAGTTAGGATAGTGATGAAAAAATAGAGTTCAATAGAATGGAACTTGGGTCCTATTATTGGTCTCTGGACTTGTGAGGTTCCGCTCCTCGCAGTATCCAAAGATATAGGAGAGGGTGATGAATGATGAAAAGGATGATGATGCAGGGTGATCCAAGAAGTGTCAAAATGTGAAAATAGGAGAGGTCTTACTTACAGTTGGTAGAGCTTAATCCAGGTACCTTAAAGTAAATTGCTTAGTGATGCAACCTGTGTCACTGGCACCACCCAAAGTGGCCGAGCCAGCTCAAAAAGAGTGTGAAGCTGCCCAAAATCATGCTGGTTAGTCTTTTACAGCACTCTGTACTTGGGACTAATATGAAATTTCAAAGAGGCCTTCAAAATTAAAAAAAAAATTGGTTTAATCTTAAGAATGTAAGCAATATGACCAAAACATTGTAAAGCAATATGTGTGGCACACCCCAGGCACTGAAAGGGTTAAAATGTAATAGCAACTTATGTACTCAGCATGCAGGAAACTGTTAAGTCTAGCAAGTTTCGTTATTGCTGCTCTAATACATTTAATTTTGTTAAAAAAAAGCAAATGTTTACAATTCACAGAACAAAAAAAAATGCCTAAAGGCCTAAACATATATGACAAGACAATACTGGGATATAATATAAAGAGGATGCATCTTTACATTGTATTTTGGCTTGCTGGTTTTGGGAGTATTCTTTTCTTCTTGTAGATTCACAGCTGCATCCTCTTTATATTGCATTTCGGTTTGCTGTTTTTGGGGGTATAATACCTGGGATATCCCCAGAGGAAGCGGTTTGGTCAAATTCTAAGATACAGTGGTACCTCGGTTTACAAATGCCTCGGTTAACATACGTTTCAGTTTCCAAATGAAAATGCAGGGAACATAATGCCTCGGTTTACATACATTTTTCGCAATACGAAGAAAGTTTCCGCAGGATGCATTGCGCCTGGGAGGTTTATAGCGCTGCCCCCGTGCATGCTAGAGTCTGTGGGTAGCACGTGGCGTCGAGTGTAAAGGTGTTGGAGCGGTTTTTGCATCGAGTTTTGGAGTCATTATGGAATGTTTTTGCAGTGGTTTTGGGACTTTTTTGAACTTTTTTGGTGCATTTTTCAAGCGGTAGAAAGGTAGAGAGTTGAGCATTGTCGTTTGCATGCCTTTTACTGTGTTTTCTGCATTGTGGGTTGGTTTCCATGCCTGCTAATTTTTACCTTTTTCTGACCTCTGGAATAGATCAATTGGTATTCACTGCATTCCTATGGTAAACCACGTTTCGGTTTGCGATTTTTTTTGCAATAAGAAAAGTCCCGGAGAACTCATGAAATTCATAAACCAAGGTACCACTGTATGTTTTTAACCACATTTTACACCTGGTGGTGAAGGTGTGGGGATTGGACTTATATTTAATACTAGGATATATATTTAAGTGGAAAATATTATTTCTTTAATTATGGCTTTTGTTAAGATAAAAAGAAACATGTCTGGTAAGAAGTGAATACATTATTTCACAAAAAAACAACATATAAGAAAGTAAGCAGGTGAAAGCTCTCTGCTATTTTAGACTGGAGGTAATATTGATATAGCCCTGCGGGTGGTGAGGGTGGAGGAAGGGGAAACAAGCCAGTTTCCTTTACAATATTCCCCTTTTCCTACCTTTTCTTTTATGTTTTATCTGTACTTTCTCTTTTTTCTTCTATTTGCTTTTTTTGTTTTGTATTGTTTTTTCACTCTCGGTGGTCTTTTCACCTTTTGGAACCTAAATATGATGGGAGATTTACCTATATTCATTCTTATGCGATTTCTTATTGTTTTTTTTTTTTTTTTTAAATTCTTTATTTTATTGTGCAGAGTTAACACAAGTGCCCGCAGTGCCACAACAGCAAACATAGGCATATTTAGGAACAATGTTCAACAGTGTGTTGGCATCAATAAGCATTGCACATTTTTATATTTTTTGTTGTGGAATCAGCTATTAAGCCGGGCATGGCTGGTCGAGAGGGAACCGGACGGTGAGTTGTCCTGGTGTACAGATCAGGCATGTGTAGTGTTGTGTGTGTGTGTGTTCTCGAATACTGCTCTATAAGGCGAAGCTTTGAGTATGTGGCATGAGGTCTGTTGTCTCCCTATGTTGTCTGTCTGTTGAGTCCCCAGTATGGGAGGGAGCTGTCACTACATCTGTGGGTTTCCTCTGGCTGGTACGCATCCCCTTTTGGGGACCACCCCTAACCCCTTGTGTGTATCCGTCTGTTTGTGTTTATAGGGTTTGGGCTGGGATGGGGGGGTGGGGTGGGTGCATGAATGAGTGACCGGTCTGTGGTAATTCCTGTCGTGAGTGGTTGTGTGCCTCGGTTTCTGAAACATATCTGACCGGTGTGTCGATGTATGGAGGCTAAGTCGATGTGGTCTTCACGGATGTGGTATGACACAGTAATATTAAGACAACAAAAACAAAAACAGAAAAATAAAAATGCAAAAGTAACAAGCAAACTGAATACCAGTCCACTAGAGTGAACCTAAGAATAGATCGGGGTGAAGCTTGGAGGGTATCAACATTAGAGTCCATAATGGAGTAGAGCGGAACCATCTTGATATGGATGTCACCTCTTGGAGATTTACTGTATCAGCAGTCTCTGAGGGTTGTGGCTGTATTTTTCCCCTCTGTGGTCCCTCAGGGGGTCTTTCGTTGGTGCGTTGGGAGAGTGGGAACTCCTGGGATGAATTCGGCCACGGTAGCTGGGTCCACTCGGGCGAGGTCTGACCCCTCCATGCGGGCGGGCTGCAGGAGACCTGCATTGCGTAGGTGTAAATCCAGTTCGGAGTAGCTCCTGGCTCGGTACATTGTGTCTTGATGGGTAAAGGTAATCGTATTCGGAGACCCCCATTTATACCGGATATTCTTATTTCTGAGGTGTTGTAGCAGGGGTTGCAGGGTCTTACGCCACCCCATAGTGCTTTTAGTCAGGTCCGGGAATATGGACAGTGTGGCTCCCTCGAAAGATAAAGGTGTTTTCCCACGTGCAGCCTCCATTAGGAGGGCTCTGTCCTGCAGGGACTGAAAGCGAAGTATTAGGTCGGTGTGTGCTGTGGCCGGTGCCGTTGTAGGCTTAGGTAGGCGGAACATGCCATCTAGTCGTATTGCCTTTGCCTGTTTTGGTGGCAGTAGGACCGCCAGCAGGCGTCTGATAAAATGCGACAGGTCTGTGGGATTTATAGAGTCCGGGATACCGCGGATCTTTACATTATAACGTCTTCGCTGGTCTTCTAATGTATTCACTCTGTTGTTGGACGCCTGTTGCTGCTGTTTTAGCTCTGTTAGTGCTTGTTCCAGGGTCTTTATCCTGGATTCCTGGGTGTGTGATGTGGTTTCCAGCTGTGTGACCCTGGTGGTGACCCCTTCTATTGCCACTTTAATGCAGGCCATGTCGGCCGCTATATTTGTTCTGAGTTCTGCCAGCATGCTTTTAAGTATAGAGGCAGTAACTGGCTCTTCTGTAGGGGCGCGCTGGGGCTTTAAGGTGGGTGGTGGGACATATGCTGCACCTTCCCCGGGATCTATGGAGAAGTCATCCGAGGAATAGGAGTAAGCTTCCTCACCTGCCGCCATTTTGTCCCATGCGGCCTTTTGTGAGCGCCGGAGAAGTTCCCCGATATCGTGGGTGGTAGGGTCCTTGTCGGCTTTAGTTTTCTTGTGCTTCCGACCCATCTTTGTTTCCCGTGTTGAGTGAGGGTTAGAGTGCCCTGGGAATTTCGCTCGGTAGCCCCGAAATACAGTTTGTGCGGTTTCTGCCACGGAGCTCCTAGAGAACGCGTCCGCTCTGCTCCTCTGCTGGCTCCGCCCCCCTCTTATTGTTTTTATTTGTGTTCGGTGTATGCGTGAAAATGCTATTGTCATTACTCGTGTGAATAAAGACATTTTTTAGAAAGTAAACCTATGCACTGTTCCATGTTCACCACAGAAACTCAGTAAGCGAAATTAGCTTTGTTTGTCTAAGTTTCAACTTGGGCAAAAATATGAGTAAATGCATAATAGACACACAATATGTTCTAGGCTGTCCTTTTTCACCCTATCGTGCATTTTTAATTTAAAATAATGCATTTTTTTATTGTGTCTAAAGGATATTCTGTCAGTACCTTCCCCTCACTCAGTGGTGGAGGTAATGTCAGATGCCACACTTGAAAGTGAAAAGTGACCGTGACATCGAAAATATTTGCTCTCATTAACGACTCTTATTAAAGTCTGCCCACACCCCTAAGGAACATTCTGAAGACAAAAAACCTCTCCATAAACAATATCACATTATCTACTGAAAAACAATTACATATTTGTTAAAAAAAAACAAAAAACTGGACGACAACAAACTCCATTGTCATTGAAATTGTATGTACAAATGCATAATGATTATCTTGTCCTTTGGAAAGTCCTGGCAGATTCGACTGGAATCAATACTAGGTTCTATTCCAATTCATTTCCTTCAAGTCTCCATATCCCTAGAATGGTCAGTTCTCATGCCATAAAACTGACAACGTGTATAACCAGAGGCATAACTAGAAACCCTGGGGTGCCCCATACATCTTACCTCCATCCTCGCCATGTGTCACATTCACACACCCCAGACCCTCCATTTGTCTTATTTAGGCCCTACAGGGTGAGCGTGGCATGGTCTGGGGGCGGGGGCAGGGGCGGGGGGGGGGGGGGATGACTATGACAGAATTGGAGGGGTTAATGTGATGGGGTGAGTGTGGCAGGGTTAAAGGGGGTGAGTGTGACAGAGTGATTGAGAATGAGTGTGACAGGGCGAATAAGGCAGAGCGCTGGAAGGTGAGTATGGCATGGGTGAGTGACAGGATTGGTGGAGTTATTGTGAGTGTGGCAGGGTGAAGAGGGGTGACAGCTTGTATGGTGGGGTGTCAGTTACACAGACACCCAGGTGCATACACTGACACATGCAGATAAACAGACAAACACACACTGACATACATGCAGATACACAACATATAAACACATACAGATGCATACACAGACACACATACAGATACAGACACACAGATGCACACACTGACACACATGCAAATACACATAAACTCCTACAGATACAAACACCGACACACATACAGATACAGAGACACACATGTGGATACACAGACACACATACAAACAGACACACATATAGACACACAGACACTTAATGACACATTCAGATACAAGGAATGACACTCATACAGATACAAACTGTGACACACATACAGATACATAGGGCACAGACTGACATATACACATACAGACACACATACATACAGAGAGACATATACATACAGAGAAACACATACATATTGACACAGATACACAAATACATGCAAAATGATAAAATGGTTTAGTCACCCTCCTGTTTCCTTCATTTAGGTGCAGGAGGGTGACTTCCCTGGGGCCCAGTGGCTGCCTGGAGCTGATGGGGGTCAGAGTTCCCACTCTGACTCCCTCCTCTCCAGCGCATCTGCTTCACCTTCCTCCCTTGCGGCTCTGTGTAAGCTGGGAGGAAGTGACCGAGGCTGTCACTTCCTCCCAGCAATCTGACAGCATCACAAGGGGCCCAGTCGAGCTGCTAAAGAGCTGCAGCTCTGACTGGGCCCCAGGAAATACATAGCATCGGGTGGCCCTAACAGTCTGGGCCACCCGATGTGCCTCTTCAATGAGGCCCCAGCGGTTGTACCGCAGGCAGGCAGCCCATTTGCAAGGTTCCACAAGGCGGCTGGGCCCTCTGGAATGACGGGCCCGGTCACAGCTGCGACCCCTACGACCGCAGTAGTTCTGCCACTGCGTATAACGCTATACTTGGCTCAGGACCAAGTCAGGTTATGAAGTATGCTGTGCTAATCATTACCAAATCTATGTTTATAGTTTGGCACGTAATCATCTGTTGTTTCTCGTAGTCCATCTTAATTTAGACTGGTGCACTAGCACATTTGAATAAACCTGTTCACATTTGAACTCTTCTATAACCTGTTTCTAATATTCCATTCTATGACCTCCATAATCTCACAGTACGAAAGATACATTTTCATCCATTCTCAAAAATATAGTAAAATAATGTTCATATTATGGAATTCAAATTCCATTAGAAGCCTGATTCTCTACCTACTGGCAACTTTTCACGTAGTGAGCTTGAGGAGATCATTTGTAGAGTTTTGAATTTATACATAGTATACATTGGGTAAACATACTACTCATACTGCTGCAGACTATGAGTCACTTCAGAAATCTACTTTAGAACACAGTGAGTATATCTGAGTTCCATACATAGACTGGACTTTTTCACGAAATTCTATACATGCCCAGTTTGGGCTTTTTAGCAACACTGTGAAAAAACAAGACTTGTGTCTGTCTAATTGTTTGAAAGTAACGTGCTTGATTGTTACCTTTTTCTGCTTGTGTTAAGTATGGGTGCTGCAGCTGTTTTGTAGGGCTGTATTTGTGCATTTATGTATGCTGTGTTTTTGTGTATGCGTGTGAGCACTTCGTGGTACTGTATGTGTTTTGTATGTGTGTGAGCTCTGAATCATGTTATGTGTGTGAATGTAGGAACGTCTCATGTCTCCTATAACTAAATGGTTACTTCTTCCCAAACCACATATTGTGTATATATTACATAACATTATCTATTGTTTCTGTTCTGTTAATAGTCTACATTATGTATAGGCTCAAGTGTCTTAGTCTATATCAAGAGTACTACAGTAAAGTCAGTTCATTTACTGCTTAAAGAGTTACTTCAACCACCATGACTACTTTAGTGTGATTTGAAGTCGTCATGGTGGTAGCAGTCTGTATCTGCTTGAAATGCTGCACATACAGACAAATCTGGACTTTTATGTCAATGAGCTAGTTGCCCCCTGACAAATGTGACTGTGGCAGCCTGGAACTCTGTTTGGCAGCTTGAAACTCTGCCTAATGTCAATTATGTGCATAAAATATGTCTGTCATAGTGTCCACTGCAGGATGGCAACAGAACTATTGAGCATTTTTCTCCACTCTCTCCCTAAGTCGAACCCTCCTGCCTCCCAATAAGATCAGTAATGCTCATTTTTTATTTATTTATTTTTATTCTAAATTTGACACCCTCCCTCCAAATCTCCTTCCTCACCCCCTTCCCACCTCCCCCCTTTGCCGACTCAGATTGGGAACATGCACTCTGAGTTTGCAAAACGGTCCAATCACTGGTTTCCAGGGAAGTGAAATTACTTTTTTTTTGCAGATTTACAGGAAAATGTGGACGGGTTATTAATAGTGTCCGATAAGGCATTTTACATAAAAAAAGGTCCGCCAAAAAAAAGGGTATAAGACTAGTAACTATTGTTTCCTCCAATTATTGTATATTACACCATCACTCCCAGGACTTGTGACAGGCCCCACTTAAATCACTCTGTATAATACAAATTGTATATATTTTTGAGGAACGAATCAATTCATGATACAGAGGCTCTCTCTAACTCAAACATTAATAAAGATAAGAAGAAATATAATATAACTTAATAGTATTAATTTTAAAAGTGTAGAATGTTTAGGCAAACTAAAGATACCGATTTACACTTATTATATTTGGATGTCCAGTATATAGCTGAGCTAATGGTTACTGCAGTATCCAGAGAAAATCAAAATACAAAATTTCCTATTGTGCTGCTGACACCTCCCTCTGCAGCTCCAAGCAGGGTAAAGTAATCCACAAAAATAGAAAAAATGAGGGCATGTTTTGAAAAAGGGGATAGCCCGAAACGTTTGTACTTTATGTCTTTGTAAATAAATCTTTTGGTAGCACTTTTTTTCTATTTGTGTATATTTGGATGTCTGTTGGCAATGTAGTGCAGGAGTGAAGTAGCAGACAGGAATTGTGCAGGCCGGCTGCTAGCCCAGCGCTGTGTTGGTTTGTGTTTGTGTTTTGTGCATTTGTGCTCTCTAGGCCTGGGCTGAACCCCGTATATAATTTCCTGGTGGAACACAGTGTATGAGACTGAAAAGGCTACCAAACAATGATGAGTAAGTACAGTGTCTCTAGCTAAGGTTGTATTGATGGAGGCTGCAGGAATATATGACGATATACTTTGCGACTTTGGTAGCTCCTGCCTTTCACACCTCTATATCACATGCTCTGGCACAAGCAAGACTAAGCACGCAAAAAACTAAAAGTTTAATGACAAAGAAGTCCATTGATTTGTATTTTTCCCCATAGGTTAGCAGTTGTCAGCCATCTCTTGTCCATATAAGCTTGGATAAGAAATCATTACATATCTGTAAAACTATACTGTTTTTTTAGATTTAATATGAATTTGGTTATTAAAAAAGAAACAGGCTTTACTTCTAAATGTGGGAGTCTTACCCTTTAAATGATCTCACAGTACAGGTGCCAGACTGTGGTTGGTTTCAGTGGGTTTTAAAAAAAAACAAAAAAAAAACACTGTAGGTAAAACTCTAATGCAGTCCTACTATATATATGGTTTTCACAAACATCCTTAGCGAAAAGGTGGGATTTGTTTGTATAATATTTAGTAGAGGAAATAGAAGTACATCCTTAAACACTCATTATCTATGATATCCATCACTTTAGCCTGAGAGCAGACGTGTGCCAAAACCAACTCTACATCTTAAAAAAGCTTCTGAATGTCTTCATTTGAGAACAACTAGGTCATCACC
This sequence comes from Pelobates fuscus, assembly GCF_036172605.1. Taxonomy (NCBI): domain Eukaryota; kingdom Metazoa; phylum Chordata; class Amphibia; order Anura; family Pelobatidae; genus Pelobates; species Pelobates fuscus. The sequence continues at coordinate 147,439,879 of NC_086324.1, forward strand.
TCCGTAATATTGCAAACGCTTTTGTAATAAAACTGCAACTTTTTGTCAAGAATATAAATAATCTGAAAACAAATATCTTGTTGAGCAAATTCCGAGTGTCAACATGAAAAGATAATTTTACTGTTTGAAAAAGCCTTAAAAGTATAAACATTTCTATAAGTGGGCATTTTTTTTTTTTACTTACCTTGAGTGACCTTGAGTTTTCATTCAGTTCATACAATCCCTAAGATGCATACGCTCAGCCTCATGTTAATATTATCAGCAAAATAACTTACTCTTCCAGCTTTTCGGTAGCCTACCCCCTCACCCATCCCCGCCTCTTCACAAATAAGAGGAACAGAGAATTATGTTATGAGCTGATTCTAAAACTCTACTTAGGTTGTGTAAAATCACTGGGGCTTGTTGATGCCGTAGTAATATAAAAGGTCCCAGTATCAATAGATTTTAGATCGTTAAGGCTGCTTCCAAAGGTAGATAGCTTTTAGCCAATGCCATGAATTCAGTAAAGTACAGTCTCCCATGAGCTGTTATTCAACCCTAGATAGGGTACTCCATCCACTATGCCCCCTTTATTTTAAACTGATCATGCAGAAAAAAAGTAAATGCCCAAAAAACAAGTGTAGAAATCAAAGAAAAAGTTGAGTACTGCAAAATACCTGTCCTTTGCATGTAAAAAGATGCAGGTCCTTACACGAGGGGCACTACCCCCTGGACCTGAGAGTAGACTTCAGTAAAATTATACACACAATTACATTGGCTCTCAGGTCCAGGACACTCCCATACAAAATATAGGTCAATCCCTCTCCTGTGCCTGGGAGATAATTGAGTCAGCACTGTATTAAACTCAATTATCTCCAGGCACAGAAAACATACATTTTTACAAAAACCCCAAAATACATTTAAACACACAAAATGCCCACAACAGTTACATTCACTGACAGCCCCAATCTGGGTGACCAACATATCCAAAAATCACCCAGATTGGTTCAGGGGTTCATGAATTTCCTGGAAGTCATAATTTGACCGACCGCACGCATGGTCCCATGCCCAGAACAAACTACCGAGCATAGTCAATGTTCTTACCCTGGAGCTTGTTCACGGGAACATTTTCACCGAACAGTGCCCTTCTAAGTTGTGTAGAACTGAACGCAGGTGATCCTGGAAGTCCAGCGGTGTTCGGGAGTTTCAGTATCTGAATTCGACGACCAAACACCGCTGCCTGCGTTTGCGGGAACAAGGATGGCCGCTGCCGCGTGGTCGTTCATGCGAACAACGGCCACCCAGACGAACACTTAAAACACTGTGAAAGTGTTACAAACTGTCAATTAGGCTTAACAAGCTCCCGGGTGGTCTCTGGTTCATGCAGCTATTCAGGAACCGAACCATATAATCTCAGTTGCACGAACAGAGCCTTTTTAAAGTATTTTTAGCCAGGTCTTTTGCAGAGGGCCATAGTCCGTGACAATGTTCAGTTCATCACACACAGGTACACAATGCCAGAGACACAGACACACACAGTTAGAAATGCACACACACACAGACACTCTGGCAGATACATACTGCTGCACACACAGAGCCCCCCCAATACACCTCTCAGCATCCTCCATTCACACAACATTAGGCCACTACACACGCACAACTTACAGAAACAGAGTCCAGGGCTCTAGGAAGTGGCCTCAAACCGAAGTTGCCCAGGGCAACCGTAATCAGGCTCTGCCATGGGGTGTGACTAGGCTCTCAAAATCACAGTGATGGCAACTTAATAATTATCAGGCATCCCAACTGGTGACTTTGACTGAAAATTGACAACTGAATCCCTGCTTGAAAACAGGTAACTTAACTGAGAACATCTATGAGTGTTAGCAAGAGTATCCATATGATAACTGCTTATAATGGCCTATTTAAGCATAACTCTTGCAAAATTATACAATTTGACTTATACTTTATGTTTATTATTATTATTATTATTAATCATTATTGTAAAGCGCAATCAAGTTTTGCAGATCTGTCCATGGATAAAAAAAAAAAAAAAGTAGAAAGACACAGTACAATGTAACTAAGAAACAATACAAAGTTTGACAAACAAATACAGGAGTTGTTGAGGGCCCTATTCCGATAGGAATCTTAATGGACAAAAAGGGTGAAAAACAGGAGGTGGGGACTGCAATGGTGAGAATTGTGTTGATACAGAGTGAGATGAGCTGATTTATTCGGTACTATTTATTAAATTAGTGCTACTTTTTGATAGCTGTATATTCAAACTAATTTCATATAACTAAGTAAAATAAAATCTGGGGAACTTTTTTTTAACGATAGAAACATAGAAACATAGAATGTGACGGCAGATAAGAACCATTCGGCCCATCTAGTCTGCCCAGTTTTCTAAATACTTTCATTAGTCCCTGGCATTATCTTATAGTTAGGATAGCCTTATGCCTATCCAGGGCCGGCCTTAGGCATTTGGGCGCCCTGTGCAAAAAATCTTCACAGCGCCCCCCCCCACTCCTTACCCCTTCCCACACACCCTGTCACACACACACACAGGCAGGCAGACAGCCATACACACACACACACAAACACACTCAGGCAGTCATACACAGACAGCCACACACAAACACACACACAGACACACACACAGACATAGAATGTGACGGCAGATAAGAACCATTCGGCCCATCTAGTCTGCCCAGACAGTCACACATAGGCAGTCACACACAAACACACACACACACACACACACACAGGCAGACAGCCACACACACAGCCACACACAAACACACAGGCAGACAGCCAAACACACAGAGGCAAACAGCCACACACACACACACACAGTCAAACACACACAGACAAACAGTCAAACACACACTGTCAGACAGCCACACACACACTGTCAGACAGCCACACACACAGACAGACAGACACACACACACACACACTGGCAGACAGTCACACACACACGCGCAGACAGTCACACACACACACACTGGCAGACAGTCACACACACACACACACACACACAAACATAGGCAAACAGTCACACACACACTCACTAACAAACAAACACACTCACAGACACACACTCACAGACACACACTAACAGACACACACTAACATACACAGACACACACTAACAGACACAGACACACACTAACAGACACAGACACACACTAACATACACACACACACACACACACACACTAACATACACACACACACACTAACACACACACACTAACATACACAGACACACTCTAACATACACACACTAACATACACAGACACACACTAACATACACACACACTAACATACACAGACACACACTAACATACACACACACTAACATACACAGACACACACACACTAACATACACACACACTAACATACACAGACACACACTAACAGACACAGACACACACACACTAACAGACACACACACACACTCACCCACATTAACACATTTTTTTAAATTTATTTAGACCCCCCCCCCCAGCCTCCTTACCTTTGGGAATGCTGGGGGGGGTCTCTTCCTCCCTGGCGGTCCAGTGGCTGCTGGGCGGGCGGGCGGCTGGCGAGGGAGCACTTCCTCTGAGCTGTCTGCTCAGCTCCCACGCGCGCCGCACAGCTGGGAGACGGAATATGACGTAATATTCCGGCTCCGCCTCCCAGCCTCACTCTGCGGCTGGCGAGGGAGCTGAGCAGACAGCTCAGAGGAAGTGCTCCCTCGCCGCCCGCCCGCCCGACCGCCCAGCAGCAGCCCAGCAGGTCTGTTAGCCGCAAGGCTAACAAGACACTTGCCTTGGGCATTTGGGGGCGGCTTTTTTTGCCGCCCCCTGGAAAATGCCGCCCAAGGCAAATGTCTTGTTAGCATTGCGGCTAACAGACATGCCGTGTGAGCTATGCGGCCGCAGGGCGCCCCCTGCACCATGGCGCCCTGTGCGGCCGCACAGCTCGCACACCCCTAAGGCCGGCCCTGTGCCTATCCCACGCATGCTTAAACTCCTTTACTGTGTTAACCTCCACCACTTCAGCTGGAAGGCTATTCCATGCATCCACTACCCTCTCAGTAAAGTAATACTTCCTGATATTATTTTTAAACCTTTGTCCCTCTAATTTTAGACTATGTCCTCTGGTTGTGGTAGTTTTTCTTCTTTTAAATATAGTCTCCTCCTTTACTGTGTTGATTCCCTTTATGTATTTAAATGTTTCTATCATATCCCCCCTGTCTCGTCTTTCCACCAAGCTATACATGTTAAGATCCTTTAACCTTTCCTGGTAAGTTTTATCCTGCAATCCATGAACCAGTTTAGTAGCCCTTCTTTGAACTCTCTCTAAGGTATCAATATCCTTCTGAAGATATGGTCTCCAGTACTGTGTACAGTACTCCAAATGAGGTCTTACCAGTGTTCTGTACAATGGCATGAGCACTTCCCTCTTTCTACTGCTAATACCTCTCCCTATACAACCAAGCATTCTGCTAGCATTTCCTGCTGCTCTATTACATTGTCTGCCTACCTTTAAGTCCTCAGAAATAATCACCCCTAAATCCCTTTCCTCAGATGTTGAGGTTAGGACTCTATCAAATATTCTGTACTCTGCCCTTGGGTTTTTACGTCCAAGATGCATTATCTTGCACTTATCCACATTAAATGTCAGTTGCCACAACTCTGACCATTTTTCTAGTTTACCTAAATCATTTGCCATTTGGCTTATCCCTCCTGGAACATCAACCCTGTTACATATCTTAGTATCATTCGCAAAAAGACACACCTTACCATCAAGACCTTCTGCAATATCACTAATAAAAATATTAAAGAGAATGGGTCCAAGTACAGATCCCTGAGGTACCCCACTGGTGATAAGCCCAAGCTTCGAATATACTCCATTGACTACAACCCTCTGTTGCCTGTCACTCAGCCACTGCCTTACCCATTCAACAATATTGGAATCCAAACTCAAAGATTGCAGTTTATTGATAAGCCTTCTATGTGAAACAGTGTCAAAAGCCTTACTGAAATCTAGGTAAGCAATGTCTACTGCACCACCCTGATCTATAATTTTAGTTACCCAATCAAAAAAATCAATAAGATTAGTTTGGCATGATCTCCCTGAAGTAAACCCATGTTGTCTCTGATCTTGAAATCCATGTGTTTTTAGATGTTCAACAATCCTATCCTTTAACATGGTTTCCATCACTTTCCCCACTACTGAAGTAAGGCTTACTGGCCTATAGTTGCCCGACTCCTCTCTATTACCTTTCTTGTGAATGGGCACAACATTCGCTAACTTCCAATCTTCTGGGACTACTCCTGTTAACAATGATTGGTTAAATAAATCTGTTAATGGTTTTGCTTGTACACCACTAAGCTCTTTTAATAGCTTTGGGTGTATTCCATCAGGTCCCATTGACTTATTTGTCTTTACTTTTGACAGTTGAAATAGAACCTCTTCCTCTGTAAACTCACGTGTATTAAATGACTCATTTATCCTTTTTTTAACAGAGGTCCCTTTCCTTCATTTTCAGCTGTAAATACCGAACAAAAATATTCATTGAGGCAGTCAGCTAGACCTTTATCCTCATTTACATACCTTCCTTCTTTTGTTTTTAATCTAACTAATCCTTGTTTTACTTTTCTTTTCTCATTTATGTATCTAAAAAAAGTTTTGTCCCCCTTTTTTACTGACTGTGCTATTTTCTCTTCTGTGTGTGATTTGGAAGCTCTTATAACTTGCTTAGCCTCTTTCTGCCTAATCTTATAGGTCTTCCTCACTCTGGGTTTTTTTATAATTACTAAATGCTAACTTTTTGTTTTTTACTATTTTGGCCACATCTGCGGAGTACCACAGTGGTTTCTTGAATTTTTTGCTTTTACTGACAAGCCTAATGCAATTTTCTGTTGCCTTCAGTAGTGCAGCTTTTAAATAATCCCATTTCTTTTGGACTCCATTTAAGTTGCTCCAGTCTGATAATGACTCCTTTACACATATTCTAATTTTAGAAAAGTCTGTTTTTCTAAAGTCTAAAACTTTTGTTTTTGTGTGGTGTGACTCAGTCACTGTTCTTATATTAAACCACACTGACTGATGATCACTGGATCCTAAACTTTCACCTACAGTAATATCTGATACCAAATCTCCATTTGTTAACACTAAATCTAGTATGGCCTCTTTACGAGTTGGCTCCTCAACGACTTGTTTTAGAGACAATCCCAGTAGGGAGTTTAGAATATGTGTGCTTCTGGCACAAGTAGCTATTTTTGTTTTCCAATTCACATCAGGAAGATTAAAGTCACCCATGATGATAACTTCCCCCTTCATTGTCATTTTAGCTATTTCTTCAACTAGTAGATTATCTAACTCTTCAATTTGTCCTGGGGGCCTATAAATCACACCTACACGAATTACTGTGTGATTACCAAATTCTAACGTAACCCAAATGGACTCTATGTTCGTCTCACTAACCTTTATTAGGCTAGATTTTATGCTATCCTTCACATACAGGGCAACCCCTCCCCCTTTCTTGCCTTCCCTGTCTTTTCTATATAAAGAGTACCCTGGTATTGCTATGTCCCAGTCATTTTTCTCATTATACCATGTCTCAGTAACAGCGACTAAATCTACACTATCAGTTGCCATTATTGCCACAAGTTCATGGATCTTATTCCCTAAACTGCGAGCATTTGTAGACATGACTCTAAGCTTATCATTTTTTGTAGCAACACACTTGCTACAGGCACCTTCTGTCCTTGTTTTGGGGGACAATTGGATTGATGTTTTATCACCCTTTTGCCCCCCTCCTAGTTTAAATACATCTTAGCAAAACCTCTGAACTGCTCACTGAGAAAAATTTGTTCCCTTTTGAGAAAGATGCAAACCATCTTTTTTGTACAGTTTATTTCCATTCCAAACAGAGCTACCATGAGCAGTAAAGCCAAATCCTTGCTCCCGACACCATTCACCAAGCCACAAGTTAAAGTCCCTAATACGCATCCGCCTGTCATTCTGAGTGTTATGCACAGGCAGAACTTCAGAGAATGACAGTGTGGAAGCAACCTGCCGTATATCATTGGCAAAAACACTAAAAACTTCCTTAACCTCTGAAACCTCATTGCAAGCCAAGTCATTTGTCCCTAAATGGACAAGTACATCCAATTCCCCTTCCTGCTTTGCTTGCTTAACAATATTACAGATACGTCTCCTGTCTCTGTGAGCAGTAGCTCCGGGAAGACACCTCACAAGACCACCATTGTCCATCTCCACACCTCTTATGATGGAATCCCCTAACAACAACTGCTTTCTATTAGGCCTCACCATAGTCTTCAAGCCTCTCTGCACAACACCACTAGCCTCAGTGCCTCTCTGCACAACACCACTGGCCTCAATGCCTCTCTCCACAACAGCACTAGCCTCAGTACCTCTCTCCGCAACACCTCTAGCCTCAGTGCCTCTCTCCGCAACACCTCTAGCCTCAGTGCCTCTCTGCACAACATCACTAGCCTCAGTGCCTCTCTGCACAACACCACTAGCCTCAGTGCCTCTCTGCACAACACCACTAGCCTCAGTGCCTCTCTGCACAACACCACTAGCCTCAGTGCCTCTCTGCACAACACCACTAGCCTCAGTGCCTGTCTCCATGACACCATTACACTCTGAAAGTGCAGAAAATGAATTATGTAGAGCAACAGACTGTGCAATATGCCTTTTATCCACAACTCTAAGTCTACCAGATCCTACAGTAATCCATCTGCCATTCCTAGTATGTCTCTGCGGCAGTGGCTTTGCAGCAGTTCCAGCCTGAGTTTGTTTACCAGATAATTTACAAATCTCAGACTTCAAAAATACAATCTCCTGCCGCAAGATAGAGAACTGTCTACAGATTAGACAACAACCAAACCTCCAAAAAGTGGAACGTGAAACAAATGCATAGCAACTATTATACTGAACTAGGTCTGCCATTCCAATGAGGTAAATAATTTAAATCAAACGATTCTTAACTTTTTATTTATCCTCCTGAATACCTCAGATTACCTCCAGTTTATCTCCAGAATATCTCCAACCACACACACTTAGAAGCAACACTCTCCAGAATATCTCCAACCACACACACTTAGAAGCAACACTCTCCAGAATATCTCCAACCACACACACTTAGAAGCAACACTCTCCAGAATATCTCCAACCACACACACTTAGAAGCAACACTCTCCAGAATATCTCCAACCACACACACTTAGAAGCAACACTCTCCAGAATATCTCCAACCACACACACTTAGAAGCAACACTTAGATGAAGCAACCAAGCTCTATTAGCCAAGCTAATGACAACAGCCCTTATATACTCCTAAAATCACCTCCCACTAGGAATATTTAACACCTGGGTAGGCCTCTGCTTATTAGCAAACAATAGCTAATTTACACAGCAATCAATAGCAAGTAGCTAACTAATCCAATCAAATGCCTTATAATTACCAACAGGAAATCAAACCTTGTGCAATCAGTAACCTTTTCCTACAGATGAATCTTACCTGTAACAGTAAAAAAGAAAACTCTTAGCACAACTCTTAGACAGTTGAAGCTTCTGTAAAACTCTCCAGAATATCTCCAACCACAGACACTTAGAAGCAACACTTAGATGAAGCAACCAAGCTCTATTAGCCAAGCTAATGACAACAGTGTCAGGGTTCTCACCTGTGAGACAGACGGCCAGACGTGGTCGCTCCTGGAATTCCCAACAGGGGACTTGAACCGGGGAACTTATCTATCCTAGTCCTGCTTTCTGCCTCTGAGCCACAGCAGCTTTACACAGAGACTACTGATTCCGGTCTTGTTCATCCTGGCATGGCTACTACAACGGGGGCTGCACCTTGACTTGTCTGTGTCTCACCTGACTCTGATCGATCATTAGCAGGGTATTTAAACCCAGCCTCGCCCTGTGCTCAGTGTCAAGTCTTTGATCTAGTGTTCCTGTGTCGTACCAGTGTTCCAGTTTATCTGCTTTGTATATTTGACCTCGGCTTCTGACTACGTTTATTCTGACCTCTGGCATCCTTTGACCTCGGCTATCCCTCGACTATCCTGCTGGTTCTGTCCTTGCCTGTCCTGCGTATTTGGTACTGCATCCTGCACAGCCCCCGTGCACAGACCCACAGGCCAGGTGAATTCTTACCTGACCACCTCGGCCTGTGGCTATCTGCAAGGGTGAGCAACATATCTGCGCTACAGACTCCCAACTCAGGTAAGACCCTGACAAACAGCCCTTATATACTCATAAAATCACCTCCCAACGATTATGTTTATTTAAGTGATTGCTTAATAGAAACTGTTTTTGGAAATAAGGTTCGATCTAAATGTCATTCAGTGCTTGCAGTGTGGAATTTAGAGGTGAAGTCACACTTGTGTCACCAGTAATGTCACTGGGGGCATGCAGACAATGTGCTCATCGGCACAGTGTCACAGGATGTCTGTAGGAAGTCTTGTGCCACAACTGATTCATAATGTACAGAGTTAGTTTAACTGAGAATATTAAGGCATTTAAAATCATCTAAAGCTTTATCACAAACGCCCTAATAGAAATTATTGATGTGGTCTGAGCAGAGGCAGGCTTGATCTATACAACTCACACTTGCACTTGTCATAAAGGAATATTGAAAGGTAGTCATACAGAGAGGAGCCAGCAGGGAAAATAACTGATAAAAGTGACAAACGTGAAAGCATTGTGTTCCATAATCTATCTATCCATCTGTCCGTCCGTCTCTCTCTCTTTGTCCCTCCATTTATCTATATTGTTCTGTCTATCTATCTATCTATCTATCCACCCGTCCCTTCATCCATCTATCTATCTGCCCACCCGTCCCTTCGTCCCTCCATCTATCTATCTATCTATCTATCTATCTATGTATCTCTGTAGACACCTCTTGAATTGTTGCAGTGAGACTTAGAATGTTCCCAAATTTCAGAAAAGAAAAGAGCGGCAACACTAATTTCAAACGTAGAAGTTATGCGTTATTTTACCGCCAACAGAGGATGTGGCGGGATGTTATCCAATTGCAGCCAAACGTAGTTTTTCTCAAGACTTGTCAAAGAATGTAATTGGTCAAAATGTATCCAGGTCCACTTGTGATGGTGCGATAAGGAGTCACTTCTACATTGGTGTTTCTGCTCTTTCCTTTATTATTATAGTTAGCTTTTATAAAGTACCATCATATTCTGCAGGACTTAACTGGTTTACAGTGGGGATATAAATACAATATACAATACAATACCAATTCAAAGTGTCTACTTGTCGATCTATTTTCACATTGAAATGTGATTGTAGCACTGTCTAGTGGTGGAATTATATTTTTTCAGTTTTGTGTTAGCTGTTGTTTTACAGTTAAAAAGTGAAAAATAATTATATATATATATTACATATCACGGACAGTATCTAACATATTATATAATATCTAAAATACATCCTCCTCCATCTTTTATGCGTTGTGCCTCTTTCCCACTTGGATATTTAAAGGACAACTGTCACCATTATAATTTTCAATATAATAATCCCCTCATCAAGTGTTGAAATGAAATCAATATATTTAATGAGATATATGTAAAACAAAAATTAGGAAAAATCACTGCTACTTTTAGTATATGGCAGGATCCTTGGTCGGACAGTGTTTGAGAACCAATAGTTAGTCTTAAGCCTTATGCTGAGGTATCTGAGCCCCAGCAAACAAATGTAAAGATTTCTCCCAGAACTCACAGCTAGCATTACCTGCACTATCTATTTTTTATCCCTGTTTTTTAATTTACATTTGCTTTTCTATTTACATCCCTCCCCTATAGCTTGTCAGCTTAACTGATAACTTAAATAGTTTTTGTTAATGTTAGTTATTGCACCAATAGTCCTTTTAATTTATGTTCAACTTTTATTATGTTCACCTCTCTGATCTTCCCCATGCCCTCCTATCTTTAAATCTCAAATGTCCTGTCTTCTGCTTTCTTCTCTTAATTGCCCTTTCGCACCTCAATATCTGCATGTCTCTCTCCACCCATAATTGATGTTTTTTATCTAAACCCAGACTTTCCTTTTCATTCTGAGCCCCAGCAAACAAATTTAAAGATTGCTCCCAGGACTCACAGCTAGCAAGTCTTACAGCTCAAAAGCCTTATGCTGAGGTAGCATCGCTGGAAGATTTTTCCCCTCCACCCTCCCCATGGTACTCACTACATTTATAGATAGTTCAAATCACCTGGTCTTCCAATCATGTCTAACATCTTCTCCTCACCTGTAACACCTCCATTCCCACGCCACAGACCAGTTAACCCTTCACCCCTTCACGCTCTCCTATGGTGCTAGCTGCCCTTATAATTCCCTCATCTATAAAAAAACACTACTTACATTGCTTCCTCATAAATGCTCAGTTTTAGGTATTTCACATTAAAAAGAGTCCAGCACTTTAGACAGTTTAAGCCAAAAGAAAGGATTTAGCAGGATGCCACCCACCATTGTTTAAAGGAACACTATAGGGTCATAACTCAAACATGTAAGGCAATGATTATACTCACCATAACTACATTAAGCTGTAGTTGTTGTGGTGACTATAATGTCCCTTTAATTTACTTTATAAACTTTATATAGTACCACCTTTGTTTATGCGATGGTGAAAGTTTAGAATTAATTACCAAATGGGCTATTTACCGACCAGCAGCCTGGATGGCCAGAATACTATAGTCTCCCCCAAAACCTTGGATCAATACAGGCCTGAAGAACACTGAGATTATAGTCCACCAACCTGAGCACAAACTCACACCGTTCTGGGATAGCAAAGGCCATCCACAATTCTTGCCTGCTGTCTCACTCACAGTATTCAACTTACAACATTCTTTTGTATCTCCAGGTTCTTTTAATTAGTAGACAGTACTCTGAGGATGCAGCACACAAGCAAAATTGTCCTGCTGCATTTGCCTCCTACCTCCTTGATGGTGGCGTATTTCCAATGCTTTTAAATAAAAGGGACACTCTAAGCACCAAAATGACGTTTTCTCTTTTTGTGTATAGATCATGCCCCTACAGTCTCATTAATAATTCTGTCATTTAGGCGTTAAATGAATACTATAGGCACCCAGACCACTTCAGCTCAGTGAAGCAGTCTGGGTGCCATGTAGCCCCCATTTTAACCATGCAGCTGACAATATTGCCATTCTGCAGGAACAGCAATGTTTTCATTGCATGGTTAACCTGTCTCTAATAGCTGTCATACAGGGAGCCACTAGAGGCGCTTCCTCTGAATCCACTATTTCATTCAGATGGTCTCATAGGGACCATATGATTGGCGTAGTGTAGTGTTTTGCAGCACATGTACACTAGCCTCCAAAAGCATAGTACTGGCTGAGATCATATGAATTTGAATGATCTCAGCCAAAAAGGCATTTGTATTCCTAATATTGTAGTGTTCCTTAAATTTACATTTGTTTCTGTTTCTTCTGCCCTAGCAACACTTCCCCTGGCTATGATTCACACAGTCTACATGGTCTGCATGAAAAAAATGCTTACAATCCAATCAGTAACATCTAGCTCCGTGAAAGCTGTAGATTTACCTTACAGCTATAGGTAATCCTCAGCCAGACCATCATTAGAAATTCACTATAAAAACATTCTTTATTTATCTATTACAAAAGAAATGCAAGTGAAAGGGGTAATGAATAAAGGGAACCGCTTTGTTCCTTTTCATTATTATTGACCAACGTTTAACCGAAACTAGGCTTTTTTGGTGTGATATATTTACCATGTTATGTTTATCCAAATTTGTGGTTGATAAGTTGCTGCATAAGGAACTGTAAAGTCTTCTGCAGAAAAACCAACAACAAATAAACACTGTATTTGTTTTGTTGCACAGGTCGCACAACAAACACTGCATGCACATGGGGGATTCAAAAGCATGTCTGGGCTATGTACCATGCGCAATATATATTAATCCAGCCTGGTAAAAATAAATATATGTTTCTTCCAGGATCTCCAACATGCATTCAGATAATAAACTGTAAACTAGATAGAAAGGAAATAGTGGCAACTATGCATTCATTTCAACATTCATTCAGACTTACATAAATCACATCCATGATGTTCAATGTCCACAGTACTAGACATCCGAGGGCGTGTTATTACTGAGTGTTGTGTCAACCCATCATGTGTTATCAATGATCCGATGTGATAGTTGCTACATGTCTCTTACTCAGTGCTTTGGTCAAAGAGAAACTCTAAGACCCGTGAAGGCTGATTCCATAGGACATGGTACCCTCATAAAAATTGCATTCTATAGTGGGCTTTAAAATTAATGGAAATTCTGTTTAACGTAAGTAGTGCAAAAATCAGTTATATACATAATTGATAAACATATGTGTGTGTATATATATATATATCTATATATCTATATATAGATATATATATATTTGTGCTCGGAATTTAAATACGTAATGGATAGTAACTGTGAGCAAAGTTGGTTGTGGTGTGCCGAAACCAACGTACGAGTGGGCCTGTAAATAAAAGAGGGCCCACCAAGGAGAATGTAATTATAACAGGGTGTAGGTGGGTGGGAACAATCAGCTGAAAGGCAGAGGTGAGTAGGGGCTGGGAGTTTAAGTAGGGGACTTACTCCTCCCACAAATTCAGGCCTCCACAAGTTCAGGCCTTTTAACTTGTGCTCGGAATTTAAATACGTAATGGATAGTAACTGTGAGCAAAGTTGGTTGTGGTGTGCCGAAACCAACGTACGAGTGGGTCTGTAAATAAAAGAGGGCAAAAAGATAAATTCGAGAAATACACACTTTATTGCATTTTTTACAAAACCAAGTTGCTGAAAGCTTGGCGAAGCTCTTTCTCCGGCTGTGGAATATATGCAGTATATTTGAAGGATTTCCACCGCCCCAGTCTCTTGATGATATGGACCGGTGTGTTAGTGCTAGAGGCTGCAGAGGCGGCTCTTATACGGAAGGAGTGCCTAGAGAATGCAATCGGGTTGTGTCCGAGCTTAGATAACAGAATTCTGATATGAACCATCAATTTTGCTGTGGTTAACGGGTGCCCTTGTAGTGTTAAGAGCGGAGAGTCCAGTAGGTGACCGTGCAGAGTTGACCGTAGGTGGTCTAGTACTTTTACCGGACACCAGGCATTATCAGTAGGGAAGAGAGGAATTATAGTAGGGTGTAGTGACCGGTTGGTTTTAGTTGTAGGGATCGAAAGTTGGTAGTGATCCTCTATTTTAGTGAGGTGTGATATTTTAAGTCTTAGCTTCGTATCTCCTTGACAAATTACGGTGAACTCTCTAGGTCTGAGAAAACCGTAGAAAGCGAGATATAAAGCAGATTTGATCACCGTATTTGTGCCGATGTCGAATGGGGCTGTGTCAAGGAGATTGCTAAGTGACCTGAAGATAGGCCCATCTATAGGTAATCTAATGGTAGAGAGTGGAGGTGAAACCTTTGATATTCCTTTCAAAACCTTTTTGACGGGGTATGAAGACAGGAAAGGTGTGTTAGGAAAAAAAGGTGAGGCTGTGGTGCTGGACCCCCGTGAGATATAGTTTAATGGTGTTGTGAGAGAGTTTAAGGTGTAGGTGGAAAAAAGAGGCAAAAGCCACCATGGTTTGAATAGAGAAGTCACCTTGTAAACCGAACTCTGCTGTGAATTTATTAAATATATTAAGAGCCCTATTGTAAGTGATAGCCGTGTTTGGTGATAATGCTTGGTGAGGGAGTGCTCTAGCGTGGTTCAAGAGTGTGCTTAATCCAGGATTAGATCGTGGAACCGTGGTGTCCTGGATGGTTGTAGGTGAGCCGTTGGGAGTGCCTGAGAAAATGCCTGAAATTGAGAACGAGAGAGCGTCAGCGGCCGTGTTGTGAATACCCGGGATGTGAAAACAAACTAAGTGAAACTGGCCGGATGCTGCCAACCAGGTCAGCTTGCGAATCAGCCGCATGATGGTCAGGGAAGATGATCGCCCTTTGTTCACGATTTCGCAAGCTGCCGAGTTATCAGAGTAGCATTTGACTGCCTTGCCAGACCAGAGATGACCCCAGGTGTGTGCGGCCGCCACAATGGGATACATTTCAAATAGTGCTGAGGTCTCTCTGAATCCTGGCAAGGCATCCGTATCAGTGGGCCAATGGCCCCTGAACCAGTGGTTCCCAAAAATGGCTGCAAAACCGGTATTGGCTGCTGCGTCTGTGTGGATGATGGGTGAAGAGGTGGAGAGAGGGGGAATAAACATGGAGATTCCATTCCAGTCCTTCAAAAACTTCCCCCACATAGCTAAGTCAGCCTTGGCGTGGGGGTCCAAAGAAACTGTGCCAGAGTCCGGAACTCCGTGCAGCAGGCAAAGGAGTCTGGATATGAAAGACCTTCCCTGCGGAATGATGCATCGCAAAGTTCAGGGATCCGAGAAGGGACTGAAGTTCTTTTCTAGTGCAAACATCATTCCGCAGGAACAAGTCATCTCCCCTCTCAAACGTGACAGTTTGTCGTGGGGGAGGCTAGCTCTGAGGTTAACCGAGTCCAGTTCTATCCCCAGAAAGGTCAATTTAGTTGTGGGGCCTATAGTTTTGGCTGTGGACAAAGGGACTCCAAGTGTGGAAAATAGTGCAGTAGTGCTTCTGATTGCTGTGGGTGAAGGTGACCCTGGCTCTATTAGTAAAAAGTAGTCGAGGTAGTGGATAACGGAGTGACACCTGGTGACGTTCAGAAGCAGCCAGCATAGTGACTCTGCGAAAATGTCGAACAGTTTGGGGCTGCTTCGAGAACCGAAAGTGAGTCGTGTAGAGAAGTAATATTTCCCTCGCCATTTAACACCGTGTAAGTGCCAGAGTGAGGGGTGCATGGGTAGTAATTTAAACGCGTTTGTGATGTCCGTTTTGCTAAGCCAGGGTCGATTACCAGATGATATGATGGACTGTATGGCGTTGTCGATGGTTACGTACTGAAGTAAGAATTCGTCTGCTGGAATGAGTGCGTTTATGCTTGGAACAAAAGAGGAGTGCGGTGCCGATAAATCAATAATTAGACGGTTTTTTTTTTGTTTTTTTTATTAGAATATTTGTGAATAGCAATACCAATGGGGTTAGTGCGCCAGGAGGAGAATGGTGAAGAGGTGAAGGGGTCGATCATGAAACCGTTGGTGATTTCAGAGGCAATGAGAGTGTCTATGGAGACTGGGTCTAAACGTGCTGACTGGAGATTAGGGCATTCTAGTGTACCTGGGGAAATGGCTACAATACCCGTGAGAAACCCTTTAGTGAACCCTGTGGTGAGATAATCCACCAGATGATTAAGCCTGGGATCCCTTGTCTTGAGCACCACAGATATATCACCATAATTGAATGCCTTGTTCTCAAGTACATCCTGTGAGGCTATGAGCAAGGACACCAGACACTGTCTAGGATATCTTTCCTGATAGAGTCAGGGACGGAGTGTGCTGGTTTATCAAATGGTGTAATGGCTGTGCCCGGTGCTGGAGGGGGGAGTATAGGAGGGCATGTTGGTATAGTAGGTACAGCCGTGAAAGCGACTGGGACTACCGTGGTAGTACCTGGGGAGGAGATGGCGCTTTCCACCTTAGATAGCCTGCTATTGAGGGTCTGTAGATTGGCCAAGATCTCTGCCAGGGTATCCTGGGTGGCCGTGCTGTTGCTTGGTGGTTGTCCTTGAGAGCTAGTCCCTGCCTGGGCTCGGGGGCTTGGTGAGTAAGTAGCCTATAAAGTTCAGCCTTCCTAGCTGTGGCCGGAAAGGGGATTCCCCTGAGCCTAAGCTCGGCCGTAATTTTGGGAATAGTCCATGCTCTCAAGGACGTGGGGGTTGAAAGAGTGAGTGATTCGCCTGGAGACCCGGGTCTGGTAGGCGTGAATGGAGTTTCTTCTGTCAATTCTTTGGTTGGAATAGGTTCTTGGGACATTCTAAAAGGAATGATTATGTGAAAGATATATTAGAAGGGGCGTAAGGTAAGTAGGCGGGGTATATGGAAGAACTGGACTGTAATGCTAGATGCCAAAGCGAAAAACTTAACTGTTGAATGTTTGGATAGGTGAGGCCCTGCTAATGCCAAGTGGCGGTGAGAGGCTCTACCTATGATTTGGCTTATGACGTAGTTGCCACAGACGTGGTGGCGGGATGTTGGCCTCTCGGTGACAGTAGAGAGAAATCAAAACGTGTGGCCGTGACAGGTGAGGCCCTGACTAGCGCCCTGTAGTAGGGCATGCGAGGCTTGTAACTATGATTTGGGCGTGGGGCCGTACCTCCGTGTTGAGGTGGGGGGGGATGGAAGGCCTCGCTGGGACGGGTTTTCTGATAGGGTGCGCTAAGGCATTAGCCTAGACCCTGTAGCCAGTTCGATTGTATATTTAAGGATAAGGTGAGAGGACTGGAATGTTGTGTAGATACTAACCTTGACTTCTTGCGAATGGTATCTGGAACCTTCTGGTGGTAATAAGTGTAGTAAGTCTCGTCTTATGCGGTCCTTGAGGAAGAGTCCTGAGGCTTTAAGACAGATGTTGACGTATTTATGCGTATCGTGGTGGCGTATGATTTGAATTGGGAGTAGGTTGTTTGTTAGGGGCGCAACGTGAGATCCTGCATTGAGGGATCTGGAAGGTTTAAGTGTGTGACTGGGCTGAAATAGATATTTGTGAGAAGGCTGGATGAGGCCTTGGGGTGACGATTGGACGTATTTGGGTATAGACGTAAGTACCTGAAGGTATGGCTGAGTACCGGGTCAGGTTTTGGTGTTTTCCAGAGCCTGATGGCTGTATGACCGTATGTCTGAGTAGAAATAATAGTAAAGAATTAACGTACCGTGGGCGTAAGCCTGTGGAAAAGTAGTAATGAACTTGAGACCGTGATAGGTTTTATATGAGGTGTAGTAACAAACGAGTTGTGAACTATACCTTGGTTTGACATAAAGAAATTACGTTATGCGAAACGGTTTAACTGTGTAGAACCGGGGGAAGCCTAGAATAATACTGGAGCTAAGGGTTAACCGAAGAAAAATTCCATAGTTAACGACAGGTGTGGAGGTAAGTAATAAAACCCAATATGTAAACATTTTAGGCCTATGGCTTTATAATGCAAAGTGATAAAATACAATACCTGTTCCTGTAATAAAAGATCTTGAAATAAACAACTTTAGCGCAGAAAAAGCGAGAAACCGATGCAGTCTGTAAAGCCAAAAATATGTGACAGCGTGATTATATGGAAAATGAATAGTACAGACGTTTATGTGCCGGATATTGTGTTTATAAACAGTATTTATTAGTATATGTGACAAAATGAAGTGTTTAATAGGTAAATATGTGTTGTGGCAAGGTCAGAGAGGCTTTCTATGTTAGTAATAGATTGGAGTGCTCTCTATTCCCAGCATGATGGGGTTAATTGGTGGGAGTCACCCCTTGAATGTTATATACCAGGTGAATGTAATTAACCAGCACTAGGGTTTTAAAAGGTTAGCCTCTGAAGACATCAGAGAGTCTAACAGCTGGGAGAGAGGAGGCAGTTAAGCCTGAGACAAAGGTACTGTGTGAAACCTGCTTAAGGTGCTGTATTTCATTTTGTTTAAAACTGGGAACTAGATTAGCTGGCCAGTTGGATAGTTAGTAATACTGTTGTTTAGTAAGTCTCCAAGTTGGAGTAGGATTTATTTTCTTTTGTTTTATTTTGTGGGAGAGCACAACCTTGTATACATTGTGGAAAGTGACAATAAACTGCAGCACTATTTTATCCTGACTGTTGCATTTGAAGTTTGTGACGAGCCTGGCCATCCTGCCACAGTGTATAGAAACCGTACGTTTATGATAGACGTGGATATTTTAAAAAGTAGTAAAACAAATTAACTGGTTAACATAGAAAGAAAATCACAAGGCAGATTTTTAAACAAGCTAATTATATCCCCAAACTGACAAAAAAGGTATCAGTAGCAATATGACCGAACAGGGAATATACGTAAAGAAAAGTAGAATTCGTGAAATAGAACTTAGTGCATACTGTAGCCTATTTGAATAAGAACTAGCCGAATATGGATTTAGAGCAAGGTGTTTGTGTTTTAATCGTACGAAATAGATTGGTCCTGGGTGACCAAACGGAAATAAGAGAATGCCCGTAATAATATTACTGTGTATATAAATAATAATAGATTCGGTAGTTTCCGTACGAATATGTAAAAGCAGTGATAAAGTGCCGAGCGTTCGTCTGTTTTGGCGTGAACACTGAAATCGGTTAAAAAAGCGTGTATTTGTACGAATATGATAGAGGGAGCCTACCCCTACGTTTTTAGGCCCGAACGGCGGGAAATAGCGGGGCGCTATTTCCTACGCCTAACTTACGTGAACATGCCGGTCTCGTGACCGGAAACCGGGTACCTTGACCGGGAACCGAGTGGAAGGCCTCAAACGGACGGAGGACTGGTCAGGACGTCTGACTGCTGGAAACAGGAAAAAATTCTGGAGGGAAGCTGGACAGGAAGTGCTGGTTGCTATGGGGACAAAACAATCAGCTGAAAGGCAGAGGTGAGTAGGGGCTGGGAGTTTAAGTAGGGGACTTACTCCTCCCACAAATTCAGGCCTCCACAAGTTCAGGCCTTTTAACATATATATATATATATATATATATACGCAGACAGGACAGAGGAGAGAGAATTGCAATACCGATCCTTAGAATGGTCGGGTTATGCAAAAAGGGATAGTCAAAATACGAGCCGAGGTCAAGGGAAACAGACGGAATAACGAGAGACAAAGCCAAATATCAGTAACCGGGAAATCCAAATAACAAGTGCAACGCTCAATGGTTAGTTAAAGACCACACAACAGGGCACCAAGGCGAGGGAGAGGTTAGCTTATTTACACACAGGTTGTGTCTGATTGGCTAATCTCCAATTAGTGTTACCCCAACATGTGGGAGGAGTTTCTTCCCTCCCTTGTGGTCTCTGAGGTCATCACTGTGTGCCGGATCACATGACCAGGTGCAGCACACATATGAGGATAAAAAATAATTATTTATTATAAAAAGCATAAAAACATAGGAACAATAAAAGTATTCTAAGGTATGGAGTAAGAGTTTCCCACTTGACGCATTTCGCCTGTCCAGAGGCTTTTTCAAAAAGTTTTTTATACTATTTTTGTTTCTTGTTACCTGACACCATCATATTCCAAGGTGGGGATTGTACCACCCATGCTGTGATAGCTAGAGCAGGACTTGCTCTTAAAAATGTAAGTACATTACTTCTTTTAAATTCAAATGTATAGTACTTACTACACCATCAGAGTTTTTCTGCTCTTCTACTTCCATATTCACCACCCATATCTGCATTTGCATCTGGAGGACCAGCATCACTTATACCATCATATATCCTTAGACGTGGATTATACCGTCCATGCGCAATACAGCAGAGCTCTAATATAGCTCTACCAAATGTGAGTGGTTCTCCTATAGCTACTATATCTACTATCTGTGCTTTATCAAATTGTACTGTACCATTATTTGTCTCTTTTTTGTATTATACGGAGGTTTACTACACCATACCCTCTGAAGTTTTATGTACGTATGATTTTGGGCGCAGTATACACCATATCCTTTTTCTGTTCAATTATCACACGGGGTCTTGGGAATCCTTGTATTGTATACAGCAGCCCCCACATATCTATTGCACTATAGAGAGCGCCTATAACCCTTGTTTTTACATATATAAGTAAGCTGCTCTGGAGCGTGCAGTGTCAGACACACTGCCAGTCTGGAGTCAGGGACCAGATGACGCCGCTCGTTGTGATGAGGTTAGCAACAGAGGAGGCTCTCTAATTAGACCGTTTAGGCGGCCTCCTAAGGCCTCGCGCTGGCTGGGTGTCAGGGTACCTGCGGTCTCTACCTCCGAAAGAGGTAGAGACTTAGCTGTTCCTCCATCCAGACGGCCTGATGGCTCCCTTTCCCACGGTCTATCCGGTCATGCAAGGCCGGCCGCGAGGGAGTGACTGCCTTTTACAGCATCTAGGCAGGAAGTTGTCATCAGGACACTCCTCCGGAACGACCTGTCACTCAATTGCTGCAGGACCAATCAGGACGCCTCGGAGGTGTGGTTACTGCTCTGAACAGGGTATTTAACAGAGCTTCTTTCATTAGCTCATTGCCCTGTCGTGGTTCTAGCTTGTTCTAGTCACTCAGTGCTTGTGTATTCTATTATCCCTTTTGGTTTTGACCCGGCTTGTTTACCTTACTCTGCTTATCTCTGTTACCCTTGATTCGGCTTGTCTCTCGCTTACCTGTCTTCTGTTACCCTCGACCTCGGCTTGTCTTTGACCATTCTATACTGTACTACTTACGTTAGTCCGGCCATTCTAAGGTCCGGTATACGTATCTGGCTACTGTTTGTACTCTGCGTGTTGGATCCCTGTCCCGATCCTGACACTGGGGCCTCTGGGTCGCCTAAACCGCCTGAGTTCAGACTGTGTTGTGTCCTCGGTCACTGACCGAGGACCAGACACCAGGAGGTATGCCGCCGGGTGCAAGGCCCCTCCTGGCCAGCCATCATTCACTGGTCTGCAGCTCCGCCGTGAGCAGGGCTGCAGACCATGTGTCTCACCGAGAACTGGCCAATCAGAGCGTTGCAGCTCTGTGGAGCTGCAGACCAGAAGTAAAGGCCACCAGACCACCAGAGAATAAAGGGTATGTTGTCTCTCCCCTCTCCCCATCATACCCCCCTCTTTCTCACATCACCACCCCCCTCACCATCACCCCCCTCAACATCACACCCCCTCACCATCACCCCCCTTCCTCACCATCACCCCTCCTCCTCACCATCATCAACCCCCCTCCCTCTCACATCACCCCACTCACCATCAACCTCCCTCCTCACCATCACCATCAACCCCCATCCCTCTCACATCACCCCTCCCTCCCTCTCACCATTACCCCCCCATACACACAACACACTTCAAGCAGCTACCTAATACACCTAGGGTCTCAGACAAAAACGCAAACATGCTCACAGAGACATACATTCACACACAAGGATACTCTCTGTCAGACACACTCTCAGGCACATACACAGGTAAACTGTGCATCAATGTGTATATGTGACAGTGTACAACTCTATTTTTTCACTTTTTTGTTAGTGGGGCCTCGTGTTTGAGTTTCACCTAAGGCCTCATAAAGTCTAGAGCCGCCTCTGGTAAGCAAGGCCGCAGAGCAGGGGCAGGGGACCTGACATATATATATATATATATTTATGTATGTTTCTGTGTGTAGTCTCTGTATTTTTTGTGCTTTAATTGAATTGCTTAAGTGTATTTGTATTATTCATTCGAGCTACTATGTTCATTTAACACTATGCCAACCATGCTCCTGCCCCCTTTGCTTACACTAAATCTAACTGTATACCTGAGTTACCCTTACCCCTAAACCCATATCCCTAATCCTAAAACTGCATTAACCATAACCCAGCATTAACCCTTACCTAACTCTAACACTAAACCTACGTGCAAATTGACAAAGCACTGCAGAAGCCATATGTCATAAGCCTACTGCACACAAGACCCAATTCCCGGTAGGGGCCCAGGCAAGAGGGCAAACCAAGGTAAAATGGTTTTCCCCATTACCAAAGAATGTTAGCATTACTATCATAACCAGAACAGCGGGTTATAGTGGTTATGATGGTTAGAATTACCCTTTACGTATGTGTGTGAATGTCACTAATTTTATAACATGACAGGAGGCTTCGTATTTGCTTAAGTCTCTCTTTACTAGAACTCCACAGCAGCACAGAAAAACAACCAATCAGAAAAAAGTTAGGTACTATAAAA
The DNA here is from genome assembly GCF_036172605.1 of Pelobates fuscus. Taxonomy (NCBI): domain Eukaryota; kingdom Metazoa; phylum Chordata; class Amphibia; order Anura; family Pelobatidae; genus Pelobates; species Pelobates fuscus. The sequence goes on from NC_086324.1 coordinate 147,462,688, forward strand.
CTCCCCTCCCCATGCATCATTTCCTCTTTCTTTGCTGCTCCGCAGACAGTACAGGTCAGAGTACCACTGCCTCCTGCTTATAGTGGGTGGCTTTGGGATTTATTTATGATTTCTTGGATTTATATTTTTTTATATCTTCATATATTTACTTAGTTATTTATTTAACATCATATTTTCTACTTCTATATATTTATTTATATTTATATGTTATATATTATTTGTGTTTGGTTATTTTTCTGTTATATTTTCCTTCCTACTGCTTATGTATGTTATTTGCATTGTATTTAGATAGTTTGTTTATGATTGGGATTCCTGCCTTTTATATTTTTTGCTTCCCCCGTCTTCTTGGGGAGACTTTTCCTTTCTGTGGTGGTTTTAGGGGAGTTCTTGGTTTTTTTTCCTTTCAGTATGCCTTCCGCCCCCTCCCTTCACTACCCCTCTCTCCTTGTCCCGCCATTTCTTTCCGAGGGCTGCAGGAGTTATTTTGCGGTTTCAGGAGACTAGCCTCTGGCTGTCTCCTGATTTCCCCGAATCCCTTGTACTTTATCGGCAACCGAGGTACTCGCGGTCGGACGCGAGTACCCGGCGACCGCTCCGCTCACCCACGTGGCCGCCCGCCACGGTCAGCTTCTTCTCAGAGCCGCGGGAGCCGACCGGGTGGAGGAGAGTGCGCCTACTCACGGCCCCTCCTCCGCCTACGGTTCAGAGATCGGCTATGTCACCCTGCTGGGATTCCCCGGCAGAGTGCTTCAGTTTTTGTCAGGTTTTTTCTTTCAGATCTGTATAATAGTTTTTCTTGCAGGTAAGTCTCACAGCTCTCTGTGAGTCTTCTAGTTTTTTACCTGCCAGTTTCTGAGTTTCTATGACAAAGTTTTTGTTGGCATATATACCTAAGTGTGCTGTGATTTTTGCTGTCAAATGTATATCACAGAATACTGTTGGGTTTTGCTAACGGTATTTCACAGATGCTGTGTGTTTTTACTGTCTGTGTATAGCTCAGATTTAATTTTACTGACTGTGTGTTTCTGAATTTAGTCTTACTGACAGTGTATATCACAGATTTAGTTTTACTGACAGTGTATGTCACGGATTTAGTTTTACTGACAGGGTATGTCACGGATTTAGTTTTACTGACAGGGTATGTCACGGATTTAGTTTTACTGACAGGGTATGTCACGGATTTAGTTTTACTGACAGGGTATGTCACGGATTTAGTTTTACTGACAGGGTATGTCACGGATTTAGTTTTACTGACAGGGTATATCACGGATTTAGTCTTACTGACAGGGTATGTCACGGATTTAGTTTTACTGACAGGGTATGTCACGGATTTAGTTTTACTGACAGTGTATGTCACGGATTTAGTTTTACTGACAGTGTATGTCACGGATTTAGTTTTACTGACAGGGTATGTCACGGATTTAGTTTTACTGACAGGGTATGTCACGGATTTAGTTTTACTGACAGGGTATGTCACGGATTTAGTTTTACTGACAGGGTATGTCACGGATTTAGTTTTACTGACAGGGTATGTCACGGATTTAGTTTTACTGACAGGGTATGTCACGGATTTAGTTTTACTGACAGGGTATGTCACGGATTTAGTTTTACTGACAGGGTATGTCACGGATTTAGTTTTACTGACAGGGTATGTCACGGATCTAGTTTTACTGACAGTGTATGTCACGGATTTAGTTTTACTGACAGTGTATGTCACGGATTTCTGAGAGTTTTGCTGACGGTGTATTTCACAGATTGCTGAGAGTTTTGCGGACAGTGCATATAGCTGATTACTGTACGTTCTACTGGCAGGATATATCACAGGTTACTGTGAGTTCTCCCGACAGGGTATATCAGTTTACTGTGAATTACAGGTGTATATGAACTCGGTTATACAGGCTCTGTACACAGTGACAGTTAGCTCTAGGATTCATATCCTTTCTCAGTATATATATATTTTTTCTGGTTCAGCTATGAGATCTCAGATGGGACTACTCTGGTATGAATTCTCTGGCCATGGCATATATATAAGCTGACAGACTTGGCTCTGACTCTAACTGGTATGGGATCCGTGTGTGCATGCGCATACCTATCCACAGTTCATGGACAGTAGTGCTCAGTGTACCTTACATTCATGGACATGATGGTCACTGGAATACTTCCGCTTATACCCAATACAACTGGAATACCACTATTTGACTGCTGGGTACTTAGGGACTGCCAGTCCCGGTTCAAGTTACTCACACAGCATTACGCTGTCTAAAAGGGTTGATTGTCTAAGGGTCCTATGTCACAAGATACCCTGAGGATCTACAATTTTTAGGGACCTCTACCCGAACTCAGAGGTCCCCGTTACTCATTCAATGCCCACTGTAAAGCGCTACGGAATTGGAAGGCGCTGTATAATACATGTTAATAATCATATTATGGTAATACACAACCCATAGATTGGCCTGCTATGTCTGTGCCCCATTGATTGGCCTGCTATGTCTGTGCCCATAAGAACGGCATGCTATGTCTGTGCCCATAAGAACGGCCTGCTATGTCTGTGCCCATAAGAATGGCCTGCTATGTCTGTGCCCATAAGAATGGCCTGCTATGTCTGTGCCCATAAGAATGGCCTGCTATGTCTGTGCCCATAAGAATGGCCTACTATGTCTGTGTCCATTAATACGGCCTGCTATGTCTGTGCCCCATTGATTGGCCTGCTATGTCGGTGCCCCATTGAATAGCCTGCTATGTCAGTGCCTACTTGAACGGCCTGCTAGGTCTGTGACTATTTGCTTGGCTAACCTTTCTGTGTCCATTCGTTTGGCCTGCTGGGCCTGTGCCCTACTGACGGGCCTACACTATTGGTACCGAACCCCTTTTGGCCTGGGGTAATATCACTGAGGAAAACCCAGTGCCAACCAGTGACATGGAGATAGGCAGGTGTCCAGACAAACACCATTGCCATAGTGTTCAAGAGGACACCAGTATACAGCCATCTGAATATGGTGGGAAGGGTGAAGGCCCTAAACCTCATGCCTGAAGGGCAAAGTTTCTTATGAAGACCCCGGACACATCCACAGTTTACTCCAAACCGGCGACGGCACATCTCCAAGGAGAACTTCGCACAGGCAAGGACCGGTACTCAGACTCCTACAGGAGAAAGCGGTGTTTTTTCCTTGTCTTTACCAGCTACTCCGTATCTGCCTCCCAGAGTCCTTATAGGTTCGGTAGTTTTTTCCCGCGTTGGGTTAGCTTCTGGCCCTGTCCAGTGGGACTTACTTTTCTTACCTTCCAGCCTGCTGTTTGCCTTCTATCTGAGATAGAATTGGTGTATTTTCTCTTATCTACGTTAATTTTTGCTTTTTTGTTTTTTTCATGACATGACTTCCTTTTCCTTTTTGCTCGGGTCGTCGTGAGGCCTGACTTGACCTACTCCGACCTCCCGGGCACTCGTGGATTGCGGAGAATGTCTCCAGCTTTCCTCAGACTACCAACGGTCTACCTGGACCCCGCGCACGCGCACGGGATCCGGATAGTCGGTTGATAGTTTTCCATCGTTGTTTCCGAAGATTGCCCTCAGCCTTATGCTGACATTAATAATTGGTGCGCTCTACAGTTTGGTCACCCTGAATCTCTAGGGACTCTAGTTTGCACCACAGGAGGGTGCGGCCCTCCATCACCTCGATCCGAGTAGATTTATTTTCAGGAACAGAGGGCGAACCCTCTCATACAGAACCGGATACTGATTTGTTATTAGAGGGCGCAGCCCCTCACTCGACCTCAACCAGATACTGGGCTGGATACAGAGGACAGGTTGGGAGGACCCATTCTCATAGAGAGAACCGGTCACGGATGTAGACTCTGCTGTTGGTTACTAACGGGTGCGGCCCGCTCAGGCTAGCAGCCGGACGCTATCACAGTATGCGATCACAGTAGTAGAGAGCGCGGCTCTCTCATACACTCGACGCTCTACAGTACCGGCCATTTGTTCATCACACAGGCTTGTACCTGCGATAGACATTGATGACTACATAGAGGGGCATCCCTCCTGCATTCAATTAGAGCTGACATCCACGCTACTGACTTCGTTCTAGAGGACTGCCTGGTCATGCAAGAATTGCATGTTTAGACTAGATCCCTCTATTCTATCTCCTGTAATGGATCTACGGGATCCGGACCGCTGTAAAACACGCAAGAAAAGCTCGGAGGTATAACATATTCTGCACCATATAATACAGAGATTGCTTTCCGTTTTGGATATCCAGACCATTACGAACAAACTGCGCAGACAGTTTCTCCCATGTCAAGATGTCAGGAGATACGGAGACCTTCATGGAGCAAACGGGCACTGCCTTGCTCGGGTAACAAGATTAAGGAAGGCCTATTATCCGGTCTGAAAGTAAAACCGTACGTAGGGGTCACCCCGGTTGTCTTGACCTCCCCGGTCATTACGATCTTGGGATAAGATGGCAGGACTGCCCCGTCTCCTCAGAGCGCATACCTGGTGAACAGGGTTCAGAGATGGTGGACCCTCCGTCTATACTCTGTTATCCCTCACGGGAGCCGTTTTGTTGGATTCGCGCTAACCTACTTTTCAACTACCGTCGAGGAGACCTACGAGACTTTATGGGGGTACTTGGTGTGCCCCGACTCCTACACAAACATCTTTCACTCTTAGATGAGGACATATCCGGATGGAAATCTGCGCTCCGGTTTGCACTTCCCATCGCTTTGAATATTTCTGGGATCCACTGAATAGTCGACCACTGTTCCTCCACACAAGTGCAGTTCGGAACCCTGAATGGACATCCTTTTGGAGTCTTTTCTCTACCACGTCCAAGGATTACACAGACCATTTGGAATATTGGAATCACTTAGAATACGGCTAGTCTGACCACACTCTTGCCTGCATTATAAATTTATTCTCGGGTGAGACATCTCACCAGGTAGGCCAGGTGGGAACGAAAGATCCTACTCGGTTCTATTGCGACTTTGTGGTGGACTTGGGCGCATTCCTTGAGAGTGGAGGTCTACCTGCAAGGCCACATCACCGGATAACCCTGGCACGATCGGAGGTGCCTCCTTGAAGATCAGAGTTGAGACATGGTGGCAGTTTCTTCTCGCGGCCTTCGATATTTTACAACTACAGGAAGCGGGCTGATAGGTCAGCTTGCCAGCTCATGGAACGTCTGCTAGGAATCTGGTCGCAACACCACGTACAATGGATCTATCGGCGGATGGTGTTTTTTCCGTGTTTGGGATGCTTCGTCGGCTGACATCTTCATTGATGTCGTCTACTGTCGTTTATCGCAACCGGTAAGTCCGATTAGGTTTACCATAATATCCCCTGGAATAGGTACCAGTGACACAAACAGCGTTGGATTGGTGATCTGAGCGTTGAAACAGCAAATACGAAGCCTCCTGTCATGTTATAAAATTGTAGATTATGCTAGCTTTAGTGTACCTATAATCTTAATTTTATTAATGACAGGAGGTGAGTATTTCCCACCCTTTCTTATCCCTCCCTTGTTTTATTTTATAGTTTAGATTAATCGGGTACGTATGCAACTCTGCTTGTTGTCTCTGCTACCTGTCGCTTGTTTCTTATGTCTGTTTTTCATAAGTAGGGTTGGGATATCTACTTATTAAGATAATTTGGTTGCTATGTTGGATACCTACATGTTTATTCAGAGTACATTTCATTGGATAATCAACCTGTTCGATTCTGTTTTTTCTCTCGTTTCAGTTTACAATCCATCAATGCTATCTGGTTTGACAGCTCTTATCGGAGGGTGGACATCGTTGTATTCATCGTATCTAGGACTTCGTTTCTTCCCCATTATATTTTCTGCCTCTTGTTCTGTTTGTCACAGCTTGAAAGAGGAAATGATGCATGGGGAGGGGAGTTTAATAGTACCTAACTTTTTTCTGATTGGTTGTTTTTCTGTGCTGCTGTGGAGTTCTAGTAAAGAGAGACTTATTTATTTATTTATAAAATATTTTACCAGGAAAGATACATTGAGATTTCTCTCGTTTTCAAGTATGTCCTGGGTCCACAAATCATTGCATTGTTAGTTAGAGTACAATAAAATACAAATACAATATTAATATACAATATATACAAAATTTAACATAGAACAGGTAGGAAATATATAATCAACAATGACAGGTACATTCTGTTTTCAAGTATGTAGAGAGGGATCTCTTAAAGGACTTTAAGCTTAGGGAAGATTTTAATTTGTGCGGGAGGTCGTTCCACAAATGCGGTGCTCTGTACGAGAAGGAGGATCGGGCTGCTTTCTTTTTATATTGAGGTAGACTAAGTAAAGTGTTGGTACTGGATCGGAGGTTATAGGAAGTGGGAACAGCTGGGGAAAGCATTGCTTTCAGGTAGGGTGGGAGTTTCCCCGAAAAGCTCTTAAACACAAGGCTGGAAAGATGAAGGGTGCGTCTGGATTCCAGCGACAGCCAGTTTAGTTCTTTTAGCATGTCACAATGGTGGGTCCTGTAATTACATTGTAGCACAAATCGGCAGAACGAGTTATACAATGTGTTGAGTTTATTAATGTGGGTTTGCGATGCAGATGCATATACTACATCCCCATAATCAATGATTGGCATCAGCATTTGCTGTACAATCTTTTCCTTTACTGAAGGGCTTAGGCAGGATTTGTTTCTGTACAGGGCACCTAGTTTTGGATAAAGTTTAGATGCAAGCTTTTCTATGTGCAGGCCAAAAGATAGATTGGGGTCTAACATCATACCCAAGTATTTGAAAGAGTGGACTGCGGTCAGTGTGCCATTTGAAATGGTTTTGATGGATAGGTGGGAATTGTGTAATTTGTGTAATTTAGGTACTGTTCCAAAGATCATTGTGACAGTTTTGTCAGTGTTCAGGAAGAGTTTGTTTTTTGCGATCCACTTTTCTACCTCTGTAAACTGGTCTTGGAGCACAGCCTCAAGCTGCGGTAGACCGGAATTGTTCGCATAGATTACCGTGTCATCTGCGTACATGTGTATGTTTGAGGATTTGCAGACATTTGGCAGATCATTTATAAATAATGAAAATAGTAGGGGGCCGAGAATGGAACCTTGGGGAACACCACACGTGACTGGGAGAGGGAGGGAGTCGCTGTCAGAAATGGACACATATTGTGAGCGTTCTGATACATACGATCGAAACCAGTTTAGCGAATGATCACCAATACCTGACTTTTTGAGTTTGTGCAGTAGAATGTCGTGGTCTACTGTGTCAAAGGCCTTTGCAAAATCAAGGAAAATAGCTCCAGTTAGGTCTCCTTTTTCCATGCCAGTTTGGATGTCATTGCAAACTTTTAAGAGGGCAGTTGTAGTGGAGTGATTCTGGCGAAAGCCCGATTGATCAGGGGTCAGATAGTTTGATTGTTGGTAATACTCACATAGTTGCGTATGGACACATTTTTCTAAGATTTTTGACAATACCGGGAGCAATGATATAGGGCGATAGTTAGAAACCAAAGTAGTGTCACCACTTTTATGGATAGGCACTACTCTTGCAGTCTTCCAAAGTTTGGGTAAGTATCCAGACACCAAGGATTCATTAATTAGAGTTGTGACGGGTTTAGCAATTGCCGGCGCACTGAGCTTTAACAGCATTGCTGGGATTTGGTCAGGTCCGGACTGGTTTTTCATTTTTAGATTATTAAGATGTTTTTCAATGACACTAACAGGTACAGGTCTAAAAATGAACTTGTCTATATTGGGCGTTTGCAAATTTAGTGAGACCTGATCCACATTTGTAGTTTCAGGATGTGTGCCATTTATTAGCTTGGCAATCAGAGCAGTAGAGCATCCGACAAAATAATTGTTAAAGACATTTGCTACATCTAACGGAAGTTGCAGGGTTTGGTTATCCACTTTGACAGTGGAGGGTTGGGAGTGGATTGGGGGAGTTTGTAGTTTATTTATGACTTTCCAAAAGTTTCTAGGGTTTGAGATGTTATTGTTCAGATTGTCATAGAAATATTGGGCCTTGGCCAATTTTGTTTGTTTTGTGCATATATTTCGCCATTGTCTATACGCACAGTGATCATTCATAGAGCCAGTACGCTTAAACTTTGACCACAAAGAATCCCGAAACTAGTACTTAAGCAAATACTCGCCTCCTGTCATTAATAAAATTAAGATTATAGGTACACTAAAGCTAGCATAATCTACAATTTAGTTTGTGAGTGTTCCATATTTAAACACCATTCAAATTACATTCTTCATAAAATTCACACATTTACTAGCTTTCCCACATACAATGGAAAAATACCTATGCATGTATTAGCATATTGTACACATAACTTGTGCAAGCTTGTGAAAAAGAATACATTGGAGATGTATATACTATATAGTTGGGCTTACAGCAGCAAAAAGTCTAAATACATCAGTGACCACAACTTACATAGCGTCTCGCCAGCAAAATTAATTTTAGAAAGCACCCATTATAAGGAATTATATATAAAAAAAAAATAGTAATTATCTCTAAATATAAAATTATCACTGCTGAGATTGCTGAGACGTGCTAAATAACACGTGAGAATGCTCTGAAATTCCTCTATATTGTACATGACTCATGTGAAGCATGTCCCTAAACTGAAATCGAAACAAACCAATTTCTCTTTTCCATCAGAGCCCTAAATAGCTTATTTACAAACAAAAAGGAACGAGTCTCTCTCAGTCTCCGGTTATGCACTGCCTGACGAGGTAGGTTACGATTTTCAGTGGATCTCATGCTAGGCTGAAGCATGGTGCCCACTCAGAAAGTGCGGGATCCAGATTCCGGTTTGTCTACACACAGTATCTTTTTCCTCTGCCTATTAGCCCGACACTTGAGGTTAGAGTATAATATTTCTCAGGAGAATAGTCATCATGTGTTGTGAAAAATATTATGGTTATATATCTGGTTAATATGTGCTTGATTAAGTTTGTGTGCGTGTGTGAAAGATGAGGGATACTGCAATATATACAACTTCAAAGGGGTCTCTATCTATGAAACCACACCTACATGTCACTTCGGGTACTAGGAATATATACATATATATATATAGACTTAGTCTTGGGAGAGTTCAGAAGTAAACAAAATGGCAGGATGGACCTCAATTTATGAAACCACACCTACATGTCACTTCCGGTAGTAGGAAGATATATATATATATATATATATATAGTCTTGGGCGAGTTCAGAAGTAAACAAAATGGCAGGATGGACCTCAATTTATGAAACCACACCAACATGTTATTTCAGGTAGTAGGAAGATATATATGTAGTCTTGGAAGATTTCACAAGTAAACAAAATGGCAAACTGGGCCACACTTTATGGCCTTGGAAAAGTAAGTAATGTTACATATCAATTAGGCTTAGGAAGTGGCTGTTTACAACATGGGAACAAATTACTTTAAAAATGAAGATACTCATAATACAATAGACCAGATTGGTAAGTGCCACAATATACTCAACACCCATGCCCCACATACACAATACAACAGATATTATTAGATAGATGGAATGTTACGTTAGAGTGTTATGAATGTAAATCTGTAACACTAATTATTTTAGTTTGTTCTCTTGAAATATTTAATTAGGCAGATTGTAAGTAAAGTTTTCTCTCTGGCAAGATCTATGGTGCTCAGGGCCGCCACCAAAACTTTTGGGGCCCCTGACAAAGCACAAGGTCTGCCCCCCCCGCCCCATCCCCCCGGCCCGCCCACGGGTCCGCCCACAGGACTCTTACCTAGTCCGCTGACAATGATGCAGGACTGAATGTGGTGTGTATAGTGGAAGTGAATTAGAATGTGTGTAATGGATGTAGTGTTTGTGTGTATTAGATACTGTTTGTGCAGTGAATGCAGAGTGTGTGTTTGTGTAGCGGATGCAGTGTGTGTAGTGGATGTAGTGTGTGTTTGTGTAGTGGATGTAGTTTTTGTGTGTACTAGATGCAATGTGTTTAGTGGATGTAGTGTGTGTATTAGACATGTAATAGTGTAAAGTCAGGTAGAATACCTTAGAAGTACTAGAACATAACTGTCTGGATAAGGGGATAAAGTTATCTGTATGTTCTTGGAAGAGGTGGCAAAGGGATAATACATTCACTATTAACGCACAAAGCAAAGTGGATTACTCTCAAGGGATACCAATTAGAGGTTTTGATGGCAAGAGAAGAATTATACAGTATCATGGACCAGAAGATTCTACAACATAATTATTCTTTAGAATGCAGAGCTGCAAAGAGCATGGCTATTTAAAACGGCCACAATGTACATTAAAAGGTACAAATACATTAAAGGAACACTATAGTCACATAAATTACTTTAGCTAAATAAAGCAGTTTTAGTGTATAGATCATTCCCCTGCAATTTCACTGCTCAATTCACTGTCATTTGGGAGTTAAATCACTTCGTTTCTGTTTATGCAGCCCTAGCCACACCTCTCCTGGCTATGATTGACAGCGCATGCATGAAAAAAACAACTGGTTTCACTTTTAAACAGATGTAATTTACCTTAAATAATTGTATCCCAATCTCTAAATTGAACTTTAACCCCTTAAGGACACATGACATGTGTGACGACATGTCATGATTCCCTTTTATTCCAGAAGTTTGGTCCTTAAGGGGTTAATCACATACAGGAGGCTCTTGCAGGGTCTAGCAAGCTATTAACATAGCAGGGGATAAGAAAATCTTAATTAAACAGAACTTGCAATAAAGAAAGCCTAAATAGGGCTCTCTTTACAGGAAGTGTTTATGGAAGGCTGTGCAAGTCACATGCAGGGAGGTGTGACTAGGGTTTATAAACAAAGGGATTTAACTCCTAAATGGCAGAGGATTGAGCAGTGAGGCTGCAGGGGCATGTTCTATACACCAAAACTGCTTCATTAAGCTAAAATTGTTCAGGTGACTATAGTGTCCTGTAAGGCTGAGTTCTGTAAGTTCCAATATAAAAACACAAGAATAATATTTAAAGGAACACTATAGAGTCAGAAATACAAAAGTGTATTCCTGGCCCTATAGTGCTAAAAACAAGGCCAGGTGGGGGGCGGGGCGGGGCCGCCGAGCAGAGCGGTCGCAGGAAAGAACAGCTCCTGCAAATAACGACCCATTAAGCCTGGAAATCATGATTTTGACTACCCACAGTACTTACCACTGCGACTGTAGATGGGTAAGGGCCACCGGAACCGGGGAGAGGTTTGCTCCCGGAGTTCTAGTCCCCCGGAGGGGAGATCTCTACTATACCAGGCGGGACCTTTCCTGGCGGTGAGTGGAGTGGACTGCCGCCGCTCCACTATCCTGCCCAACGGAGCCCAACAACCATGCCGCACCTGTGCGCGCCCGGCCCCGGTCCTCCCCCTCTCTGGGCCGGGGGGGTGATCCGCGGCCAAACCCGGAGGCCGTATATTACCAGGCCGCTGTGAAGGCCTGAAGCCTGAATCCAAGATGGCGAAAGCCGCGAGTGCAAGCACTGACTCACAGAGCCCAAAACAGGCCGCTGATCCCTGCTGGCAAGACACACGAGGGAACTAGCCGCGAGCAAACACCACGGGGCCCCAAACAGACGCTTACCATCAGTGGCAGAAGGGGGAAGAGGAGGGGAGACGCACAGCACAAGGCGGCGCAACGAACACTACTATCGCAACAAGCTACCTACCTTCAAGCGGCTCTGGAGGGGCCCTCACGCTGAGCTCCAGTTCCAAGCATACAGAATGGGCGTAGGATGACCATCGAGACCTACCGCAAAGACTAGCCAAGCTCTCCAGTGCACGGAAGCAGGCTCAGACCACTTTGCCCGCAGATGACTTCCTTAACCCATATTATAGTCTATTTTATCGCCTGAGTGTCAACAGTCTCCCACAGACCACCAGCAGGCGCCGACAGTTTCACACCAGCAGGCACCAGATAAGAGAGACATTATCTCGAGCCCACAGGGCTCTCATCATTCTCCTAATGTACAGTTAACTCAGTTATAACGGTCAGGTTAGCCAGCATGAGTAATAAGACAAGAAATACCAAGGTTTGGGGAGTAAATTGTCTTAGCCACTTCTCCAGGCGTAAAGTCATTGCTTTAGCACTGTTTTAAAATGATTGCCTTACTGCGGCTCCAGCCTACAGTGATACACAGGCCTGAGATTAGCTTGCCTAGTTCTACTAAGCGACACAAAAAATATACATTACTGTGGGGTATTGGGCTAATGAACCGAGCATGTTAGACTCCGGTCTTCTACTTAATATAACTTGTGAAGCTACTATATATGCCAAGTCAAGTTACCCTAATCCACGTGCATGCATCTCTTGCTATAGATACTCGTATTTACTAAACTTGCGACTCTCTAAGCAATACCTTAACCTAAAAAATGTGCAGCTTTAATCCTGTGTCACAGTTTGTCAGTTTTGAAAAGTCTGTAAATGCTGTTGTGGCACTGCAGATGTGCTTGTACCTTCTTTTGCACGATAAAAATAAAGAATAAAAAAAATAAAAAAATAAAAAACAGACTAGGTGCCCCTTTGCCCCCTTAAATACGTATAAAACATAACTTTATTCCACCAGCGCACGGATCTGCGCTGGTTCTGCCCTGTCAATCCAATACTTTCCAGTGGAATGGTCAATTTTGATGATCTCAGCCAATGAGGCGAGGAGCAGAGCCAAATGCTGAGCTGGCCAATCAGCATCTACTTATAGAGATGTATTGAATCAATGCACCTCTATGAGGAATGTTCAGTGTCTCCATGCAGAGCACTGACCCAGGAAGCACCTCTAGTGGCTATGTGAGTGACTGCCACTGGAGGTTTTCCTAGGGAGCAATGTAAACAGTCTTTTCTTAGAAAAGGCAGTGTTTTCATGAAAATGCCTGCATGGACAGGCTATATTCACCAACTACATTAAGCTGTAGTTGTTCTGGTGGCTATAGTGTCCCTTTCATTATACACAGTTTTATTGTAGTTAAAATTTTGGTAGCAAGTAATTGGAATGGAATGGAAAAACACTTTAATAGGCCGCATGGGAATTGTATTAAAAAAAATCAAAACATATGGGATAACTGGATTAATATTTTAGGGGAAAATCACCTTTTGGCCAAGTGCTGAAAGTGTAGATTAAAACTATTATATTAACCAATAATTATTATACTTATGGAACATAGAATGAGATGTCCTGGTTCATGCACTCTGCTTCTTTTTTTTTTTTTTTTTTACTTTTTAGTGCATTGTTTATTTGTATACCTGGTTAAATACCTATAATATAGATTTGGTTCCTTAAATTTTGAACTGTAGTATGGGGTTATAACAGGGTCATGTTATGTTATTGTCATGTTATGTAAACATATTGTCTTCGTCTATATCTCAAAGAAATCAAAACTGAATAAAGATTATAAGAAAAAAGAGTGACAAAAATAAAAGGCTGAGTTCTGTAAGTTCCAGTAAAATTAAAATAGACATCAAAAAGACATGACTGCTGACTCCTTCGATCACCAAATCCCGTTACCCTTCCATTCCCAATAAGTAACGCAACACCATGTTAAGTGGGTAAGGGCAACGGCCACAGCTTTATTTAAACCAGCATAACCAAATACTGTCAGCTGCTGGTTTTACCCAGCAGACAGGTACACTTTAAACTTCTTCCAGAGCCTCTTCAGCCTGTCCTTTGTCATCAACCAAATTCAGGCTGCGACTCCCCAAGCCCGTCCGGCCATTATTCATTTACCAAGCTTGCTGGCGCAGGAAACCCGCAGCTGTGACAAAATTAAAAACCAAGAAAACACAACACAAAACAACAATTCCAGAACAGAACAGTTGGGGAGGGTGGGTGGGGAAAGACACTGCCAGGCTCCCTCAGCATTGTTCACCAGTAGCCTGGTAATTTTTCCCAGTATTCCATGCTTTCAACTGTAAAACCAACTGTATCCTTTTGGTTGCTATGCCAACTCCTCAGGGCAGCAGTCATGCTCCCCCCTCCCTATTCGCTCCGGGGGTTGGCCTTTCATTCACAGGCCCAAAGTGACCTGGGAATTCTAGGAAGGGCAAGCCTTCACTGGGGATGAAAACCTGGATCCCTTTACCCCCACATTATGCTAGAGAGTGGGTCTGTACACTCATTACAGAGGACTTTATACCCTGGTTATCACTCCCATTAGCCATATATCATGCTATATGGGGTGTTGGGGTCCATTAACAGCATACTTAGTGTTGTACTGGGAATTTTAATTTATTTTTTTTCAACTTGACAAAAACCTTTCTGTAGGTCAAAAGTTGCTATCTCTGTTTTGTCTTTCCAATAAAGCTGCTACATAATTGACCTTGAGGGCCTGGACCATACTACTTTCTTTACTTCATGTACAGGGAATGCTAGGCCCAGACCTAGTACCACCAAGGTACATCGTTATATAGGTGTGCGGAATCCCCTCTTCATGTGAATCAAAAGGAGATATAGACAATTTTTAAAATGCTATACGATGCTGCATTAGACCATATATCATGGCAGTGTCACTTTAAAAACTATGTAACGTGGAGGAAGGCTAGTTTTGGACACCGGGACAATGTACAGAAAATTGAAGTGAGCTAAATGTAACAAAGTGGAAATGATGCTGTATTATTAAAGCTGTGATGGAAAACCCCTACAAGAGGTTGACCACCAAATACGGTCTCTTTTTCGTGGGACTTTATGTAAGCTTGTTTATTGCAACTTTCCTGTTTCACACATCATATGGTTTTGTTTCAGTCAGATTACATTATCTTCTCACAAAAATTCTGTTCTCATTTCTTTTTTCTGTTTCCCCCTATTCTCCAGGCCCGAGTGTAGCACGAGACATCTACATTGTCTGAATAATGCGTGTCATCAATTCATCATATCATCTCGTAGAAGGTCCCAATAGTAGTAAGTAATTACATGTAAATAAAAAACATATGTATCACAACTTATGAACAAAAAAAATAATGTTTAGAATTACATACATCTTGCATAAGTGTTTGGAAATATCTATTGTCAAGAAAATGAAAATAAACCGACATGTATCACTTTGAAGTATATATCTCTATGAGTAGACAAATTTGAGGTCAAGGGGACTCAGTCTAATGCCCCACGAATACTTAAAATTTTATATAAATATATAACTAATACTTACAAATCCCCAACTAAACACAGAAAATCACTTTGAATGCAAATGATTTAAAACACTTTAAACACTAGAATAAAAATTAACATACATATGGCTATACTAAAACTATACTAAAAAACGCACCAGATCAAAATCTACATTTAATCCTCTTGGTTGCATAGTTTTTAATTTATGGATACAAAAACCTTCTCTTTTTCTTAATTTTAACATCAGATCTCCTCCTCTTTCATTCAGTTGTACTTGTTCTATAACAATAAAAATGAGGTCGTTTGAAAAAGATGGACATGAATTGCAATGTATAGGGACTAGTGATGTCCCGAACTGTTCGCTGGCGAATAGTTCCTGGCGAACATCGCTTGTTTGCATTCGCCACGGATGGCGAACACATGCGCTGTTCGGTCCGCCCCTATTCGTCATCATCGAGTAAACTTTGACCCTGTACCTCACAGTCAGCAGACACATTCCAGCCAATCAGCAGGAGACCCTCCCTCCCAGACCCTCACACCTCCTGGACAGCATCCATTTTACATTCATTGTGAAGCTGCATTCTTAGTGAGAGTAGGAACAGTGTAGCTGCTGCTGATTTGATAGGGAAATTGATAGCTAGGCTAGTGTATTCAGTGTCCACTACAGTCCTGAAGGACTCATCTGATCTCTGCTGTAAGGACAGCACCCCAAAAAGCCCTTTTTAGGGCTAGAACATCAGTCTGCTTTTTTTTTTCTGTGTAATGTAATTGCAGTTGCCTGCCTGACAGCCTGTGTGTCAGGCTCACAGCATATACTGTGCCCACTTGCCCAGTGCCACCACTCACTCACTGGTGTCACAATAGCTTGCATTTAAAAAAAAACCAAAACTTTTTTGACTGTGATATAATAGCAGTCAGTTTCCTTCACGAGTGTGCGTTTCAGGGCCTGCCAGGGCACAGTGTCACACCAGTGCAACTCATATCTGGTGTAACAGTAGCTTGCACGCATAGAACCACTAATCGAAAAAAAAATGACAGGCAGAGGCAGGCCACCCCGCAGGGGCCGTCGTGGTCGTGGTGCTGTGATTCCCTTTGGCCCTAGAATAATGCCCAGTGTTCAGAGGCCACATACCCTGAACTTGAAAAGTTCTGAGGACATAGTTGACTGGCTTACACAGGACACCCAATCTTCTACAGCTTCCGCTCGGAACCTCGACACACCATCCTCCTCCAGCTTAGCTTCGGGCACCTCTCAAGTTACCACTCGCCCGCCTGCCGCCACCACCAACACTAGCACCACAGCCGCTTCCCTTGGTATGTCAGAGGAGTTATGTACACATCAGTTGGAAGAAATTAGTGATGCGCAACCATTATTGTCAGAAGATGTAGATAACAGGGATATGTCTCAGTCAGGCAGCATTACACACGTACGGTGTGATGATGATGATGTTGTACCCACTGCTGCTTCCTTTGCTGAGTTGTCAGATACAAGTGAAGCGGTTGATGATGACGATGCGTCCGTGGATGTCACGTGGGTGCCCGCTAGAAGAGAAGAAGAACAGGGGGAAAGTTCAGATGGGGAGACAGAGAGGAGGAGACGAGTTGGAAGCAGGGGGAGGTAGTCGCAAGGAGCTAGTGGCACAGTTAGACAGCATGCATCGGCACCCGGGGTCAGCCAGACAGCACGCCAATCAACGCATGCTGTTGACACCACCAGAATGTTGTCATTGCAGAGCTCAGCAGTGTGGCATTTTTTTGTGTGTCTGCCTCTGACAACAGCGATGCCATATGCAACCTGTGCCAAAAGAAACTGAGTCGTCGTGGGAAGTCCAACACCCACCTAGGTACAACTGCTTTGGGAAGGCACATGATCGCACATCACAAATGCCTATGGGATCAACACATGAGTACAAGCAGCACACAAACTCAAAGCCGCCATCCTCCTCCTGGTCCAGCATCTTCAGCCACGTTAACCACTGCTGTCCTCCTTGCCCCCCCTCAACCATCTGCCCCTCCGTCTCTTGCCTTGAGCAGTTCCTGCCCACAGTCAGGTGTCTGTCAAGGACATGTTTGAGCGTAAGAAGCCAATGTCACAAAGTCACCCCCTTGCCTGGCGTCTGACAGCTGGCTTGACTGAACTCTTAGCCCGCCAGCTTTTACCATACAAGCTGGTGGAGTCTGAGCCGTTCAAAAAAATTGTAGCTATTGGGACACCGCAGTGGAAGGTACCCGGCCGAAATTTCTTTGCACAAAACCCCAACCTGTACTCGATTGTGCAAAAGGAAGTAATGGCATGTCTGGCACACAGTGTTGGGGCAAGGGTCCATCTGACCACTGATACCTGGTCTGCAAAGCATGGTCAGGGCAGGTATATCACCTACACTGCGCATTGGGTAAACCTGCTGACGGCTGCCAAGCATGGAATGCGTGGCTCTGCAGAGGAGTTGGTGACACCGCCACGACTTGCAGGCAGGCCTGCTGCCACCTCCTCTACTCCTCCTACTCCATCCTCTTCCATAACCTCCTCGGCTGAGTCCTCTTCTGCTGCTGCGTCTTGCTCCACATCAACGGCACCCCCCCAGCTCCCGAGGTACTGTTCCACATCCCGGATACGGCAGTGTCACGCCGTCTTGGAGTTGACTTGCCTGAAAGCAGAGAGTCACACTGGACCAGCACTCCTGTCCGCCCTG
Organism: Pelobates fuscus; assembly: GCF_036172605.1. Taxonomy (NCBI): domain Eukaryota; kingdom Metazoa; phylum Chordata; class Amphibia; order Anura; family Pelobatidae; genus Pelobates; species Pelobates fuscus. The sequence goes on from NC_086324.1 coordinate 147,480,463, forward strand.
AACGCACAGGTGGATCAGTGGCAGACTCCGCACCAACTGGAGATCGGCAAAGTGGTTTGTGACAACGGAAGAAATTTGTTGGCGGCATTGCATTTGGGCAAGTTGACACATGTGCCGTGCATGGCACATGTGTGTAATCTGATCGTACAACGCTTTGTGCATAAGTACCCAGGCTTACAGGACGTCCTTAAGCAGGCCAGGAAGGTGTGTGGCCATTTCAGGCGTTCCTACATGGCCATAGCGCAATTTTCCGATATCCAGCGGCGGAACAACATGCCAGTGAGGCGCTTGATTTGCGACAGCCCGACACGTTGGAATTCAACACTCCTAATGTTCGACCTCTGCGGAGCTGGGAATTTTTTTGCCACATTACTGGACGCTCATGCGCAATGCCTGTAGGCTCATGCGTTCTTTTGAGAAGGTGACAAACCTAGTCAGTCGCACCGAAGGCACCATCAGCGACATCATACCATTTGTTTTCTTCCTGGAGCGTGCCCTGCGAAGAGTGCTGGATCAGGCCGTAGATGAGCGTGAAGAGGAAGAGTTGTGGTCACCATCACCACCAGAAACAGCCTTATCAGCATCGCTTGCTGGACCTGTGGCAACGCTGGAAGAGGATTGTGAGGAAGAGGAATCAGAGGAAGAATGTGGCTTTGAGGAGGAGGAGGAAGACCAACCACAACAGGCATCCCAGGGTGCTCGTTGTCACCTATCTGGTAACCGTGGTGTTGTACGTGGCTGGGGGGAAGAACATACCTTCAGAGAGATCACTGAGGACGAGGAACAGGACATGAGTAGCTCGGCATCCAACCTTGTCCAACTGGGGTCTTTCATGCTGTCGTGCCTGTTGAGGGACCCTCGTATAAAAAGGCTGAAGGAGAACGACCTGTACTGGGTGTCCATGCTACTAGACCCCGGTATAAGCAGAAAGTGCCTGAAATGTTACCGAATTACGGCAAGTCGGAAAGGATGCAGCAGTTCCAAAATCAATTAAAAAGTATGCTTTACACAGCGTATAAGGGTGATGTCACAGCACAACGGGAATCTAATGGGGGACGAGGTGCAAGTAATCCTCCCACGACCACGCCGGCAAGGACAGGACGCATTACAGACGTGTTGTTGATAGAGGACATGCGGAGCTTTTTAAGTCCTACGCATCGCCACAGCCCTTCGGGGTCCACCCTCAGAGAACGACTCGACCGACAGGTAGCAGACTACCTCGCCTTAACTGCAGATATCGACACACTGAGGAGCGATGAACCCCCTGACTACTGGGTGTGCAGGCTTGACCTGTGGCCTGAGCTATCCCAATTTGCGATAGAACTTCTGGCCTGCGCCGCTTCAAGTGTCCTGTCAGAAAGGACCTTCAGTGCAGCAGGAGGTATTGTCACTGAGAAGAGAAGTCGCCTAGGTCAAAAAAGTCTAGATTACCTCACCTTTATTAAGATGAATGAGGGATGGATCCCGAAGGGACTGACAGTGGGCGATACATTTGACTAAAAAAGGCCTGATGAAGGGGACTAGTTAACACACCACTCCTATCTGGTGGCACATTAGATTGCACGCGCAGTGCCCCAAATTTGAAGTAGGAGGACCGACCAAGCATCTTTTTCCATCTCCCGCTTCCTGGGTGGAGGAAGAGAGACCTTCAATGACATCAGTGAGGACAAGCAATGGGACATGGCTAGCTTGGTATCCAACCTTGTGCAAATGGGGAGTTTGCGGTTGTGCAAATGGACTGTTTGCGGTTGTTTGCGGTGCTTTAAATGGGGAGTTTGGTCTGTCACTGTGAAGCGGGCGTAACCCTTACACTACCTGATCAATACAACATCATACCTGATGTTTTAAAGCACGTTATTCCAAACAATTTAGGAATGTTAGGTGATTTATGCCCTTTATGGATTAAAACCAGACTCTGCATCAACTATGTAATTTTCCATGGGAGTTTTGCCATGGATCCCCCTCCGGCATGTCACAGTCCAGGTGTTAGTCCCCTTGAAACAACTTTTCCATCACTATTGTGGCCAGAAAGAGTCCCTGTGGGTTTTAAAATTCGTCTGCCCATTAAAGTCTATGGCGGTTCGCCCGGTTTGCCCGTTCGCGAACATTTGCGGAAGTTCGCGTTCGCCGTTCGCGAACCGAAAATTTTATGTTTGCGACATCACTAATAGGGACCGAGTGTGTGGTGATTTTTTTGCGTACATTATTGTAATGCACTAAGCATCTAACTTTAGCTTTTCTTCTTGTCCTCCTCACAAATTGTGCACCACAACCACAGGTGATCAGGTACACAACATGTGTGGAGGAACAGGACATTTGTCCATTAGTTTTAAAAACTTCATTAGTGTGTGTGCTTTTAAATTCTTTATACGCCCTATAAAAATGGCTGCAGGCTTTACACTTACCACAGGTATGAAAACCTACATTTTGCTGGTCCCTACAGTCTTTATTATGGAAGGTGCTCGGAGCTAGAATATTTTTTTAATTGTTTCCCTTTTTGAAAATTGTTTTTGGATTTTCAGGAATTTTCTGTTTAAGAAAATCGTCTTCCAAAAGAAGTTTCCAATGTTTTTTTATAATTCGTTGTATGTCAAAAGCATTAGAATTATATTTGGTGTTAAAAGTATATTAAAATCTGGATTTTCTATGGTGTTTTCGTATATTGGTGTAACTCCTCTCTTTCTTTAGTTTAGTTTCTTTATATTGTTAATTTCCTCATTTAAAAACTCTTAAGGATAACCTTTTTCTAAAAATCTCTCTAAAATTTCTGTTTATCTAAAATACATGTCTCTATCAGTACAATTTCTCCTGATACGGGTGAATTGACTCTTTGGAACTCCATTTAACCACCTGGGGTGGTGACCACTATTCGTATCTATATAACTATTTGTATCAATGGTCTTCAAAAAAGTCAGTCTTGATTTGAAGATTTTCTACGTATAAAGTAAGGTCCAAGAAATCAATCTCCCGCCTCCCGAAGTTGGGAGTAAAATTGAGTAACAGATTGTTCGTATTAATAAAAGTTATAAAATCTTGTAAAACAATTCCGACCCCTGCCAAATAATTAAAATATCATCAATGTACCTTTTCCATAGCATTAAACTCAAAAGTTTTGTTGTCCCATATTGTAGTTTTTTTCCAACTATCCATAAAAATGTTGGCATAGCTTGGCGCAAACTTGGTGCCCATGGCATTACCATTGATTTGAAGATAAAATTCTTCATTAAGACCAAAGAAGCTGTGAGTTAAAATTAATTCAACTGATTTCAATAAAAATTCTCCAAACATTGTATATTATATATTATTGTAATGCACTAAGCATCTAACTTTAGCTTTTCTTCTTGTCCTCCTCACAAATTGTGCACCACAACCACAGGTGATCAGGTACACAACATGTGTGGAGGAACAGGACATTTGTCCATTAGTTTTAAAAACTTCATTAGTGTGTGTGCTTTTAAATTCTTTATACGCCCTATAAAAATGGCTGCAGGCTTTACACTTACCACGGGTATGAAAACCTACATTTTGCTGGTCCCTACAGTCTTTATTATGGAAGGTGCTTTGAGCTAGAATATTTTTAAAAGTGTTTCCCTTTTGAAAAAAGTTTTTGGATTTTCAGGAATTTTCTGTTTAAGAAAATCGTCTTCCAAAAGAAGTTTCCAATGTTTTTTTTATAATTCGTTGTATATCAAAAGCATTAGAATTATATTGGGTGTTAAAAGCATATTCAAATCTGGATTTTCTATGGTGTTTTCGTATATTGGAGTAACTCCTCTCTTTCTTTAGTTTAGTTTCTTTATATTGTTAATTTCCTCATTTAAAAACTCTTTAGGACTCTTTAGGATAACCTTTTTCTAAAAATCTCTCTCAAATTTCTGTTTGTCTAAAATACATGTCTCTATCAGTACAATTTCTCCTGATGCGGGTGAATTTACTCTTTGGAACTCCATTTAACCACCTGGGGTGGTGACCACTATTTGTATCTATATAACTATTTGTGTCAGTGGTCTTAAAAAAAGTCTTAGTCTTGATTTGAAGATTTTCTACGTATAAAGTAAGGTCCAAGAAATCAATCTCCCGCCTCCCGAAGTTAGGAGTAAAATTGAGTAACAGATTGTTTGTATTAATAAAAGTTATAAAATCTTGTAAAACAATTCCGACCCCTGCCAAATAATTAAAATATCATCAATGTACCTTTTCCATAGCATTAAACTCAAAAGTTTTGTCTTCCCATATTGTAGTTTTTTCCCAACTATCCATAAAAATGTTGGCATAGCTTGGCGCAAACTTGGTGCCCATGGCAATACCATTGATTTGAAGATAAAATTCTTCATTAAGACCAAAGAAGCTGTGAGTTAAAATTAATTCAACTGATTTCAATACAAATTCTCCAAAAATTGTGTTAATTTAATTATTTTTTGTAAAATGTGATCTGATTGCTTATATTCCTTTTTGATGTTCTATAATTGTGTAAAGAGAAGTCACATCTAGAGTAACCCACATAAAATTATGTTGCCATTCTATTTCTCGTAATTCTTGTATAAGATGCTTAGTGCCCTTTAAATAAGAATTGGAATTTGGTGCATATTTCTGCAAGAAAAAAACTATAAATTCCAATAGTTTCAAAGTGAGTAAATCTATTCCACTTATTGGTCTACCTAGTGGATTTTCTTTACATTCTTTGTGATTCTAAAAATTAAAATGTAAAAACATTTTCATCAACTAAATCTCCTTCCTTGGCTTTTTCTAAAATGTTTCTTAAATCTTTATTAAATTGGATGTTAGGATTTATTTTTAATTTAAGGTAGGTTTGTTGATCGTTTAAAAGTCTGTAAGATTCATTTATATAATATTATGTAGACAACACAACTACGCCTCCACCCTTATCAGTGTTTTTGATAACTATGTCTTTTCTATCTTTTAGATGTTTTAAAGTTGTTGATTAATTTTTGGTTAAATCATTCCATTTATTTCCTTTAGTGTGTTTTTACATAAAACCTCAAAGTCTTTATTTAACACCTTTTGGAACGCCTCAATTTGAGAACCTGTGTCGTTTGGGGAAAAAGGTTGATTTTGGTCTAAATCTTGAGATAGGGTCTCTATTCTCATGTTTTATACCGTTGGGTGGACCTTCTAATTCTTTCTTAATAAAAAATCTTTTAAGACATAGTTTTCTGAATGACTTCTGGGTGTCTATATAGAGTTGAAATGAATTGGGTGGTTCGCTTGGGTCAAATTTCAGACCTTTATATAAAAGAGAGATTTCTTGTGTTGTGATGGGACAATTTGATATATTAAACATTCACAATTCTTCTATATTTCTGTTCTTCCACTCATTCGCCTTCTCTTTCCTGGGGTGTTGGGACTTTATAGTGGGGCATATCTGTTGCTAAGACTGAGAGTTTGTGATCTTGGTTGGAAAAAATTGTTATCTCCCCTCTTTTTGTGTCTCGCCCTTTCCCTAAAAAATCTCTTGTACCATTGTCAATATAATCAGATGAGGTCAGAGCAATTGTATTACTTAAATGAAGAGTATCTTTAGATCTATGCCGCTCTCTAGTCTCTTTTTGTGTATGGTATTTGGGTGTTCCGGCAGAATTCCTTCTATTAAAATACGTATTCCTAGGGTGGTGTGAATCCCTCTGACCTCCTCTGTCCACTCCTCTACTGTAGTTGTATTTTTTCTAAGTTGTTCCACTATCTTTCACAAAATACTTATTTTCCATTTTATTTTTAATTGAATGAAGATTTTTTTGCCTTGTTGTCTTTATCTCTTGTGTATTTTTTATTTCACCTATTTTGAGGTTTTTATATTAGCACTTTTTAAAGTTAAGTTTAGAGAATTTCCCTTGGATGCACTTCCTGATGTAATGTGCTACGCATACCTATGGTTTTAGCTTAGCTTGTGCCACTACAGAAAGAACCTAAACCATTTTCTTATCAGACTGATCTCACCCTAATGAACATCTGTCGAACAGATGAAGCTGGTTGGCGTTTTTGGTCTGGGCAACCTTTATGAGTAGGATTAGTCTGATTTATTAATGGCACAAGTTGAGCTAAAACTAGCTCAAGAACAGAGTAGGAACCCATTCAAGGGCAAGTTATGTGAGTTGTTGTCTGTTCTCAGTTTCCTATTGAGCTCAGCTTTGGTTTGTTTATTTAAAATGTGACCCTCTATCCTGTGATGTATTATATACATAATGAATTAAAAAATATCCCCAAAAGTAAAAAAAGAATGTATATAAAAAAGTTTATTTTAAAGTATCACTTAATGCACTGTTTAGAGGGTCTGCTTCATTCAGGCCTCTCGGGACTACATAGCTGAAAAGAGACTTGCGTCCATCAAGTTCAGCCTTCCTCACATTTATTTTTTGCTGTTGATCCAAAGGAGGGCAAAAAATACCAGTTTGAAGCACTTCCAATTTTGCAACAAGCTAGGAAAAAATCCTTCTTGACCCCAGAATGGCAGTCAGATTTATCCTTGGATCAAGTTGGTCTCCCATACAAGTACTAACCAGGCCTGAGTCTGGATGGCTTCTGAGATCTGACGAGATCAGGCACTTTCAGACTGGTATGGCCGTAGGCTATAGACTAATTTAATCCCATAATCTCCTCCTGTCCAGCGGGTGATTTGGGAAAAAGTGGTCTATTCCCTAACAGAACATTTTAGAAGTTTGGTTTAGTTTTTAGCTTGTATTGGCCATGAAAACTGCAGGTGAGCTATTAATTCTATTATTTTTGTTGATAGTGCTCTCTTTTTTGATAGTTGGAAAAGGGCAGCCCATATAGAAAAGGACAGCAAAAAATTAAATAGACCAGGGGTGCCCAAAAGATAGATCCCTTAGATGTTGTAGAACTTCAACTCCCATAATGCTTTGCATGCCTTTAGATTATTATTATGTTATTATTTAAATAGATTGACCAAGCGTCACGAGAAGGATTTGGGAATTGTTATAGACAATAAATTAGGTAGCAATATGCAATGTCAATCTGCCGTTGCTAAGGCCAGTAAGGTTTTGTCATGTATAAATAGGGGCATAAATTCTCGAGATGAAAATATAATTTTGCCTCTTTATAAATCGCTGGTAAGACCACACCTTGAATATGCTGTGCAATTTTGGGCACCTGTTCTAAAGAAAGATATCATGGCACTAGAAAAAGTGCAGAGACGAGCTACAAAATTGATAAAAGGAATGGAGCATTTTAGTTATGAAGAAAGGTTAAAAAATGTAAATCTCTTCAGTTTGGAAAAACGGCGCCTTAGAGGGGATATGATAACATTATACAAATATATTCGGGGCCAGTACAAACCATTATCTGGAAATCTATTCATAAACAGGGCTATAAATAGGACACGAGGTCACACATTTAGGCTTGAAGAAAGGAGATTTCCTCTAAGGCAAAGAAAAGGTTTTTTTACAGTAAGAGCAATAAGGATATGGAATTCATTGCCGGAAGAGGTGGTTTTGTCAGAGTCTATACAGATGTTTAAGTTGCAATTGGATAAATACTTGCAAAAACATAACATACATGGATACAATTTCTAATTAGTGGGCTAATAGCTGCTTGATCCAAGGAGACATCTGACTGCTATTTTGGGGTCAAGAAGGAATTTTTTCCTAGTTTGTTGCAAAATTGGAAGCGCTTCAGACTGGGTTTTTTGCCTTCTTTTGGATCAACAGCAAAAGCATATGTGAGGAAGGCTGAACTTGATGGACGCAAGTCTCTTTTTAGCTATGTAACTATGTCATGGAAACTGTAGTTTTAAAACATCTGGGCATCTACCTTTTGGGGACACCCGAAATAGACAGAGATGTGTATTTTCAAAATATTAAAATTAAAAAATATATATTATATAAGAAAATACCAATATATCAAAATATTGCTCATCCTACTAAATCATTTTAAAAGTTTATCCAAAAAAATTAATAAATTAGGGCCTTAATCTTAGAAGGTTAGAACACCCACACTGCCCACCTCGGCAGGACGGAGTCAGTTCCACAAACTGTACTACCTATCGCATGAAACCCAATTAGCCTACAGACAGGCCCAGATGCCACAAATATTTATTTTTTTGCATTTATATAGCGCCTACCTATTCCACAGCGCTTTACAATATAGGGCAGTGATGGCGAACCTATGGCACGCGTGCCACAGGTGGCACGCCAGGCCCTCTCTGTGGACACGCAGCCATAGGTTCGCCATCTATGCAGAGTAGGAAACTGCCTGCCTGTTTTGGGCAGGCTCCTTCTCTGCTTCCGGGTCGGGAGGCTTCCGCACGATGCTGTGTGGAGCGCTGCCGAGCGTTACCATGGCAACGCTCCATACAGCATCGCGCGGGAGAACAGGGTAGCTGCTTCACAGATCCCTCCCCCTGCAGTACTTACCACCACCGGACCACCAGGGATGGCTGTGTCCCCCCCCCCCCCTACTTCATTAAAGGTAAGAAGGAGGGAGGGGATACTGACACACAGCACCCCTACCCCCCCAGAAGTACCCTTACCCCCCAGCAGTACCCCTACCCCCCCACAGCAGTACCCCTACCCCCCCACAGCAGTACCCCTACCCCCCCACAGCAGTACCCCTACCCCCCACAACAGTACCCCTATCCCCCCAGCAGTACCCCTACCAACCCCAGCAGTACCCCTACCCCCTAGCAGTACCCCTACCACCCACAGCACCCCTACCCCCCAGCAGTACACCTACCCCCCAAGCACCCCTATCCCCCCAGCAGTAGCCCTACACATCCAGCAGTACCCTTACCACCCCCAGCAGTACCCCTACCCCCCAGCACCCCTACCCCCCCACAGCACCCCTACCCCCCTGTAATGGACCGTTTCAGCAGACAAGGGGTTAAAATCCGTTTAGGCGATATGCCCCTTTCTGAGAGACAGGCACAGCTACTGCAGAACGCCAAACTCCAGAACTGGATACAAAATAGCACTCCAAACTGGAACCTCACGAATAGCTGCTAGCAGACGAACAGGAAAAGCAGACATCAGCTTACACTCCTAGCAATCAATCTCCAACAGCATACAGTGAATCCCCCCAAGGACGAGACAAGGCTCCGTGTTGAGGGTCAAGCAGTGGTCTGAGGTGCTGGAACACCCAGCCTGGTTTTTATTACTAGTGTACACATACAGGCCACACCCAGGGGGAGGCATAAAATAACCAATAGTATCATGGGTGCAACCCACACATCCCCTCCCCTTAGTGTGACACATAATCCCATTATACATACAGTTAAAATATACTTTTTACACAACTTTCATACCTCTAAAACCATATATCACATTCACATAAAAATACATATCCACAATCAATCCATTCAGGGGAACAACATATTAAAAAATGGCATGAATCCGACCAGGGGTTCAAAAGTTACTAAAAGTATATTTTGTCCCTTACTAGCCGCATGGCAAACCGGTTTAGACAGGTTTTACATAGGCCTCTATCCTGGAGACAAAGAGGAAAGTAATCCAATTATCCAGGGCTAGAAGCAGACTCCATTAACCACATGGTTACAGAAAGACATCAAACACTTTAAAATACAGAAAGTTACTTTCTATCCATAACACACAGACATTTCACATATCCCCAGATAGCTGGGATCTGAGCGCACAAAACTACCGAATAGCGCGCAGATCCTATTTACACAGTACAACTGCCATGGAGCTAAAGTCTTTCCCATAGTCTTTCATTATTTGAATAGGCTCCATGGTATAGCTACCTGGGCTATCACATTCCCATAAAGTCTGGTCCATAGTCCAAAGGCAAGAGGCGGGCAATCAGCCCCCTCCAAGGACACGTGGCGAGGTCGGTTTCGCCACCCCCAAATGTGAGTTTTACAGGGCAATATAGTCCAGGGCCATAGTCGCAGGGGAGGAGGCAGGCAAGCAGGCCTCTCCAGGACAAAGTGGCGAAGGGCACTTCGTCACACCCCCACAGCACCCTTACACCCGCCCAGCACCCCTACCCCCCACACAGCACAGCACCCCTCTCACACACACATTACCCCTCATACACACACACATACAGCACCCCTCTCACACACACACACACAGCACCCCCCCACACACACACACAGCACCCCACACACACACACACACACAGCACCCCCCCACACACACACACAGCACCCCACACACACACACAGCACCCCTCACACACTTACACAGCACCCCCACACACTTACACAGCACCCCCGACACACTTACACAGCACCCCCGACACACTTACACAGCACCCCCGACACACTTACACAGCACCCCCCACACACTTACACAGCACCCCCCACACACTTACACAGCACCCCCCACACACTTACACAGCACCCCTCATACACTTACACAGCACCCCTCATACACTTACACAGCACCCCTCATACACACACACAGCACCCCTCACATACAACACCCACACACACCCCCCCCACACCCCCCCCCCCCCCACACACACACACGCAATTGCCGTGTTGGCACTTTTAGGAAAAAAAAGTTGGCATGTATTGCGGTTTGGGCACTCGGGCTCAAAAAGGTTCGCCATCACTGATATAGGGACTTTTTCACTGAATCTGGGACTGTTGACAGGAGGACAGTTCGACTTGACAAGTCTAATCCCCCCTCTCATAATATTGTAAAGCACTACAGAATCTGTTGGCGCTATATAAATGGCAATAATAATAATAATAATAATAATAATAATAATAATAATAATAATAATGACCTGGGCTTGAGTATTTTCATCTAAATTTAGAAAAAGTTTTTTTTTTTTTTCAAATGATCAAAACGCTTTCTTTACCGAATAAAACCTCAAAAAGGAAGTTGAAGCAAATAACAAGATGCATCAAAAAAGGAAATGTTATTATAAAATCTAAGGTCCAAGCTTGTGTACCAGATAACTAAACTGTCTGACTTTATCATGACCCTTCAATACAGATCATTTGCAATGCTGTGAGATTGCAGCGCCCTCTAGAGTGCTTTACATGAAGCAATGCTGTGATATTACAGCGCCCTCTAGAGGGCTCTACATGAAATTACTATGTGAGCGGAAGCTAACGTCATCGGCGCATGCGCACTAGGGCGGCAGATGCCTTTTCCTGTGATGGCGGAAGAGCTCCGCGCATGCGCAGAGCAGGAATGTCGTAGTTTATATTTCGCGCGGCTGCTGATTCCTGCCTGAGTTTTGTCCCGGGTGAGTGTCTAGGTTTGTGTCCTTGTCCTGTTATTGCTTCTATGGCTGCGTTTTGGTACCCTAGAGGCTCTGCTCTACGTTTCACATGGCTGTGCATCATGGGTAACGTAGTCCACAGCAGCAGGAGAGCAAGAAGCCAAGCATGAGTTAGGTAACAGGTGTGGGCGTGTCAGTGGTTACTGGTGAGCGGTGGTGGCTGAGCCTGGCACCCCAGGTGTTTCAGAACAATGTTTAATAAAAAGGTAGCCGAGCATCAAAGGGAAATGTAGTCCAGAAGCAGCTGGGGTGCAAGGGATAGCTTTACTGGGTGTTCTTGTAGCCAATATCTGGATCATGTCCTTTTCAAACCCTGTGACCAGATGTGGGGGGAAAATAAATAAATCTCAGTAGAAATGTAACTTTATAAAATTGCTACCAGCACACCCAGGGAATTGGTACATTTTAGGAAACCGCAACAACATAATACAGGGGTTATCCTATTTCTAAATGTGGTATTTCAATTGTTTTTTTTTCATACCTGCCAATTGTCCTGAGTTTACTTTGGAGCAGTCCCTAGTTATGTCTCGACATATGGCCCATGTTTTATGTATATCATCGGTTATAGCACATCTTTTAATGCTGGAGCAGTGCTGATGGGTGCATTGCCAGCCAATCCTCTTCCCAATCCTCTTCATGTATTCATTGATGAGTGGGCTTGGCATGCAATGTGCTATCCTATCCACTCAGTGTATACAGCAATGAGAGGGCTTGGAATGCAATGTGCCATCCTCTCTGCTTGGCAAATAAAACAATGAGGGGGCTTAGCATGTAATGTGCAATCCTCTCAGCTTGGCATATACAGCAGTGACAAGGCTTGGCATGCAATGTGTCATCCTCTCAGCTCTGCGTATAGAGCAGTGAAAGGGCTTGGCATGCAATGTGCTATCCTATTCTCTCAGTGTATACAGCAATGAGAGGGCTTGGAATGCAATGTGCCATCCTCTCTGCTTGGCAAATAAAACAATGAGAGGGCTTAGCATGTAATGTGCAATCCTATTCACTCTGCGTATACAGCAATGAGAGGGCTTGGCATGCAATGTGCCATCCTATTCACTCTGCGTATACAGCAATGAGAGGGCTTGGCATGCAATGTGCCATTTGATCCGTTATTGTATATACAGCAATGAGAGAGCTTGGCATGCAATGTGCCATCCTATTCACTCTGCGTAAACAGCAATGAGAGGGCTTGGCATGCAATGTGCCATTTTATCCGTTATTGTATATACAGCAATGAGAGAGCTTGGCATGCAATGTGCCATCCTATTCACTCTGCGTATACAGCAATGAGAGGGCTTGGCATGCAATGTGCCATCCTATTCACTCTGCGTATACAGCAATGAGAGGGCTTGGCATGCAATGTGCCATTTTATCCGTTATTGTATATACAGCAATGAGAGGGCTTGGCATGCAATGTGCCATCCTATTCACTCTACGTATACAGCAATGAGAGAGCTTGGCATGCAATGTGCCATCCTATTCACTCTGCGTATACAGCAATGAGAGGGCTTGGCATGCAATGTGCCATTTTATCCGTTATTGTATATACAGCAATGAGAGGGCTTGGCATGCAATGTGCCATCCTATTCACTCTACGTATACAGCAATGAGAGAGCTTGGCATGCAATGTGCCATCCTATTCACTCTGCGTATACAGCAATGAGAGGGCTTGGCATGCAATGTGCCATCCTATTCACTCTGCGTATACAGCAATGAGAGGGCTTGGCATGCAATGTGCCATTTTATCAGTTTTGTATATACAGCAATGAGAGAGTTTGGCATGCAATGCGCTATCCTATTCGCTCTGCGTATACAGCAATGAGAGGGCTTGGCATGCAATGTGCCATCCTCACCGCTTGGCATATACAGGAATGACAGGGCTTGGCATGCAATGTCCCATTGTATCCATTCTTGTATATACAGCAAGGAGAGGGCTTTGGCATGCAGTATACCATCTTGTCTTCTCCGTGCTTTGGCATGCATACTGCATCGCAGAGAGTATTGCAGATCTGTGGGGACATTTGGCTGTGATTTTTGTTTGAGAGCATGGACAGACTCCTTGGATTTGGCAGAGTTGGGAGGAATGTATCATTTACAAATGTGCCAGTGTTCAGGATAGCTGATATTGGATGCTTGGAGCGTGGCCTCATTCAGAAACATATCAGACAACGCATGTGCAGGTGACAAGAATATATTGTGAGATATGCAAGCGCCTTGAGTTCATTATGTGATTTACTCTTCACTTACTGGGAACTCTTCTGTTTTATCCCCAGAAGCAGAGAACAAAGAAGGGGCCCAGAATCTCAATTGCTCCTCTGAATCCAGGACTGTTGGGGGGGTATGCTGAATTAACCATTCATTTAGACTGCTGGGGGTTATACTGAACTGACCTGCATAACTACCAATGAGTACATGAATATGTGCAGTTCATGAGTTAATCAGACTGTGTATGTGCAAAACCAGTTTGTGTAGGACTAGACTTTTGTAAAGACCGCTCAGGCTGGAGTTTCATTCAAGAATACAAACAAAGGGAATACGATTAATTTTTTTTTTGTTGACTAAGAATAATGTTACCAATATTTCAAATTCTTCTGTGAACTGCAAATACCCACCTCTGCCACCCAGGAAGTTGTTCAGCCAATCATTGCTGTCTTGTTTTTCATGCAGATGCAAATCAAATGCCATAAACCGATGTACAGTACAGCTGAAAGCCATATAGCTTACTATTCACATCATACATAAAACCCATCAATGAAGCCATTTGTGCAGGATAAAAAAAATTAGTGTGTTATTTTGTGAGTAGGGTTTAATACTGCCTGATGAACAGCTTTCCGTAGAAATCTTGACCGCTAAACATAAAATCCTATTATTATACAACCTTTCTGGTTAATACAGCTTCACCTAACAAACAAAATAAGATAAATGTAGCATGTAGCAAAACCTGTTGTACCTTAAGTGTCCCTACACACAAATTGCATCTGGTGTGTGGGTTTCCATTTAAAGAGACATTTCGCTACCCAAATAACAACACAAATCACAGTTTAGTAGGTACACCCCAATGGAAATATGCATGCATTATATAAAAACAACTCCCAAAAAGCTGCAGATCTCTTGCCATGTCTCCGCTTCTACCCCAGCGTAGACTTTCTGTGGCTCTCCAATCCCAGATTTTCTAATTCAGCTCACTGAGAATTCTTTGCAAGCCAGGTGCTCTGGACAACTGCCTGCCTCTTGAGTTTAGCTCCACTGAGCTAAGCAACCAGGAAGTAACAAAACCTCTTGTCTGATTGACAACCAAGGGGATGTAACCAGGTAAATGTATAAAAGTGTACATTTCTGTCGACATCTGCACTTTTTATAAAATGACAAAAAGAAGATACATTCTTCACACATAAAACACTTCAACTTAGGTCTGGAGTGTCCCTTTAACTCAGAGTCCCAAAGATGGAGGTCAGTGAATAGTGCAATGCAGTGGGAAGGACGCAGACAAACCACAACATTTCTATTCACAGTGATGTGGAATTCATTCTGTATTTGTCAGGGTTGGTACAATTTTCTGAAGCAGAAAAGTATCAGGCCAAGTGAAGGGGAGCGTCATTGATAATATTGAAGCAAGAAACTGGGAGGGATTGGGGGGAACAGATGTAGATGGGCTTATATGGCTGCATTTTTTTTTTATTGTAGGTTTCCCACTTGAAAATGGTGATGAATGACAGCCATAGGCGTTTCATTCAAGTGCTGATGTCCCATGGAATAATGGAAGCCTCGGCTGTACGGAAGTTGCATAGGCATTGCTGTGAAATACACAAAGGTCAGTACCTGTCCGTGTCCACTTACCAGTAGCGCTGCAACATTAAAACTTCATAATGTAGTGTGTTTGTAGATTTTTCTGTAGTAACAACCTTTTTTTTTTTTTTTTAATTATTGATTGGTTAAAGCAGTCTTGTTATAATTATTGTGAAAAGGATACTTGTTGGAAAGTTTCTAGGGAAGAAGGCAAACATTTACAAGCCCTTTGTTAGAAAACAGTCTTTTAGTTGCAGATATCTTAAATGAATTGGTACGGTCTGCATCCGCAGTAAAAGTATCTATATGAAGATGGCAATCACTCAATGTTTCTGGGAAAAGTACCAGAGCATTGGCAGCAGGCAAGTACAGACATCCTTAAGATCTGGATGTAAATCAAGAAGGAAAAAAAGTCTGCTTTCAGGAAAATATGTTGAAGAATAGAATCTTTACTTTTTTTATAATAAAAACCAATTAATCAAGCTCAGAATACGCACAGAACGTGTAAGGTACTTTTTCTACATAACTTGCGTGGTGTAGATTGACTTTTACTTACTGGATAAAGGGTTATGTTTTTATTATAAAGAACAAGGATTTTATCTTGACTTTTTCCTCCAATGAGCTGTCTATTTGATGTTTTTTTTTTATTTATTTTTTTTTTAGGTTATGCGGACTTATTTTTAAACACTTCAACAGGTTTTTTTCGGTCCGTTAAGAAAGTATAATGTGTCCGAAGGTAGACCCGGGCTGCACGCATGTTGACTGCTGCTAAAAAGCTCTTGCATCAACAGAAATACCTGGCATTTTGCTTCTTTGGCATTAACATTTTTAACCATTCTAGACTGAAGTTTGCAATTTGGATTTCATTTCACTATGGTTAATAGTTTGGCAAATAAACAGATATAGTTAATAGTTTTGCATTCCAGGGTTTTATACATTTTATGTTGGAGTATTTGGTTTTATCTTAATTCCCGTTCTAGCGTTCATCCATGAGTCTCAGACAGGAGTAAGCAACATACCAGTTATTAGAAATATGTTTATACTCCTGGACATTTACAAAAGTGAGAATTGGGAAGAATTCTAAACTCAAGTCCAAAGTATCCAAACTTGAAAAGTATTCCAAGTCAGCTTTGTTCCAGTTTGACTTCTTAAACGTGAAAATCCATTTGTCAATTCTCACTTCAGTGAATATCCCTGAGTTTTTCCCTTGAATTGTGAGTCTAGAAATCAATTTTATTGTTTTGTTTTTTCCAGTTCATTACGTGCATGACAAATTAGACGATTTTATTGATGTTATAAACAAGCACTTGAAGCCTGTATTTATGGAAATAAGGAAAAGATTTGGTGAAGATGATGGGAAACGATACTATGCCCTGGTGAGTGGATAAAAAAACATTGGTTATGTTTTCACCTATATTTTTCAGTTGATGGAGTAAAAAATAATTATTGGGGTCCATATGACCCCTGTTCTGGCTTTTTTCAATAAACTGAATAAAACACCATGCTGGGAATTGCGCATTCACTACACAGTGGAAGAGCAATTCATTTAAAATGCAACATAGCGTCCTTTCCCGGCTAATCATAGCAGCATCATTTATTGGTAGTTCTGCCCTCAGGACCAGAACAGGACAGGAAATAGAATTCAAAAATGTATAAAGGGTCCTTCCGTCCCTCACACACCAGTTTGTTTGTTTGTTTTCTGTTCTCAGACAGACAGGAATAAAAAAAAAAAAGTAAGTCTTTATTTTTATTGTGCAAGTGTTAACAAAAATGTTTGAAACGCCACGACAGCTATAACAAGCCTAATAGAAACGGGCTAAAGATATTATCAGCATGGCCTTCATAGAAGCTGAATTAATTTTTTTTTTTTTTATTGAAATAACAAAATAAGAGACGTGTAAACTAAAAAATTGTATGGCACATAGAGTAGTCATGCATATTTTTAGGAAATTTATAGAATAACATGCGGACAGGCAAGTCTAAGTGAAGTGACCGAGAGAGACATGCGTGGTACATCTCTAGTACAAGGGTCTATAGTGTGCTAGGGTATCTACTACAAGGAGTACTAAAGAACATGCTAAACTGTGATTGTAATATAACCTGTTAAGTGTATACTAGACTGCCTGTAACTGATAGAAACAGTAATGGTACCACTGGACAAGAGCCCCCAAAGCGACATCAGCAAAATAAAACTGGATGATTGCCCGCTGGGGAGATATTTGACAGGGTGAGACTGCATAGCTCTGCACCGGGCCCCTCACATAGCTCTGTAAGCGGCCCCTCACAAAAGATCGCCAGACCACCCATACCCCCAGTTTGTCCTGTGGGAGATTGCAGAGTAAAGTCCCAGCAGGCAGACATTGTCAGCGTAATGTGCTCAATACGCGCCATAGAAACATAGAATGTGACGGCAGATAAGAACCATTCGGCCCATCTAGTCTGCCCAATTTTCTAAATACTTTCATTGGTCCCTGGCCTTATCTTATAGTTAGGATAGCCTTATGCCTATCCCACGCATGCTTAAACTCCTTTACTGTGTTAACCTCTACCACTTCAGCTGGAAGGCTATTCCATGCATCCACTACCCTCTCAGTAAAGTAATACTTCCTGATATTATTTTTTAAACCTTTGTCCCTCTAATTTAAGACTATGTCCTCTTGTTGTGGTAGTTTTTCTTCTTTTAAATTTAGTCTCCTCCTTTACTGTGTTGATTCCCTTTATGTATTTAAATGTTTCTATCATATCCCCCCTGTCTCGTCTTTCCACCAAGCTATACATGTTAAGATCCTTTAACCTTTCCTGGTAAGTTTTATCCTGCAATCCATGAACCAGTTTAGTAGCCCTTCTTTGAACTCTCTCTAAGGTATCAATATCCTTCTGAAGATAGGGTCTCCAGTACTGTGTACAGTATTCCAAGTGAGGTCTCACAGTGTTCTGTACAATGGCATGAGCACTTCCCTCTTTCTACTGCTAATACCTCTCCCTATACAACCAAGCATTCTGCTAGCAGTTCCGGTCCTTCAATGAGCCGTGATGGTTGGGGTTTACTTGGTGGTCTTAGCTTTGGTGTTCACCCTCCAGGGTATAGGGTTGCAATGGAGACTTCCACTTGGCTTGAGGCTTGGGTAAGCGAGAGGCAGCAGCTAGGCACAGGCGTCAAATGTGCTGTGCGGGCATGAGCTCTTACAGACGCTCCAGGATATGTTGGCTCGGTAGCGAGACCTTTTGGGCGAAGGTATAGCTCAGGGTGTGTCAGGCCGTCTTCCCTCTGTTGGCCGAGTGGTGGGTGTGGTGACATTCACAGTGGGGCCGATCAAGTAGGAGTTACTGCGGCGGCCTTCTTAGTTCCAGGGCATCGGGGCACTCTCAGCCAATCTTGCCGACATCAGCCTCGGACCCGTCCAGCGGGCACTGGGATACCCCCTTCGGTCTAAAGGCAGCCAGGTAGGTGAATAGGGCGGCGGCCCTCCATCCTGCTCTTCCCCTGAGCTCCAAAGCTTTGTGTAACCTGGGGGTGGGCACTGAAGCTCCCGATCTCGGGGGCAGCAGTGGCGCCAACAACTGTCTGTGTGCTGTACTGTTCGTTAAGTCAGCATGGTGGTCAGGCCCAGCCCCCCGAATTTCCTATTTTTTAATATTTTTGTTTTTTGGCCACTTTTTTATTATTTTATTTATTTGTTTTGTGCACCACGAGTTTCCCATACAAAGTTCAGCCTCCCTTGACTAAAGATCCCAGTAATCAGCCTGTTTAGAATAGTTTCAAATTTAGGTATTTGAACGACTAAGAGGGAATCTTATATCTTTATTCAAGTCCTCTTGCCCATGGGAATATAAAAAGTTTCAGAAGAAATTAAAGTGATACTGTAGTGCCAGGAATGCAAAGCTGTATTTCTGGCACTACCGATCCATCTGCCTCCCTCGTGCCACCTCCTACCCAGTATAAAAAGGGTTAAAAACTCCTATATTTACTTATCTTTTCCCAGCGCAGATGTCCTTCGGCGCTGGGTCGAAGCTGCGCCCCCTCCTCTGTCACGTGATGAGCAAGGTCTAATGTGAATGCGCGGCAAATGCCGTGTGCGCATTAGACCTCCCCGTAGGAAAGCATTGAATCAATTCTTTCCTATGGGAAAAGTCTGACGCAGGAGGTCCTCATGCAGAGCGTGAGGGCGTCCAGTGTCAGATAACGGACCAAAAGTCTGTCTGGATTCTGGAAACCCTCTAGTGGCTGTCTGGTAGACAGCATTTGAGGGCAGACTTAGTGCTGCAATGTAAACATCGCAGTTCTCTGGAACTGCAATGTTTTACATTGCAGCACTATGTGCAAAAGGGACACAGCACCCAGACCACCTCAATGAGCTGAAGTGGTCTGGGTGCCTACAGTGTCCCTTTAAAGTGCATCTATTATAGGACATAAAAATGTTAAGTCCCTGTCTATCCCCCAGCAATGAGTATCTGCTTATTTCTCTTGTATTTTCTCTCTTTGTCTATTTTCTTCTGAATGCAGTAGTTTTTTACCTGTGTTATGTGCTCCTTTCAATATTGGCCTCTAAGTATGCTCGCCGGCTCCTTTTGTGGGTTTTTATGTAGCCATTAGTTCATTTTGGCACAAATACACTGACGTCCTGTTTGCACGAATGCGCCTGCGTTAGATTATTTAATTGCTAGTCACGTCGGAATTACAGCAAGCCACTGATGGGGCATAAGCCCTAAGTGGTTGGATCTATAGTTTAAATAGCTTCAGGAATTTTCTAAATTGTGAAAACACCCATTTCCACCAGTCACTGTGAAAAAATAAGTTTCTAGATCTACCTTCATCTGTGTTAGGTCTGTCTCATTTCAGTAAATATTAAATTAAAAGTTCCATATGTCATTTGAACAACTGCTCCATTATTTGTTTAGCAGACACCAAATTGCTCCAAATTTAACTGTGCAATTTTCTGAAGTGATCTCTGCATTTCATGTAGTTAATGCCCAAATTACAATTACGGGTCAAATTCTGGTATTTTAACTGAATTTTGCATTTCTGGGATTCCTTTGGAGAAAATGTACTTATGTAAGATCATTGCACCTGTCAGAGCTAATTTAAATATTATGAAATGGGAGCACCTTAAGGGGTTAAAGCATTTTATTTCTGAATGAAAAACACTCCAGAAGATGACAGGATATATGTTACAGCATCACATAATATGAACATCTGCTACTCTGTGCATCATGTCAAAGTATTTGACCACTAAGGCTTCTATTCCCATCTCATTCCTCAAGGTGCACCGACAGTCTGTGATTTAGGCATATCTTAATTATTTTCCTATGGGGATACTGACAAAACCTGGACCTCTGGGTTGGGAATTCATGTAACCTGTGTAGTTGGCAGCTAATGTCGTTTGGAGAAATGTTGAGAAGAAGTTAAAAATTAAATCTCAAAGCTGTAATTGCAAAGTACATTGTTACGTTGGCTTTAAAAAATAATGTTCCCCCTTCCTAGGTGAACACTGTGGAAAATGACGTTGCTAAAATGGCTACAGATTATGCCGAAAATGAGCTTGAGCTGTTCAGAAGAGCTGTAAGTGTTTGCTTAGCATACAAATAGTGCAGTGTTGGTGGCTCAGGTTTTACACCTACAAATAATGAAATGAGTTCTGGTTCTAGAATAACCGGGCGTGTTTACTGTATTTTTTGGCATGGCCTCATGGAAGTCGTGGTTTTGGAACAGTTGGGGATTTAATGTAGCAGCGACCCTAATTTTTTTTTTTGTTTTTTTTTTGTTTCCGTAAATGTCTATAGATGTATAGCTTTCCTGTGCATTGTGAGAGTTTTACTTTAGTTTGCTGAAGAACCAGCCATGATATCTGTCAATTTCAATTACAATAGTTAAATTGCACGAACATTCCAAGCCAGCTAGATTCTCAATTTTTGCCACGGATTTGCCCTAAAATCGGAAATGTACTTAGAATTTCTGACAATTCACACTTCAGTGAATAACCATATGTCTCTTTATGAGTGATGCATATGCAGATATAAGTGTAATTTTCTAAGTTGTGTGCCATTTGTAAAGATAATATATTCTATGTAAGGTAGGTTGAAATGTGTGTTATAAATATCTTGTGCTAGTTTGTTCTACTTGTGAGCCTAATATGGTGGAGCATTTTCTGAATATCTTGGGCACATGAACGAAAAATACAGATTAAAACACAAGTAATGTAGGTATTTTGTTTACATTTACAGTTGGACTTAATTATAGAGTCTACCAATGGTTTTGCATCCTCCACCTATATATTGAACCTGGCTGACAATCTGCAGAACAAGAAGATGAGGAAAAAAGAGGCAGAACAATTGTTGCAAAGATTTGTTCAAGACAAATGGCTTATTGAGGTTAGTGGTTTAACAAAAAGTAACACATGTTGAAAATATAATGGAAAATGAATGTGATAAACACAATTCAAAAAATATATAGTCTGAGAACTAAATAATTCAAATTATTATTAGTTCATTTAGAACGATTTAATTTGTCTTCCATGTTAAAATTGGTTATTGAGGTATTGTGGCACAGTGGTGGGCTTTACACGATATGATGATACAGTTCCACCATATGGCCATATTTGTTTGCTGAGATAGATGATTTTAAGTAGCCTTGTAATATGTAAAACTATTAATGTTCGGGGTGATCCAATTCCCCCTTTTTTTGCTATGTGATGTTAAAGGGGCACTATAGTCCCCAAAACAAATACAGCTTAAAGGGACACTATAGTCACCAAAAATGTTTAGCTCAATGAAGCAGTTTTCGTATATAGATCATGCCCCTGCAGTCTCACTGCTCAATTCTCTGCAATTTTAATAGTTAAATAACTTTGTTTATGCAGCCCTTGTCACACCTCCCTGCATGGAACTTACACAGCCTTCCTAAACACTTCCTGTAAGAGTCATCTAATGTTTACACTTCCTTTATTGCAAATTTTGTTTAATATAGAATTTCTTATCTCCTGCTCTGTTAATAGCTTGCTTGGAAATAGCTAGTAATATCTTGAAAATTAAAACATTTTTTTTTCCATGCAGGCTGTGTGAGTCAGAGCCAGGGGAGGTGTGACTAGAGCTGCATAAACAGAAACAAAAGTTATTTAACTAAAAAAATGGCAGTGAATTGAGCAGTGAAACTCCAGTGTCCAATGATCAATACACAAAAACTGCTTCAATAAGTTAGTTGTCTTGGTGACTACGATATACCTTTAATGTAGTTGTTCTGGTGTCTATAGTTCAGAGTCTCCACACTCTGGATACATTGAATCATTGAATAATGTCAGCCAAAGAGGTGGATCAGGGGTGGGGCCAGCACCAGTGGACCACCGTGGCGATGGAAATAAGGTAAGTTTTAACCCTTTCTAAGGGAGGGTAAGCCTCCTAATTGGTGTTTTTTACACTACAGGGTCAGGAATTCATGTTTTTGTTCCTGACCCTATAGTGTTCCTTTAAGTATGTGTATGTGGGTTGCTTGTAGTATTAGGTGTGTAGTAATGTCTCTTTGGTGCTTTTAGTGTGTTTGTTGGGAGCTGTGGGAATGTATGTTTGGGGGATGTCTGAGCTGCACCTTTCATAGTCATGGCAGTAGTTACCTGCTGTAATTTTTTACCATTTCCTCTCAGTTTGGGTTGTATACCTCTGATGGGGGACCAGGTAGAAACCTGATATTGTCACAGATATAAGTCCTCTATTGTGGCATTATGTTTGAGATTCCACTGGTTACAAAGCTAGGGCTAGTAGAAATCTCGTGAAAAGCTTGTTTTATTGATGCATTTTGAGAAATGAACAGATGTAAAATAAGCATAAAATTATTCACTTTCTGACTCGGAAATGCAACATAAACAGATTGGAGATCAAGCTCTTTTGTCAGACATTTGCAAGATTCATCTTTAACACAATCTCTTACTTTCCAAAAAACTGACTAGGGCGGCCCTGAGGACAAACCAAACATTATTTTTTCCAAAAGTCAATTAGCCTGACATCATGATGGTTAAACAAAGCAAACTAAAAGACTGTTAGCACAATTAGACTTGGGGGGGGGGATGGGGTGGGGAGGGGGAGGGGGGGGGGGGGGACGACACTACTATCACATACCACCTACAAGAGATAGTGGTTTCCTTTGCTGATTTTCTATACTTGCTGTCTAAAATATGACCGTAAGAAAACAAACTTTACTCCAGACAAACCAGCTTGCATAACCTTGCCTTTCGGATAGGGAACTACCTCAACCTACACGCAAATGTTAGACCTTGATATTTTAAGAGCCCTTAAAAATATGAAGAGCTTTAACCCCTTAGTGACCAGACCGTTTTTCAATTTTCTTACCGTTAAGGACCAGGGCTGTTTTTACATATCTGTTGTGTTTGTGTTTAGCTGTAATTTTCCTCTTACTCATTTACTGTACCCACACATATTATATACCTTTTTTCTCTACTTTATTAATTCACTTTTCTCTCCGGCGAGGACTTGGGTTTGTGTCTCAGATGACTTCAGCTGAACTCATACTTACAAATAAAATATTAAAATAACCAGAAGGGCAGTCCAGGAAAGCGAACTAAAGTCAAGGGCCATTGTAAGTCACCTGCTATCCAACTCCTTGAAATAAGGAATAAGGAATAACCCTTAAAGATATAAACACAAGATAAAACAGGGTCCCTCTGCTGCTGCCAAGGAATCCTAAGGAGGGAGATAAATGAGGGATCATGAAGCCCTACCTTTATTGAAATCTAAGGTGATATACAGGATAAGTAGATAAAAGAGTCCAATAAATATGAAAAAGGGAAAATTGTAGTAAGGTGCTATGAGGGTATATGTATCAATCAGTCTCTGCAAGACACACAAAGAAATCAGGATTATCAAGACCATAAACCACCATAGAATCTCGAGTCGCACAACAGAAATGAGAGGTAGGGCAAACAGGTAAGGAGTATTGGCTCTGCTTAGCCGAATGTTTTCCGGACCACTGCCTCTGATCTCTTCCTCGTTCCAGGTGGTGAACTGTTTCTGCTACATCCAACTAGTGTGATTCTAAATTTCCTTGTAAATCTATCTTCATTTGGGTATGACTGTCTCCTGTTTTGGTAGTCAAAACGCTCTGCTAGAGATGGAAGTGTTGTCTGTCATGTTATTGTGGAAGAAATAAATCACAATGCAATACGATTCTTTATTGATTTCAGAGGGATGGGGAATATACACTTCACACTCGCTGCCTGATGGAAATGGAACACTATATGCGAAACAATTACCCAGATTTGATGAAAATTTGCAATATTTGCCGTGACATAACAATTCAGGTAATGTTTTCTTCTGTGACCTAAAAATGTAATAACGTATATCAAATCTGAGGTTTTTGAAAAGAGTAGCATTTACAGATTTTATACACTGATCAGCCACAACTTTAAAACCACTGACAGGTGAAGCAAATAACATTGATTATATTGTTACATCAGTCAAGGGGTGAGATATTTTAGGCAGAAAGTGAACAGTCAGTTCTTGAAATCCAGGTGTTGGAAGTAGGAAAAATAGGCAAGTGATAAGATCTGAATGACTTTGAAAAGGACCAAATAGTGATGACTAGATACTGGGCCAGAGCATCTCCAAAACGGCAATGTTCCCGGTATGCAGTGGTTAGTACCTACTAGTAGTGGTGCAAGGAAGGACAACCGGCGAACCGGCATCAGGGTCATGGGTGCCCAAGGCTCATTGATGCATGTGGGGAGCGAAGGGTAGCGCTTCTTGTCATATTACGCAAAAGAGCTACAGTAGCTCAAATTGCTGAAAAACTTAATGCTGAACATGATAGAAAGGTGTCAGAACACATAGTGCATATGGGGCTACGTAGTCACAGACCGGTCAGAATGCCCATGATGACTCCTGTTCCCTGCTGAAAGCACCCTCAATGTGGATGTGAGTGTCAGAACTGGACAATAGAGCAATGGAAGAAGGTTGCCTGGTCGGATGAATCACATTTTATTTTAGATCAGGGGAATGGCTGGGTTTTTGTGCATTGTTTACTTGGGGAAGAGATGGCGACAGGATGCACTATGGGAAGGAGGCAGGCTGGCGGAGGCAGTGTTATGCTCTGGGGAATGTTCTGTTGGGAAACCTTGTGTCCTAGCATTCTGTGAATGTTACTTTGACACCTACCACCTGCCTAGAGATGATTGCAGACCATGTTACATCCCTTCATGGCAATTGTGGTTCCCTGATGGCAGTGGCATCTTTCAGCAGGATAATGCACCTGACACATTTCAGAATTTTTTCAGGAATGGTGTAAGGAACATGACAACGAGTTCCAGGTCAATGAAGTGGTCTGGGTGCCAGGTCCCTCTAGTTTTAACCCTGCAGCTGAAAACATAGCAGTTTCAGAGAAACTATGTTTACACTGTAGGGTTAATCCAGCCTCTAGTGGCTGTCTCCCTGACAGCAGCTAGAGGCCGCTTCCGCGATTCTCACTGTAAAAATCGCAGTGAGAAGACGCCAGCATCCATAGGAAAGCATTGAGTAATGCTTTCCTATGGGCGTTTTTAATGTGCGCGCGGCTCTGGCCAAGCATGCACATTCGGCTCCACTCGTGAGCCAACGTCGGAGGGGGAGGAGAGGTCACCAGCGTTGAGGGAGCCCGGCGCTGGAGAAAGGTAACCCCTTCTGGGGGGCCCTGAGGGTGGGGGGGTGGGGGGGACCTTAGGACTACATAGTGCCAGGATAATGAGTTTGTCCTTTAAAGGAATCTGCTGCTAATGTCTTGGTGCCTAATACCAGGACACGTTCAGAGGTATTGTTGAGTCCATGCCTTAACGCATCAAAAGTTTTTTTTTTTTGTGTTTTGGAGATTGAGGGGGACTTACACGATATTAGGTAGGTGGTTCTAATGTTGTAGCTGATCAGTGTGTGATTGTTAATTGAAAGAACACATTTTGAGAAGTTTTAATACACGTGTTATGAAACAGTCTCCATTTTAGTCGTAATGGTGTGGAGGGGAATTATGTATGTAGATGTAAAATAACAGATGAACTTAGTAACTTGTAATACATTTATATTGGAATAACAGAATTTAGGAATGACAAGCTTTTGGGAGATTTTCCCTTTCTGAAGTCTAAGGCACTTTAAAATGCTTTAAGGACCAAATGCTACATTATGCTGTCATTGCCTCCTTATTTTAGTTTATTTACCTAATTATTTAGCTCCAGCCCTACAGAAAGTAACTCAATGGGTAATTCTATTTCAGAATAGGATCCTTGAAAAGAACAAGTAATTTTGAGGACTGCCATTGGTCCTTAAGACCAGTGAAATGCAGGAGAGACAAGTCTCATTACATATGCATGTAGCTGTGATCTTATTTTGAAGTACTATCTTATATAAAAGCCTTTAATAATTTACCCTTTACAGCTCTTTTATATGTCTATGTGATACTGTCATTGACCAGAACATGTACGGATAAAAATTTTATATTAGTCCCAGTCTGATATAAAGTTAGACTGTTAAGCTTGCAAAGTAATTATTCATGTAATTTCTTTAAGTATATCTAGTGTATCTACTGTAGTGTTGATACATATTGTATTGTCGAATAGTTTGATATTGCTGTCTTACGGATCCCTTTATAATGTTCTTTCTAAAGAGCCAGGCTTGTGTTGTCTGTGGGATCTACATTCACCTACCATGTGTGGAGAAGTACTTTAAAGGACATGCAGAGCCTAGTTGTCCTCAATGCAGTGAACCGTGGGCTCATGAAATTCCAGGTTAGTTGGTTATACATGGTGGATTTGTTTCCATTTTGTAGATTGTACTTCAGTTGTTCTGTGCTACGTGAATTTAGTACATACCACTCCAAATCATTTTGTTTTGCACCTTTGGTAGTTTCAGGTGCTTGATGGTTGTTAAAACATAAACACATTCTTTTTGTTGTAAGAAGTACCTGAATATACCTCATAAAAGCAACAACCTTCATAGATTGTTTGTTACAAAATATGAGAGAGTTTCCGACCCGTGGAGATCCATACCCTAAAAGCATTATCCAAAGGCCATTGGGTACATGTCAGTTGCCCAATGCATGGGTACCAATATTTTACTGAACCTGTGCCCAAGATAAGTCATAGTAGCCATTGCATGATTTATTATATTTTTGTGTCAATATGATTAGGGTTTTGCATATAATCACATTGCTATGTTTTTCTGTCACAATTGCCTTCTGAATTGAACAATAAGCGTGACGTCACAGTATGTGATGGTACGAGAGTCAGGATGTAAAATTCCCGGCTCTCATACCCATACTTAAGCCGTGCTTCCAAGCCCTTTAATAAGTGAACTAAAGGATTTTCACGGCAAGGAGAGGGGGGCAGGACTGCAAGTACTATAACAACTTCAATAAAATTAAGTTGTTAAAGTGTCTCTTTAAATTTAGATACAGATTTCAGCTATCTGGCAACACTGACATATTTTTAGCTTATTTTGGTCAAGAATTGCAAGTTCTGAAAATGATTATATATGAAGGATGTCTGGATTTTGCAGTCTGCATGGCCCTGTATTGAACCGGTTGGTTTTGCCTCATTCGGTACAGGGTCATTTGGAGTTTACACTGCACTACAGTAACCACACCACACTACAGCACACTCTTTTAGTGTATATCGGAGTCATTAAGGTAACAGTCATATTCTCTCTGATTTGCTTTATTAAAAAAAAAAAACTGCTTGCATAACAGGTTGTCTCTTTTTTTTTTGTCCTTTTTTTGTTATTCTAAAACCTTGCTTATCCACACAGATTTAAACCAGGCTGATTCGCAAAGCTCACCGATACCCTCCACTTCGAAAAATGGTCCAGTTCACACTCAAGAGAGAAGATTGCACAAAACTCAATCGAACTTAAGGAGCAGACGATAAGAACAAACTTAGATACATTCTTCTTAAGAGAGCTCAGGGAGTTTTACAGGGTTATTCACTGAAGTGAATTTCAAATTGAAGGCCACAGCAGCTGAAGTGGAGACACGGCTGAGTTTGCGAATTTTTCCAGTTTAGCTAGTTTGAGCTTAAATTTGAAATTGATTTTGAATTCTCACTTTGGTGAATAACCCTGTTAGTGTTTTTCCCTCTATCAAAGCCATACAATTTAAATTTTCTTATTATTGTTAGAACCTGCTCACAGTCCGTAAACATAATTTGTTCCATTGAGTTAAGTGTATTCGCTTGCACAATTGGCCTTAGAGACCATAGAAGTTTAACCCGTTGCTTCTAAAGAACTGGTATTATTTGTTTTGACTTCAATGAGCATTCCTAAGTTTTGCAAAGAACAATTTCAATAAAATAGATCTAACAATGTGTCACGTATTCATTCGCTTATAAAAAATTTGGTTAATGACATTTACTGTCCACACAGGAAAAGTTGTGCCGAGCAGCACCCTAATCCACAGAAGGGTTAATGCTGAGCAGCAATTATGCAAATGAAACCTGGTAACTGACTTTGGGGTCAAAGGCCGGTTACAGCCTATCAGATCTAGAGGAGGGATATTTAGGCCCAAATCTCATCCTGCTCAGTGCCCTGTCGTGGTTTCCCTTGTGGTTGTCCGAGAGTGCGTTCCTGTTTATAGTTTTCTATCTGTTTTTTTACTTTGGCTTTGTTTACTGACTTCTCTATATTCTGGTATCCTGACTCCTGGCTTTCCTCATCGCATGGATGGCAGGCTTTTGAGTGTCCTTGCAAAGAAAGGTGGCTATATTGGTCACTGATTTGTTTTTGAATGTCAGAAATGTATATTTGTGAATGTTGAGATGTTATATTGGTTTCACTGGTAAAAATAAATAATTGAAATGGGTATATATTTGTTTTTTGTTAAGTTGCCTAATAATTATGCACAGTAATATTCACCTGCACACACAGATATCCCCCTAAAATAGCTATAACTAAAAACAAACTAATTGATATGGGTGTATATGGTGTACAGAATATCCTCCCAAAGGCAGTTTTTCTGCTGTCTATTACAGCAACAACAGTGAACTCACTGTATTTGTGCATCTCACACTTTGTTAGAGGACTATATAAATGTAGTGACCGATTCTCTGCTATGATGATGATGCACTGTCAATGAAGCTAACATGTCAACATGTTGGGATAGGTGCACTCTAATTCGGGAAGATTCCCCCAAGCAGGTCTATTCCCGTAGGCAAGGAGATGAGTACATTAGCATATCACTATGCCTAAAAGGGGGCTCCCAGCACTGAAGAGAAGTATTTTATTAACGTTTTCTAAAGCAATTAAGTATCTAATTTTAGCTTTGTAATAAATTGTATATATTCTTTACTTATGAAGATTTTATAAGTTAACGTACACTTTAACTCATCTAGATTGTAAGCTTGTTCGATCAGGGTCTTCATTAATATGTTGTTCCTGTCAAAATCTGTAATAGTTTTTAATTTGATCAAAAGAAATAAAAACAAGGTTCCTTAAGACCCAATAAATCCTTTAAGTGGGGGAACAGGATAATACAAATAATGAAACTCCTAACCTTTATTGAAAATTAAGGGTAATATGATAAAAATAACTTCAAAAATGTAATTACACAAAATACCCAAGAAAATAAAAGGGATCCCTCAAACAGCGCAAGACCACAAATACTACAATTTGTCAATGCAAACTGGACTACTGCCACAACAATGAGTGTATAGGATCCAAGTGGTTAACAGGATGATGATTGACTGTTTATTCAAATAACAGCTGTATGTATGGAGGGATGAACGGAAGAGATATAAAGTCCCCCGACACTTGTAAAATTAGTAATACCAGAACTCCTACCGAAATTGTGAAATAATGTGAACACCCAATATAAAGAACACATCTTTACAGACCCAGTCATTTAACAAATGGAATGCTCAACTGAATTTCCAAACCTGCATTAAGCAGAACGTTTTATGCTGGCATAATGTCTTTCAGGGTCAGATTATGAAGACCTCAAAATACAATATTTGGTTCTTAAAGGACCACTATAGGCTCCCAGACCACTTCAGCTTAATGGAGAGGTCTGGGTGCCAGGTACAGCTAGGATTAACCCTTTCTTCTATAAACATAGCAGTTTCAGAGAAACTGCTATGTTTACATATGGGTTAATCCAGCCTCTAGTGGCTGTCTCATTGACAGCCAATAGAGGCGCTTCCGCGCTTCTCACTGTGATTTTCACAGTGAGAAGATGCCAGCGTCCATAGGAAGGCATTGAGAATGCTGCCGCGCATGCGCATTCAGCCGATGACAGCGATATGGAGGAGGAGAGTTCCCCGCCTGGTGCTGGAAAAAGAGGTAGATTTAACCCCTTCCATCCCCTAGAGCCCGGCGGGAGGGGGGCCCTGTGGGTGGGGGCACCCTCAGGGCATTATAGTGCCAGAAAAACGAGTGTGTTTTCCTGGCACTATAGTGGTCCTTTAAGGTGTTAAAGACTTATGCAAAGCATGTCCACACAGTCTTTGTGTATTTTTCATGTACTTATTGACATGTTCACTGGAGGACTCAATAAAGCCAAATCCTTGATTATTTCCTCTTACGATAACTCTACAGAGCTGTAATTCACAATAGAATTTGCAGTTTATTCTTAAGTAAAACTGAACAAACTAGACTCTACAGTTTAAGGCTGCATTTTGTATCCTTGCTTTTCGATTTCAAATGACTGACATTCGTGTACAAAAGAAAGAGCAGGCATCAGCTATTACCTGTTACGGAATGCAGTTTGATAACTTTGTATTCAATTTTTTTTTCTGAGATAAAGACATTTTTTCCTGCGTGGCCTTGTTTGCCTGCTGTGTTTTACAACCTGTAAGTGATTGGTTACAATGTTTCCAGTAGCTGGCTATCAAGCAATGGAATTTACTAATTAATTTGAACATGTTTTTAGAAGGGTTGATAGGCAAGAAGTAAAGTACAATTAACTAATAATCTTCCATCTCCTGGTTCCTAAAATCGATGCCATATACACGTCCCCTAATAGGGGACGTAACAGGGATTAAACTGTTAAGAATAGTACTACTTAACACACCATTCCTATCTGGTGGCACATTAGATTGCACGCGCAGTGCCCCAAATTTGAAGTAGGAGGACCGACCAAGCATCTTTTTCCATCTCCTGGTTCCTAAAATCAATGCCATATACACGTCCCCTGATAGGGGATGTAATAAGTGGGGGGATGTGATTAACAGCCAAACTGTATGCCAATGAAGTGTTATTGTGTTCTAATACAGGGATTCAAGCCCCCATTCTACCCTTAGGCAATAATGGAGTCCTCTGTGAAGCACATGGCCTTTCACCAGGCAAAATCAGTTGGGTTGTTGATAAACTCCTCCTCCATTCCCTTCCAGTGCAATCCCCCTTCCCCCAGGAGGCACTCTGGTTCTGTTACATCCTAAGGGATTGACTAAGGGAGGTGTGTCCAGCAGAAGGAGGGGCTAACCTGTTTAAAGCCCTGTGAATAGCAAATTTTCTCTCTTTTTGGAATTACCTCTCTTCACCCTCACCTTCTCTTTCTCTCCCCTCTCCCCACTATACACACCCACTCTCTCTCTTACTCTTAGCTGACGATCAATGGAGTGGTAACTGTATCATGTGTCTATGCCTGTTTTGTTATGTTAATTTAGCCTACTTTCCATTGAGTCAATGATTAGTTTTTAGTAGCAACATATACTAGCCTATTTCAAATGTATATGTATTGTTTATTTGTTTAATTAGCCTCTCTTTATAAATATTATTGAATTGCCGAAAGCAAGGAGTGTGGACTCTGACTTTACACTCAGTTTTTAAGTTATTAGTTTAAGTTATTATTTTTAGTTATTAATGTTATTATTAATTCCAAGTTTATTCCAACTTGCTAGTTAAACGCTTATTACAGGGGACGTAACAGGGATTAAACTGATAAGAATAGTACTACTTAACACACCACTCCTATCTGGTGGCACATTAGATTACATGCGCAATGCCCCAAATTTGAAGTAGGACGACCAACCAAGCATCTTTTTCCATCTCCCGGTTCCTAAAATCGATGCCATATACACGTCCCCTGATAGGGGACATAACAGGGATTAAACTGATAGGAATAGTACTACTTAACACACCTTATAATAACGCAAAGAGAGGCAAAGCAGAGAGAGGAGTCTGAAGAAGAGGAGTCAGAGGAGGAAGGTGGCTTTGAGGAGGTGGAAGACCAAACACAGCAGGCGTCCCAGGGGGCTTGTTGTCACCTTTCGGGGACCCTTGGTGTTGTACGTGGCTGGGTGGAGGAAAAGACCTTCAATGACATCAATGAGGACAAGGAACGGGACATGGCTAGCTTGGTATCCAACCTTGTGCAAATGGGGAGTTTGCGGTTGTGCAAATGGACTGTTTGCGGTGCGTTAAACGGGGAGTTTGGTCTGTCATTGTGAAGCGGGCGTAACCCTTACACTACCTGATCGATACAACATCATACCTGATGTTTTAAAGCACGTTATTCCAAACAATTTAGGTGTCAGACCTTCCGGCATTCGCTAACCGTGGACTTCCGGGTTCTCGGAGCGCGGCCACTCCCCCTCCTATGACGTGGTCGTTCCCAGGGTTCATAGAGAGTCCGCGTCAACACCACAGTGCTGGATCAACTCGAAAGCTCCCGCGAACTTCAAACTGAATATTTACTTCTACTGTGTATCGGACCCGGACTGTTTAATCATTTACCCTCCTTCTCCTCTCCTACGACCTCGGACTGTTTTTGGATATTCTCTTGCCTGCTGCAACCTCGATTCTCTGTGGAATCTCTATCACCAATTTGGATTATCACTCCTTCATAAGTTAAGTAAACCAGATTGGCTCTAACTTAATATATATCCATCCTAAATCTAAGTGGTTCGCTATCTGCTCCACATCAACTCATAATCTTGTTTCCAACACCTACTTATTAATTATCTGCATCCTAATTTGGAACTTCTCGCTGGTTGTGCTAAATTTACCTTATCCTAAAACAACTTCAAACACCGCTGCTGGTTATAACCTGCCAGGAATTAAAGAGACAGTTCAATTTGATTATCTTTTTTTATTTAAAGTAATAAACATTATCAAACTCAGAAATCTGCAGTTGTTTCCATCTTATCAACAATTGAGCGTTACATTAGGAATGTTAGGTGATTTATGCCCTTTATGGATTAAAACCAGACTCTGCATCAACTATGTAATTTTCCATGGGAGTTTTGCCATGGATCCCCCTCCGGCATGCCACAGTCCAGGTGTTAGTCCCCTTGAAACAACTTTTCCATCACTATTGTGGCCAGAAAGAGTCCCTGTGGGTTTTAAAATTTGCCTGCCTATTGAAGTCTATGGCGGTTCGTCCGGTTCGTGAACATTTGCGGAAATTCGCGTTCACCATTTGCGAACGGAAAATTCTATGTTCGCGACATCTCTACTTATCACTGATATTTTGTCAGGCTGTGGCAATGCTCATGCAAAGAACCATACAAAGAACCAAGTAAAGCAGAACTTTTCCATATACTGTATGGCTCTTTTTAATGTTGCAAGCCAGATGAGTGATCAAGGGACCATTTTGTTAGCTTGAGCACAAATGCGTTTCAACTAGGACGAACTAATCAAATTCCTTTAAATCTCTGCATGAACAAACTGATTGTCTGGGATTTACCTGTAGAGTATTCATTGAGTAAGACTCCACAGGAAAGTCCTGGACAGATCAGTGAAATACATTTGATTCATTCATACCTACCACAATAATTTAAATGGATGCCAATTCCCAATCTAATCTGATGTTCCATACAGAGAGTTCATAGATGACTGAACCTTGCTACATTAATGATTCAGTAGAAGTGGGTGTCTTTAAGTGTATAATCACTGAGTACTAGATACATTGTATGGGATGGGGGGGGGGGGGTACTTCCATCTTAGAGTTTTTAGAGGGGATCTGGTCTCCAACAACAAAAGTTTATAACATTATTATTTCTAAAAATCCCTCATTTATACATTAATATTTCATATACAAATATACAATCTACTGGCAGAGTGAGACTGCGGGGGCATAATCTGCTTTATTAAAGGGACAGCATAGTCACCAAAACAACTAACTTAATGAAGCAGTTTTTGTATGTAGATCATGTCCATGCAGTCTAACTGCTTAATTTTCTGTCATTTAGGAGTTAAATCAAATTTTGTTTCTGTTTATGCAACCCTAGTCACTCCTCCCCTGGCTGTGATTGACATAGCTTGCATGAAAACAAATTTGTTTTATTATGAATCAGATTCAACGTTGTGTCTTCTCCTCTGTGAATTGAACTTTAATTACATACAGGAGGCTCCTGCAGGAACTAGCAATCTATTAACAGAGCAGGAGACATTCTAAGTTATACAGAGTGTGCAGGGCCGTCTTTAACATTGATTGGACCCTGGGCAAGCATTTGTTTGGGGCCCCTGCATCCTGTCATCCCTCGCCCTCCCCCGAAACTTTCACTCTCTGGCATGCAATCACGCCCTCCACCCCAACACAGTGGCAGAACTAATGTAGACAGGGCCCTGGTGCAAGACATTGTTTTGAGCCACCCCTCTAGCGCAGGAGCAGAGAAAAGATAGATCCTCATCTGTTGTACAATTCCCACGATGCTATGCCAGCTGGGGATCTACCATTTGACCATTCTTGCAGGGCTGTATTTGTGAGCAGTGTTTGTGCATTTGAATGTGAGCATGTTGTTGTATACAGTATGTGTGTGCACGTAGGGTGTAGTATTGGTGTTTAAGTGTAGGGATGTGTTTCTATATACTTTTTGAGTTTGAATTCAGGGGTGTGTTTGTATGTAATGTTTGCAGGGGTGTGGTTGCATGTTGTGTTTGATTGCCTTGATGAATGATATACATTGACAGATATACATACACATTAGCACACTGATACATGCAAACATCTGGA
This sequence comes from Pelobates fuscus, assembly GCF_036172605.1. Taxonomy (NCBI): domain Eukaryota; kingdom Metazoa; phylum Chordata; class Amphibia; order Anura; family Pelobatidae; genus Pelobates; species Pelobates fuscus. The sequence goes on from NC_086324.1 coordinate 147,515,384, forward strand.
CACATGCACACACTGACAAAGACTGGCGTATAGACACACAGCCACATACATAAATACACGTGCACACACAGAGATAAAGACACTGGCACATCCACACACAGAGATACACACTTACACACCGACACAGATATATACACAAATACATGTGTATTTGTGTGCAGTGTTGGTGTAGGAATGCTGAGATGTATGCATTGGCACACAGATGCACTCTCACACAAACAGTGATACACACAGGAACACACATACACATGCAGTGGTGTATTTGTGTGCATTGTTAATGTTGGAATGCAGGGTTGTATTTGTGTGCAATGTTAGATGGGATGTATGCATTGCCACACGCACAGATACACACTTACACACACAGCGTCAGATACACACACACATAGTGTCAGATACACACTTACACACACAGTGTCAGATACACACACACAGTGTCAGATACACACACACACACACACACACACACACACAGTCAGATACAAACACTGGCACAAACACAGCCAGATACACACACACAGTGAGATACACACACACACACACACAGTGAGATACACACTCAGATACACACACACACACATACAGTCAGATATACACACAGTCAGATATACACACAGTGAGATATACACACACACAGATACACAGTCAGATACACATACACATACAGTGAGATACACATACATACACACACACAATGAGAAACACACACACAGTCAGATGTACACACACACACAGATACACATACAGTCAGATAAACATACATACACACACAGAGTCAGATACACACACAGCCAGCCAGATACACATACAGCCAGATACACATACACACACACAGTCATATGAATTCACATAGTTTAGTCACCCTCCTTACCTTTACAGAAGTGTGGCTTCCCTGTAGTCCAGTGGGAGCATGATGGCTGAGATTGATGGGAGTCTTCTTCTTGGTCTGTACCTCCTCCTTCTCTCCATGTATGTCTAATCCTCCCCAGCGGCACTCTGTTAAATGGGAGGAAGTGACCTCACAACACTTCCTCCCAGCAGGCCGGAAGACAGGGGCTCGGTCAGGAGCTCTCTTAAAGGGCCGGGGCCCCTGATTACATCACCTGCTGCAGCCCACTGGGATATTTCTCAGTATCCCGGTGGGCTGTTCAGACCTGGCTGCGGACAGGGGGCCCACAGGGCAGCTGCTTTGGGGCCCCCAGGAGCAACTGGGCCCTGGGCAGCTGCCCTGTTTGCCCCTTGTTAAAGACGGCCCTGAGAGTGTGCAATAAAAGAAGTGTAAATATTACATGACTCTTTACAGGAAGTGTTAAGGAAGATTGAGTAAGTCACCTGCAGGGAGGTGTGACTAGGGCTGTATAAACAAAGTGATTTAACTCTCATAAATGGCAGAGATGGCATGTTATCACCTTTATTTTTGCTGCTTCTTCATTCTATTATATAAAGGAACGGATGACGACTTATCCTGAGTAATGTTCAAAACAGTTCCTTGGAAACTCAATTTCTGATTGCCAAGGCATCTTGACAAGAATTTATCAATCTCACCATTCACACTTCCTTTCTACCCATGGTTTTGACTATAATGTAACCAGCGAAACATGTCCACATGTATTAGAACCATTAATGAAATGGCTAGATATGTCAAATGTCATAGTAAATGGAATATTTTCATTTTCTGGAGTGATTTTAGTATTTTTGCGGCCAATGCTTTGCTTGGGTCCATTATCACTGTAATGCAATTGCCTTTTTTTCCCCATGTTTTTACGTTTGCATTCTTCTAAAAGAGGTTCTGTTAAGTGTAATGTTTGGAAACTAGAAGAAAGACTTTTTGCTTTAGTGTCCTCACAATGTATTTTCGTTTCATCTCTGAAGTGGTTGAATTTGCTAAATACACAAAGACGTTGAAGGCGTTGAGCATCATTGTGAGAAGATTCCTTTTTTTGAAGTCCCTCATAAAAATTGTTAGAATAAATGATTTTGTCTACATTTTTTTTTTGTCCTGGCTTAAAAGGCAAAGGATTTATACCCAGTGTCTAGCGCTGTAAAGTCTGTATTTGTGTTAAGGGCTCATGATAGTACAGAAGATACAAACACTGATAAGTGTAGGATGGTATTAAAAGAGCAAGTCGGTTGTGGTGTGCCGGAACCGACGATGAGGTAGGCCTGTAAATAAAGAGGGCCCACCAAGAAGAAATGTAAAGAGAAAAGGAGTTAATAATGAGGAGTGGGTGGGAGGGTGATGCAGCGCTGACCTCGAACGATATGGAGCCAGGTAAGGGGTGTCCCTTAAGTAGGGAAGAGGTGTGTCATACGCCCCTCCCACAATTACAGGCCAAAAGGCCTTAATACTTGTGTTAAGGGCTCATGATAGTACAGAAGATACAAACACTGATAAGTGTAGGATGGTATTAAAAGAGCAAGTCGGTTGTGGTGTGCCGGAACCGACGATGAGGTAGGCCTGTAAATAAAGAGGGCAAAAGTAGAAAATCAAATTTATTACATACCAGCAATATACATACTTTAACCAGACATGTCTTGAAAGGCATTTCTTACTTCTTGTACCGGGTTAGGTATGTATCTAGAGTAAGCCGCCGATGATTTCCAGCGCCCTAGTGACTTGATAACATGAACTGGAATGTTTGCACTGGATGCTGTGGAGGCCGCTCCTATGCGGAAGGAGTGGCCCGAATAGTTAGCTGATTTGAGGCCCAGCTGTGTAAGTAAAGACCTGACGTGTGTCACAAAGGTGGTGGTAGTGAGTACCGAACCTTGTAGACTGAAAGTGGTTGAGAAGGTGGTTCGTTGTTATGCTGGGTATATGAGTCCAGTAGTTTGATGGGGCTCCACCTGTTGTGAGTAGGATAGTACTTAACCTCTACTGAAAGTGCATGTTGACTGGTTTTGGAGTGAGGCAGAGTCAAGATATAATAGTCCATGTGTTTTGTTAAGTGTGAATGAAGTAGGATGTGAGTGGACTGTGTTGTGCTGATGGCGGTAAATTCTCTTGGTCTCAAGAAACCATAAACAAGGCTACGTATATGGCGGTTTTAACGATGAGGTTTGTGTTGTTGGCAAAGGGTTTAAATCTAGTGAATTGTATAAGTCTTTAAAAATATGGAAATCTATGGGTAGCCTCTGGGCCGTACGTGGTGGTTCGGATCTCTGAATACCCCTAAGGATGTTCTTAATTGGTAGGAGGACACTTGATTTGTCTGGTTGTAAAGTTAGCATGTGATGTTGGATGCCTGTCAGATATGGTTTGATTGTGTTGTATGATAGTTTGAGTTTGAGGTGGCAAAAAGAAGCAAAGCCCAACCAGGATGTCACGATGAAAGGTTGTAAGATGTTGTGTTCAGAAAGGAATCTTTAAATCAAATGAAAGCTCTATCGTAAGTTTCCCGGGTATTAGTAGACAGTGCTAATTGGGACAATGTTCTGCTATGTTGCATAATAGCATCTAGTCCATTACTAGATGGTGGAATAGTGGGGTGTTCGTGGCTGTGAGTGCGGCTGACGGGAGTATTTGACGAAAAGCCTGGCAATTAAAGCGAGACAAATTGTCAGCAGCAGTGTTACATACACCTGGAACATGAATACAAAACAAGAGAAAATTATGACATGCAGCCAGCCAAGTGAGTTTCCTCAAGAATCTCATAATAGTCAGTGATTTGGATCGGCCTTGTTTATAATGTGACAAGTTACTTGGTTGTCTGAGTAGCAACGTACAGACGAACCTGCCCATAAATGCACCCATGCCACGGCAACCGTCACGATGGGATATATCTCAAACAGAGCTGAGGTAGTGGAAAAACCCTCCAGGTCCTGAAACTTCTGAAAGCCAGCTGCCCCAAAGCCATTTGTTCCTGAAAAATTGCTGCAAAACCTGTGGTAGACGCCGCGTCTGACCAAATGGTAGGTGAGGAGTCAGACAATTATGGAAGGAACATGCTTTTACCATTCAAGGTGGTTAAAAATTTTCTCCACATAATTACGCCTGCCGTGGCTTGGGTATCCAGGGGTGACCTGTGTCCATCATGTCTAAAAGTGGGAAACATGTAAAGGAGTTGTGAGATGAAAGCCCGGCCTTGAGGTATGATGCGAATGGCAAAATTCAGTGACCCAAGCAGAGACTGTAATTCTTGCGGTTGCAAGTACCGAGTTGTATGTAGAGATTATGTTGATCAGAATGTTTTCTACCTTGGGCGTAGCAGGCTAGCTAGCATGGTGGCTGAGTCTAGTATGATACCCAGGAATGTGATGAAGGTATCTGGTCCTTCAGTCTTGGTGGAGGAGACTGGGACACCCACCTGTTCAAACAGACTGATGGTTTCTTTTAGGCTACTGGGAGGGGAAATATTCTCCTCGACCAGTAAGAAATCATCCAGATAATGTATAACTGTAGGGCATCTGGCTATATTTAATAAAACCAGCATAGGGTTTCGGCGAATACGTCGAAAATGGCCGGACTACTTTGGAACCTAAATGTTAAAACGTGAGCAAAATAGTAGTTCCCTGCCCACTTGATACCATGCAGGTGACACAGTGTAGGGTGGATAGGCAGTAACTTGAAAGCATTGTGATATCAGTCTTACTGAGCCATGCTCTGGCCCCTGCCTGCATGATAGCCGTAATGGCGTGATCTATGGTGGAATATTGCAGTGAAAATTCCTCAGAGGGTATGAGGGAGTTCAGACTAGGAGTGGCAGAGGTATGAGGTGTTGATAGATCAATGATAAGTCTCTGTTTGTGAGAAGATTTCCCCGTGACAATACCGATTGGGTTTGTCCGCTATGTGGTGAACGGAGGGGACTGGAAGGGCCCCCATAGGAAGTCCTCTGCCACTTCCTGGCTATGAGTGTCTCCACCGCTGTAGGGTTTGTTGTGCGGATTGTAAATTGGACATTCCAGGATTCCGGAAGGCATGTGTATGAGGCCTGTGTGAATCCTTCTGATAGACCCGAGATAATGAATTCCACCAAATGTCTAGATGGATGATGTGGCAGTAATGTCGTAAGTACAGAAATGTTTATTGATGTTAAGTATAGTTTTGGGATACATTTTATTTGGACACAGATTTAGCATGTGCCCTGAAACAGATGGCTGGAGAAAGTGATTGCAACTCAACCAGTGCTGGAGGGGTCACAGCGGCCGACCCAGCCATGGTAAGGGGTGTAGTGACCGATTCCCCAGGGGTGATACTGGCAGGCTAACTAGGCCTGAAAGGCGAAAAATTCCTCTTGTTTTGTGACAGGTGAGGCCCTGCTAGTTGCCAAGTGGCTATGAGAGGCTCTGTCTATGAGTTGGCGCGAGGGGTTATTGAGGCCACCCGTCGTAGTGGCAGGAATCGTAGGCCTCTCGGTGATAGTAAAAGAAAACAGGGGGAGGGAGTGACAGGTGAGGCCCTCTCTATAATATTGCGAGGCGGCTAACTCACGTGTGGCCCGATGGCGTTTGCCTCCGAAACGTTGAGGCGGGGTGTTGGCCTCGCGGACCACTAAACGATAGGCAGAAATGCCAAGAAGGGAGGTACCTATTTGGGCCTATACCCCTAACTTGCCAGTACTCTATGGCCTAGAAGAATGAAACGTATGTGAACTACAACGTGAGCAGGCTTACGTACCTGGTAGTATGTATGAAGTTTTGAGATTCGACAGGTATGAAAACCTGGATAAACCTAAAAAGGGATAGAGTGAGAATGGATCCTGTGAGACCTGTGTAATCTGTATAGGCTGGGATTAGGGCTTCTAGCAGTATGTGTGGGAGGTGTAAAATCTATGAGTATGATAGTGACATGACTGCCCATGCTTGGTGACAAGCGTTACGCTGAGTCCGATACCTGGCAGCAGGGGATTGGCCGTGTAATGTGTATATATGGAAGGTGATCAGATGATATGTATGTCACTAAACTGATCTGGGAATGCAAGGGACTTTTTAATGTGAAGTGACAATATGCAGAATCATAAATGTTGCTGTAAAGTGACGTATGAATGTATGAACCAGAACGTGTGATTCAAAAACCGAAAGTCTTGTGAGACGTATATGCCGTGTTCTTGAATACTCGTGTTACGTCGTCTGAGTGTGTCAAGAAAAGGCCTGAGTTTGTAAATGCCATGTGAAATTATGTGAAATGACAATCTATGCAGAAAATGTTGTAACGTGACGTATGAGTGGTTGAACCAATGCGTGTGATTCAACCCGAAACCCTCTGTGGAAGGTAGGACCGTGTTCTTATATACTCGTGGTATATCGTATGAGCATGATAAGAAATGGCCTGAATAGTTAGTGCCATGTAATCGTAATGTACATGGTTGTAATAACATCATATCTCCATTATACTCTTTGAAAATAGGACCGTGTCCTTGAACTCGTGGTATGTCGTACGAGCATGACAGAAAAAGGAGCCGTAATGTAGGCTAACCATAACAGTAATATACATGTAATATCTGCATTGTAAAATAAAATAACTATTATTATTAAAACCATATATATATAATAAGCAAACTGAAACAAAATAGACAACCTAAGATCGTGTAAAATAAGTATTTGAAAGTTTAACCGATTACTGTGCAGGAAACGTATGATTGGTTGGATCAGTACGTGTGATTCAACCCGAGTATGCATGAAAAGGAATTAAATCCTTGTGTCATGGTTAACAACAATGAAATGAGGCCTGTAACGTAGGCTGATTTAATTGTAATGAAATGGATAATTAGATAAAAAAAAAAAACTCCAGTAAGCGTGGGAGTCCAATGTCTATACAGAAATGTTAGCTGGTTTCATACCCTTGATGTAATAAGTGATACCTTAAAAATAGCATGAAAATGGTCTGTCTATTTAACCAAGCAACTTTTTAACCAAATGTAAATACATGAAATGATGAAATGTAACTCACGAAAAAGATCTATGTGAATACATAGCAGAATAACCGAATCTTAGTATGAAGGGAAACAGAAGTTAGCATGAATAGCTTAACCGTATGCATTTTAATGCGAACAGCAATCGTGCATAGAATATACTATGAATAAGTGCGGACCAGAAAACACAAACCGAAATGACAATCGTTTAAATGAAGCAAGGTTGGTTTTTACATTAAAAGCAATAATGTCTGAGAAGCCTGTAGTACACTGAATGACCGGTAGGGATCAGTGTGTAGGCGAAAATGCAGTGGTTCGATGGTTTGTACATGAAATGCAATAATGTCTGAGAAGCCTGTAGTACACCGAATGACCGGTAGGGGTCAGTGTGTAGGCGAAAATGCAGTGGTTCGTTGGTTTGTACATGAAATGCGATAATGTCTAAGAAGCCTGTAGTACACCCAAAGACCGGTAGGGGGTTTAAACGAATGATATGCATGAACATGCAATGGTTTTAGAACAGACTTAGACAAAATGCAGCCGTAAAGTGAGGACCTGACCCGTGCATGGTGCCATGGGACTGATGCCTGGCATAACGGGTAGGTTGGCTTACAGTTTGTGAGTCACTTAGACACCATCCACGGTGATGGATTGAAGAAGGTGGTAGGCCAGAAAAGCCTGTGGCTGGATTCCTGACACAGCTCTGCTTAAAAAACCTCATGGAGTAATCAGGTAAAATGGCGTCTGGATGACCCGGAAGTGGAAATGATGCAGCGCTGACCTCGAACGATATGGAGCCAGGTAAGGGGTGTCCCTTAAGTAGGGAAGAGGTGTGTCATACGCCCCTCCCACAATTACAGGCCAAAAGGCCTTAATACTTACAAGAGAGCATCCCACTGATATTTTCTCATGTTGAACAGTATTGGAATAAAGCTGATATTCGGATACTTCTTCAACAGATACAGGATGTGTGTCTGCTGTATGGTATTGCATCAAATGAAAAGGTTTATTTCTAGTTTGTTATAATCCTTACTAAACTATGTCCGTTCTGCACTCGACACAACATTTGCAAAACTGCTGTATGTTATATCCGTACCCGTATCAGTTTGAATTATATCATTTGAATAGTTTGTGTGAAGGTTTTCTGCTCTCGTGTAGGTTTGATCACAAGAGCCATCATCATGGTGCATCAATTCCGGCCAATCTATTTTTTCTGGAAACATTATTGGTAGACAGGAAATGTCATTACCGAAAAAGCCTGATTCAGAAAGTGTTTTAAACTCACTGTCACATGGATTTCCATTACAGGAAATTAATTTGCGCTGCTGTTCTTCTGCAAAAGATAACCCATCATTTATCATCCTATGGGATTCATTTATCTTCGAGTTTGATGCTTCCTCCACTAATGGCCTTTCTCCTAAAATATCAAGGAATAATTTATGGATTGATGGATTATGGATTACATTCAAGCTGCATTCCTCATCTACTTCATATTCACTTCCGTTGGTATTCTCATCATCTTCCAGAGGTAATATCTCAAAATATCTTTCAACAGATGTGTACTCTGGAGTAAGCACAAATGGTCGCCAATCTTGGCTTCCACAATTGGATTGGAGATTCTTTAAATCTCTGCAGCTGTAAAAAAATAAAATGTAAAGATCAACAAAGCATTAACAAAAATAATGGGTTAAAATAATTTAAGACCATTACGGGTACGTTTCAGACTGATTCCTTGGATTACAGTCCTTGATGGAGATTACATACATATATGATGATTCACATTGATCACCTTCAACGGCCAACATCTGTGAAACCTGTATCCACTGAACAAAATTATAAACGCAACACTTTTGTTTTTGCCCCCATTTTTTTTTCTATGTACACAAAAGGCCCATTTCTCTCAAATATTGTTCACAAATCTGTCTGAATCTGTGTTAGTGAGCACTTCTCCTTTGCCAAGATAATCCATCCACCTCACAGGTGTGGCATATCAAGATGCTGATTAGACAGCATGATTATTGCACAGGTGTGCCTTAGGCTGGCCACAATAAAACACCACGCTAAAATGTGCAGTTTTATAACACAGCACAATGCCACAGATGCCGCAAGTTTTGAGGGAGATTGCAATTGGCATGCTGACTGCAGGAATATCCACCTGAGCTGTTGCCCGTGAATTGAAAGTTAATTTCTCCACCATAAGCCGCCTCCAAAGGCATTTCAGAGAATTTGGCAGTACATCCAACCAGCCTTACAACCGCAGACCACGTGTAACCACACCAGCCCATGACTTCCACATCCAGCATCTTCACCTCCAAGATCGTCTGAGACCAGCCACCTGGACAGCTGCTGCAACAATCGGTTTGCATAACCAAAGAATTTCCGCACAAACTGTTAGAAACCATCTCAGGGAAGCTCATCTGCATGCTCGTTGTCCTCATCGGGGTCTCGACCTGACTGCAGTTCGTCGTCGTAACCGACCGACTTGAGTGGGCAAATGCTCACATTCAAAGGTGTCTGGCACTTTGGAGAGATGTTCCCTTTACGGATGAATACTTATTTTTCACTGTACATGGCAGATGGCAGACAGCTTGTATGGTGTTGTGTGGGTGAGCGGTTCGCTGATTTCAAAGTTGTGGATCGAGTGGCCCATGGTGGCGGTGGGGTTATGGTATGGGCAGGCGTATGTTATTGTCACAGGTGGCGGTACGAAGACAGGGACCCCTAAGTGCCTGATGATGATGATGATGGGAGTGTCAGCGTGGAAAGGACTATCAGGGCCTGGTGCAGGGTAACCACACGGCCCCCTGGTGTTCAGCACCCGCGTTAGTGCGGCCACATACCAGGACCCTTATGTGGCTTCTGCGGTTCCAGGAGCAGATGAAAATATGCAGACCTTCCAGGATATGGATAGGGAGACTCTGCAGCAGATATGTATCCAGTACAGAAACAAGGCAAGACTAGAACAGGCACCAAACAAGATAACAAGACAAGACTAGAAGAACCCAGAACTGGAGCAGGACAGAAAGCAAAACCCAGAACATGTACACAAGACATGAGGGAAACATGAACATGGCAGGACAGGACAGGACTGTACATAAACTGGGAATACAAGACAAAAAATAAAACAAGTCAAGAGATACAAGGCAAAACAAGAGGAGACATAACGAAGTACTATATATGTAAAACATTGGAGATTTAGACATACATAAATGGCCAAGATGTATGCTGCCCACCACTGCGCCAAAGTACTCCAATTACAGTGGGTCCTAACTGCCTGGATATGCATGACTAAATAAACATAAATAAAACACACACACTAGTTACCTGCAAAGAAAGGGGCAGAGGACATGAAACCAATGCCTGCAGGAACCGACTGAAAAAATAGGATTAATGGCAAAGGAACGGGTGTGGCAACAAAAAACTGTATTGTAAAGAATTGTAAAAATAAAGTACTGGATACCAGAGGCCAAGGCCAGATATCTCCGCAGAACAGAAACAGGATGTGACAGTTATGGACGATGAACACAGGTGCATTTTATTGATGGCATTTTGAATGCACAGAGATACAGTGACGAGATCCTGAGGCCCATTGTTGTGCCATTCATCCACAACCATCACCTCATGTTGCAGCATGATAATGCACGGCCCCATGTTGCAAGGATCTGTACACAATTCCTGGAAGCTGAAAATATCCCAGTTCTTGCATGGCCGGCATACTCACCGGACATGTCACCCATTGAGCATGTTTGGGATGCTCTGGATTGGCGTATCCAACAGGATGTTCCAGGTCCTGACAATATCCAGATACTTCCCACAGCCCTTGAAGAGGAGTGGACCAACATTTCACAGGCCACAATCAACAACCTGATCAACTCTAAGAGAAGGAGATGTGTTGCACTGCGTGAGGCAAATGGTGGTCACTCCAGATACTGACTGGTTTTCGGACCCTCCCAATACAGTAAAACTGCACATTTAAGAGTGGATTTTTATTGTGGCCAGCCTAAGGCACACCTGTGCAAAAATTATGCAGTCTAATCAGCATCTTGGGAAAAAAAAATATGGCTACAAAGTGTTGCGTTTATAATATTTTCTACAAAGTCATGTTTCAGATTATTACGATCTCTGTAACTCTTCTACTAACTTGCTTTTATTGTTTGAAGCAATATAAAAAGTTCTATTAGGGATACATGATAGTAAGTGCTTCAACAGGGCTCCGTAAGTTCTTCTATTTTGTGTGCCTGACACGTATACTTAATGCCCCCAACTTTTAGACAGGACTGCCCATTATGGTTGTTGTCAAGGATGTTCTAATCTTAATCTCATACCTCATGTGAGTTCCACGAATTATTAAAGTCTATTATTGAAAATTAATCTAGTTTCTTGCATTATTTTATAATAAATCACCAGATATTTATCCAGATAGACATGGATAGATGAATGGATCAATAGCAATATGATATCAAATGAAACCCTATATCTCTTTAAAACAATATATATAACAACATGTGGGTGCACTAACTGAGCAATTGGGAAATTATGGCTGAACAAACCCATGGCCAAAAAAAAACAATTGCTTTTGTCCTTAAAGGGTACCTGTCATGCCACTGTGCACTTTCCAGAATTAAATTCTTCATTACATTTCCTCTATACCTTATGCTAGCGAAATCACTAGCAAATGTATAGGTTTCTTCAGAAAACACTTAAAAACGCACACGATCCTAGCTTTCCTCCAGACAGATTATCATCATAGACTATATGACAATGTCTGTCTGCAAAAGAACGCATCTCTTAGCGTTGTTAGGCCTTGCTTCAGTGGTTTCTGCACGTGGCTTTCCACACAGTGGCAGTCCAGAGCGAAGGATTTATACCCACGAAAGGGGATTAATGGAACCACTAAGAAGGAGGTGAGTATGCCAAAAACTGTAACAAGCTCCATAGAAGGTGAATGATAAACTGCAATGTTTGGTAAGAACACAGCACAAGGAAAAAGGGTCTAAATAAAGTAAACATTTCAAACACAGGTACACTGTAAATAGAAAACAAACAAAAATATACTGTGTCCCTCAGGGATAAATCATTATAGAATGTAAGAATTCTAATTACTTTTAAACTAGTTCTTACCAAAATGGATTTGCATCTTGTTCTTTTCTTGTTTGTGCAAAGGCAACAGGACCAATGTTTGAAAATGCAAGCTAGAGATCACGAGATAAGATAAAGCAGAAATTAGCATTGGACTGGAGTGACCTGCAAATACTTTATTCAACAGCAAATCTCTAATCTAACTCCAATGGTTCATCAAAAATGACAAATGATCTCCTAGAAAAACAATGTTTATATTATAAAGATGATACCACACAATGGGCACCATCCCTACAAGAAAATTGTAAATTATTTATCATGCTACAATTGCAGTGACCTGCCAAGTTTGTTGTAGTATGTTCTAATAATGTAAATTGAAAAATCAATAGCTGAATTATATATTGCGTTTACAGTTGGCCAACTTATCTTTGTTAACATACATTTGCAAAAAGTGACATTATCTCAGGTATGAAATGGGCAGATTTCACAGACATGAAGTGAGATAAAGTGCTGACAAAAATGGGATTGAAGTTATATGGATGGATGTGTACAAACCTGCCCTATGTATGGGTGTGTACAAACCTGCGATGTGAATATGTTCGTGCCCAGTTTACTTTTTTTGGGATCCGGAACGCTATCCCACCATCGTTTTTTATATCTGTAAATGAAGAAGTTAAGATGATATAAAGAAAAACCAAAAAATTATATATTTTAGAAGGAAAAATGAATACTGTATGCCTCATCGGAAAAAAGAAAACCCTTAAATTCTCTAAGAAAATAAATCAACTCTGTACTGAGTTACCCAGCTAACAGCATGTATGCCACTCTGGAAGAGAATATTATATAAACACATTAATTATTGATAAATAGAGCCAGTCCTGGCATGATTAGACTTGCACACAAACGCGTTTTAACTGGTACGAACGAATCAAATGACTTAACACATGCACGAATGAATCGATCCATCTGGGATGTATCGTGGAGTCCTATTCAATTAATGAGACTTCACAGGTAAATCCTGGAAGGATCAATTTGTTCTAGTGCAGATTAAAAGGCCTTTAATTTATACATACCAGCTGTAACACATTTGTGCAGAAGTCTGTTGATTAACTCACATGCTAATTTAGGCAATCAATAGCAGCTGCAATCCATGTTTACTTATTCCTAAATGTAACAAACAGGTATTTGAGAGGTATAAAAAATAAAATGAAATGTATAAATCCACATCTCTTTATCCTGGAGCTGGGTACCTCCATCTTAGGTCCCTGTCAATCATTGATCGTTATAAACTCGGTCCTGTGCACCTGGCAGTCAGCATAGAGAAAACGAGAAAAAATAAATGTTTCTATTTATCGTCCTCATTGTGATTGTGATGACATTTTCTATCGTTAAAGTAGCACTCCAGGCACCATAACCACAGCCTATTTGAGAATTGACAACTTACAGCTTCCTGTGTAGCCAGAACCTCTTGCGCTGAATTCTACTGAGCTAAGCTTTGCCATGCCGGGTTGGCACATTGACTGAGATCATCAGCTCAGCACTCTCAGCACAAGGTTGGTTGGGAAATAATTTACAAATTAAGTAGTGGTTATAGTGGTTGGAGTCTTCCTTTCCTTTAATATGAATTAAACAACAAACAAACAAACAAACAAACAAAACAGGGCATCTAATGAAAAATGGTTAACACAAGTTTAGGTGACATTCCAAATTTCCATTCAATGGTATAAATTTCACCGAAGTGACAGATCCCTTTTATGAAAGACCCTGTGTCACTTATTAACACAGAGTTTCCACAATGGATAAATCTTTATTGGATTCATTACTGGTGGTGGATTCATTATGCAATTATTTTGAGGATTGTTTCAGAAAAAAAAAAGAAATGCCAATCAATTTTGTTACGTATAGGCATTAGAATTATCTGGTTTAATTTCAAATTACAGTAATTCCTGGTAAAATATTTTTCTAAATAATCTTTTTCCCTATCTCGTCACATAACTGTAAACATACATAAATATGAAATATGATTATGACGATTAAATTCAGCAACAATTATTTTCTGCCGGTCTTCTTACTAGAGAACTTAGGTTTCATAAAATAACTTACATCTGGAAAGATAAATATAAGTATTTTATAGGATATACTTACCTGGAAATGCAAAAAAAGCTCAACAAAATTGTCAGGAAAATCGCAACACTGGGACCTACAGCAACCATGACTTCTTTTTGATATATAGGTAAACTGTAATCTGTAGACAAAAAATTAATTTCTGTTATAATCTGACAGACTAATATTCAGTACATATATATAAAGTTTCAAGGATTCCTTGCACTCTATGCTCCATGCTATTATGCCGGATGCTGCAAGTCAAGGGCTTCAATATCCAGATAGTTCAAATATATATAGGCTAGCACTCACGGTCTTTCAAAGATAAAAATTCCTTACTTTATTGAAAAACTTTATTGAAAGTTCAGGACTTTCTTCAGGATCAAAGACAAACTAGTGACATAAAAAACATATATTTATAGCAAAAATAATTAGAACAATTGATCTTACCACCTGGACCGTGCAGTTTTTGCGGCGATCGCCCGTGTGCAGTGTGCATGCGTGAACGTCGTCTGTGTGCGGACCGTGATGACGTACCCAGTGTTATTATTATTATGATATTTATAGAGCGCCGTCAAATTCTGCAGCGCTTTACAATGGGTGGACCAACAGACATGTAGTTGTAACCAGACAAGTTGGACACACAGGAACAGAGGGGTTAAGGGCCCTGCTCAATGAGCTTACATGCTAGAGGGAGTGGGGTAAAATTACACAAAAAGGTAAGGATAGTGTTGCCGTGGTTACTACTAATACAAGCCATCACCAGGGAAACCCATGTATACCAGAGGCTGAAGATTAATAAAAGTGCATATTATACTCAATGCATATTATGCTCAATCAGCTTAATGTTACAAAGTGCAAATGTGCCCATACAGTATATGTCCATAAACACTTTTAGACTTAATACCGTGCATGGAAAATAGTAATTGCCATGTAAGTGATAAGTGCCATGTGCAATATGGTTCAGGTAGGGGATGGATAAGGATAGTGAGTAATAAAGTGACATATTCATTTAAGACATAAAGTGTATCAAATGCCTAAACTCGCTAATTATGGCGATCATATATGATAAGTAATAATCACATAGGGATGTGCATAATATTATTAAAAAGTGATCTTGCTGGCAAAATTAAGTGAATTACAAAAAAAACAAAAAACTAACGTGTTAAGTGAAAATGAATAAGTGATAAAAAAATGTATGATATATCCCAGTAAAGTGATGGGTATCAAAGTGGCAAAATGCTAAACTTGTACAAATATACATTATTAATAATTAAAAACAAATGAAGCAAGAGGTTAGAGAAATGAATGATATGATAGGCTCTCATTCGGTCCTTTAGGAGCCATTGTGTCCAACTCGAATATCCAAAATGTCTCTGTTGAGCAATATTTTCCCCCGATCCCCGCCACGCTTAGGTGGTGGTATATAGTCAATAGTGACAAATTTAAGTGAAGATAATGGATGTTGTTTTTCTAAAAAGTGCTTCGTCCCCAGTTTGTCGGTGTGGCCGTCCCTATAGGCTGTTCTTATGCTCAACCTATGGCCCTGGATTCTTTCATATAGGGGAGTTTTGCCAATGTAGGTTAAGTCACATGGGCATGAGATTTTATAAATCACATAGGGCGTTTTGCATGTAATTGTATGTCTAATGTCGTATTTCTTATTTTTGTGGAGATGGGGGAATGTTCGGGCCGGCGCCATATGGCCGCACATTACACACCCATCTTACACTGCCCCTGTTACGTGTCCAGGTATGATCTTCATAACTGTTTACTGGATCCATGTGTACCAATAAATCACACAGGCTTTTATTTCTCCTATGACAAATCAATGGAGGTTCTTTAAAAACCTTTGGCGATGTGTCATCACATGACAAAATTTTCCAGCTAATTTTTACTATAGTGGACACCTTTGGGGTAGTTTGGTTGTAGGTCATTGGAAAAACCATCCTTGGTGTATCCTTTGCCTTCCTAGGGGCGCCCGCATTCTTTGCTTCTTGTAGCGCTCTTTCTAAAAGTTGGCTGTTGTATCCATGTTTAAGGAATTTCTCTGTCATTTGTTAAAGCTGGTTTTCCATTGCTTTTTAATTTCATAACCCAAAGATATTGTGCTTTTGGTAATGAGTTCTTGAGTGCAACCGGATGTGCAATATGGTGTTACGGCCAGTTGGCTCGGTAAAAAGACTGTATGTGACCACCTGTTCCACCACCGATATTTCTAGATCCAGGTATTGTATTTTGTCCATACTAATTTGAGTCATCATCCTAATAGGGGTTGGGAGGTGGTTGACATACTCTACCATGGCATGTGCTTCCAATTGGCTTCCTCTCCAGAATATCAAGAGGTCATCTATATACCTGTAATATCTGAATATATTTTGTTTAAATTTGGTTAGTATGTGCTGCCCCCATTGATGTACCGGAGATCGGTAAGAACCACTGTTGTTCAAATCGGAAATAACTGTTATTCAATGTAAGAGCCAACATCTCCAATACAAATTCTATTGGTGGACCTTTATATACTGTAGATGTTGTCAGTATGCTTCTCATTGTCTTTATTCCCTGTTCATTGGGGATGACTGTATAGAGGCTGTTGACGTCCATGGTGATGAGGACAGGTGTGGCAATTCCAAATTCCAACTGTGTCATTTTGGATATGAGTGTAGAAGTATCCTTTACGCACGTATATAAGCTTTCTATCGATTCTTTGAACAGATGGTCCAGCCATTTTGCAAGGGGTTCAAGTATTCCTCCAATTGCTAATACTATTGGACGGCCTGGGGGTGTGTGGAATTTTTGTGGAGTTTTGGTATACTATATATCATTAGGGTACGTGTTTTTTTCTTTGATAAATACTGATACAACTGTGTGTCAATATATCCTGCTTGTACTCCTATAGCTAGTACATCCTCTATCTTCCATTCAATTTCCCTGGTAGGGTCTCCCGGTAGTGGCTGGTATGTATTCACATCTTGTAGTTGAGTCCTCAATTCATGTACATAATTGGAATAATCCATGATTACATTGCCTACACCTTTATCCACCTGAGTTTACACTGTTGTTTGGAGATATAAGGGGATTATTACTTATTATCACATTATCTTATATGATCGCTATAATTAGGGAGTTTAGGCATTTGATACACTTTATGTCTTAAATGCATACAGTTGCAAGAAAAAGTATGTGAACCCTTTGGAATGATATGGATTTCTGCACAAATTGGTCATAAAATGTGATCTGATCATCATCTAAGTCACAACAATAGACAATCACCTTCTTCTTAAACTAATAACACACAAAAAATGAAATGTTGCCATGTTTTTTTTGAACACACATGTAAACATTCACAGTGCAGGTGGAAAAAGTATGTGAACCCCTAGACTAATAACATCTCCAAGAGCTGATTGGAGTGAGATGTCAGCCAACTGGAGTCCAATCAATGAGATGAGATTGGATGTGTTGGTTACAGCTGCCTTGCCCTATAAAAACACACACCAGTTCTGGGTTTGCTTTTCACAAGAAGCATTGCCTGATGTGAATCATGCCTCGCACAAAAGAGCTCTCAGAAGACCTACGATTAAGAATTGTTGACTTGCATAAAGCTGGAAAGGGTTATACAAATATCTCCAAAAGCCTTGCTGTTCATCAGTCCACGGTAAGACACATTGTCTATAAATGGAGAAAGTTCAGCACTGCTACTACTCTCCCTAGGAATGGCCGTCCTGTAAAGATGACTGCAAGAGCACAGTGCAGACTGCTCAATGAGGTGAAGAAGAATCCTAGAGTGTCAGCTAAAGACTTACAAAGGTCACTGGCAAATTTCAACATCCCTGTTAGCGAATCTACAATACGTAAAACACTAAACAAGAATGGATTTCATGGGAGGATACCACAGAGGAAGCCACTGCTGTCCCAAAAAAACATTGCTGCACGTTTACAGTTTGCACAAGAGCACCTGGATGTTCCACAGCAGTACTGGCAAAATATTCTGTGGACAGATGAAACCAAAGTTGAGTTGTTTGGAAGAAACACACAACACTATGTGTGGCAAAAAAGAGGCACAGCACACCAACATCAAAACCTCATCCCAACTGTGAAGTATGGTGGTGGGGGCATCATGGTTTGGGGCTGCTTTGCTGCGTCAGGGCCTGGACGGATTGCTATCATCGAAGGAAAAATGAATTCCCAAGTTTATCAAGACATTTTGCAGGAGAACTTAAGGCCATCTGTCTACCAGCTGAAGCTCAACAGAAGATGGGTGTTGCAACAGGACAATGACCCAAAGCATAGAAGTGAATCAACAACAGAATGGCTTAAATAGAAGAAAATATGCCTTCTGAAGTGGCCCAGTCAGAGTCCTGACCTCAACCCGATTGAGATGCTGTGGCATGACCTCAAGAAAGCGATTCACACCAGACATCCCAAGAATATTGCTGAACTGAAACAGTTCTGTAAAGAGAAATGGTCAAGAATTACTCCTGACCGTTGTGCACATCTGATCTGCAACTACAGGAAATGTTTGGTTGAAGTTATTGCTGCCAAAGGAGGTTCAACCAGTTATTAAATCCAGGGGTTCACATACTTTTTCCACCTGCACTGTGAATGTTTACATGGTGTGTTCAATAAAAACATGGCAACATTTCATTCTTTGTGTGTTATTAGTTTAAGCAGACTGTGATTGTCTATTGTTGTGACTTAGATGATGATCAGATCACATTTTATGACCAATTTGTGCAGAAATCCATATCATTCCAAAGGGTTCACATACTTTTTCTTGCAACTGCATATCACTTTATTACTCTCTATCCTCATCCATCCCCTACCTGAACCATATTGCACACGGCACTTATCACTTTCACGACAATTACTATTTTCCATGCACGGTATTAAGTCTAAAGGTGTTTATGGACATATACTGTATGGGCATATTTGCACTTTGTAACATTAAGCCGAATCAGTATAAAATGCACATCTTTAGCCTCTTGTATACACGGGTTTCCCTGGTGATGGCTTGTAATACAAGTTACCACGACAACACTGGGTACATTATCACGGGACACACACAGACGGCGTTAACGCATGAAGACTACATGTGAATCAGAATAGCTGCCTTAAAAAAACCCCTCAAAAGCAGGTGATAAAAAAGCTTTTGGAAATCCTGTTTTTGATTCTATATGAATTCAAGAACCACAAACATTCTAAACACCAGATGTCTTAAAGGGATTAACCCTTAATATTACAAAAATTAAATGAAAGAAAAACTTTAAATGAAAAAATTACTTTTAAAGTGTTTGCTCATTTCAAATATGCCCATAAATATAGTCATAATCAGAGACAGATCAGCTATATCCCTAAAACTGAACATAATCAGAGACAGATAAAAGTGCTGATGATAGACATATGAATAATGTATATAATCCAAATAAAAAATAATCAAAATTATAAAAAATAAAAAATGTTTAATGCATCTAAAAATAAACATAAAAATAAAAATGTATTGGAGATTAAATAAATGTTAAAAAAAAAAACAAATATAATTTTTGGGATATAACCATAAACTGTCTCTTGGTTCTTATTTAAATATTTTTATGGGTATCCAACCTAGAGTCCGTTTTGGCCTTATCATTCACTTCGACTGGAAGCATAATACAGATGACAACTCTATCATAAGCAAATGTGATTATTACATAGTAATTCGATAAGTATCACTAACGTAAAACAGACAATATTTATTTTTAAGTCAGATGGTCTGCCATTATGTAGAATGGCTAGCCTGTGTTCTCTGAATCTACATTTCAGTGGTCTGATGGTTTGTCCCACATACTGCAATCCACAAGTGCATGTCATCAAATATACGACAAACGAAGAGTTACAATTGATCCGGTCAGTGACCGTAATAACCTCCTCACTACTATCAGGTTTAAATGCAGAGATATTATGACACAGAAAACCACATGTTAGACATCTACCATGGCCACAACGGAAATTTCCAATGATGGAATCCTTCTTTGCTGCACACATGGTGCCAGACTTAAATTTGGAGGGAGCTAGTATGATGCTAAATTTAAGCCAGGGATCAAGTTTAAGGATCGGCCAATATTTATGAAGGATGGTGATAATATCATCGTACCTTTGATTGAAGTTGGTCGAAAAAATGGGAGATATGCCAGAGCCAACTTCCTTCGTACTGATAGTGTACTTAGCCCTCTTGTTACAGGAAACTCTAGATTTCAATAATAAGCTGAAAATGGCTTCATGGTATCTGGTATGACAAATTGGTTCGGGTATGCATGGCTCAGATCTAGTTTGGGTAGGATTAATGAGATCCTCTCTCTGCATCATCCCAGCTTTCAAATATGCTCTGTGGATGGGCCCTGATGGATATGCTTTCTCCACAAAATGCTGGCAGAGCGAGAAGGAATCTCTCTCATAATCTGCCAGGGTGTGAAGAGTGAACATTTTCGACGTATCCTGATGAACTGCCTCAAAGGTACGTTTGTAATCCATGTTGGGTGGTGTCCACTTCCTGCGTGAAGAAAGCCATTTACATCTACTTTCTTTTGATACGTTTTGGTGTAAATGCCTCCTACGACCCCCCTCAAAGGGAGATCCAGAAAGTCCATCTCACTTTTGTGCTTTCTGAACGTGAAGGACAAGCCCTATTCATTGCGATTTAGGAAGGAGATAAATTAATCTATTTCCTCCCATTCCCCCTTTCAGATAATAAATATGTTGCCGATAAACCTACGATAGAAGGTGAGTCACTCCATCCAATACGGGTTATCCAAAATCACTATCATCGTGTTCCCCTTAGTATGCAGATAAAAAATTTCATTAAAGGGAAAATAATTGTGTTTCAAAATAAAATCAGTAAATCTCAAAATAAAATCAGCTTGCTGTTCTGGAGGTAGGGGGGTCTGATGAGAGGTAATAGTCAAGGGCCCGCAGACCTAGCCAGCCTATATCCTGAATTAAAGTTAGAACATGCCCTGTATCCCTAATATAGGAAGGCAAATGAGGGACATACCTCTGTAGATGGAAGTCCACCCATTTAGAGATAGGGGATGTGAGAGAACATATACAGGAGATAATGGGGAGGCCAGGAGGGTTTTCCAGGGATTTGTGAACCTTGGGGAGGTAGTAAAAAATGGGAATATCACCAGGGACAGACAACAATTTTCCTTTTTATTTGTCCAGAGAGCCACTATTAAAGACCAAATCAATCAAATCTCTTTGGTTTTTTCTTCTTCACATTTTCTTGTGGGGTCAGTGTTTAAAACCTGATAATACTCCACATTCCCCAGAATATTCAACGCCTCCTTCAAGTAATCTTCTTTATTAAGTATTACGATTCCACCTCCTTTGTCCGCCACTTTGATGACTAAATCATTATTATTCTTTATTGGATCCGCATTCTTTAGTCTTCTCCAGATTATTACATAGAATTCTCAAATCTCTCAGGACCAACTCATAAAATGTTTGTATATAATGCCCCTTATCTGCTTGTGGGTAATATGTGGATGGTGGTTTTAGGCCTGAAGAGATATTGGCATTTACTACATCATACGCATCTACTTCGAATTTGGCTTTGTCTTGTTCATCTAGGAGGGAAATAAGATGAAAAAATCATGCGGGTTAAGGAATAACTTAGGGCAATCCTCGTTGCCATTAGTATCCTTTATATTGAACGATCTAGTCACTGTGAGTGTTCTCACTAAGTTATTTAAATCTTTAAAGAGTTCTTATCAGATGCAAATTTCAATCCTTTATTTAATAAGGATATTTCACCTGACTTCAATGTATATGAGGAAAGATTAAAAATGCCCTTGGTTAAACACACCTCATTTTGGATGGGTTGTTTACCTCGTCCTCGTTTTCCCCTATGAGCGCTTCCCTCTTTCTGTTGATGATTTTCGTAAAAAGCGGGAATGTTTTGGAAGTTTGGGCTATAGTTGCCCCTAAAAAATCCTCATTATCTTCCAAAGTATGTTTGTTCCAAGATTTTCTCAACTTAGGTCTAGCCCCAAGCTCCGAAAAGGATTCATCCACATCATTATGGGTAGAATTCTGTTGGTTTATGGGTTAATGGATGGGAATAAGATAAGGGTTATCTCTAACGTCTCTGTTAGAGCGAACATTGGGGGATCTCAGCTAATCTCTAACATATTTGTTAGAGTGAGCAGTGGGGAGTCTCATTTTTTGTTTGTATTGAGGTTCTCATCTTTTATTTTGTATTGAGGTATACATATATTCACACTTTTTTAATATATATATATATTTTATTTATTTTTTTATATATATATATATATATTTTTTTTTTTTATTATTTATTTTTTTTTTTTTTTTTTTCATTCCCTCCCAACTTGCATTTTCAGTCAATCACTTTCTGGATTGATAAGAACGCACTTGCATGAACTTCAGATGTCTGTCTTTTTTTAGAAAATATTTTTAATTCGTACATTTTTATTGCACTACATACATAATACCTTTACAATGGGTTAAATCCAGCATGGAGTGTCCTTTTAAATTCAGATTCACTGCAATCCAAATCCAAACCAATATTCAGAATGTGACATTTTGAACTGCTCTGTTATGAACATTCTTAAAATGTTAATTCTTGGAATGAATTTACATAGCTGTTATTTCTGTTTCCCAGCTGATCACACCAATTATGAAACTAATTGAAAATGGAAATATTTTGCATTTCAATGTGGCTACAATTCTCATAATAATCCATCAAGGACCAATTCCATTAAATATAATAATCTAACAATTAATTTTCATACGTAATGTGAATAAGTATGTGCACCTGTATGCTCATTACAGGGATTTAGAACAATTTAGAACAATGCTAACTGGTGTCAAAATAAACCCCACAAATTACATCAATTCACAAGTACAACTTGATGCAAACACAACATATTTTGATACATTTTAAAATGAGTAAACTCTCAGACTTTTAGTTAACCATGTTTTATGTGAACCTCCTGTAAGGTAGACAGGTCCACCATGTTTTCTGAGATGTATATGATGTCTTGTCTTTTAAGGGACATTCCAGACCCCTAAAGCACTTTAGTTTACTGGAAAGCTTTGTGTGTGAAGAGTGTGTCTTATCTTTTTAATTTAGCAAAAAGTGCAGATTTCAGTAGAAAATTACACTTTTATAAATTAAACTCGTAACACCCCCCTGGCTTTCAAGCAGACAACGGGTCATGTTACTTCCTGGTTTGGTTGGCTCAGTGGAGCTAAAGTCAAGAGGCAGCAATTGAACAGAGCATCTGCCTTGCAAAGACAGCGCTGCATTGGGAAGTCTGTGATTGGACAATCACAGAAAATCTGGGCAGGGTTAGAAGGGAAGTCATACCGAAGCAGTAGATATTAGATTTGCAGCTATTGCGAGTCAAGATTGCATAGAACGCCAAAGAACAGATTTGAAAACCAAATAGAATGCATATTTTCCTTGGGGTATATGGTTACTTAACTCTTATTTATTTATTAACTTTTTTTTTTTAATCTCTAAGTTATCTATGCTTTCAGTTTGGTTACTCTGTCTTTAAATTTCAAATTCACTTTAAATTCTGTCTTTAGTATTAGACTTGTGCATTCAGCGATAAATGAACCACAGTTTTTTTGAATTGCGGGCAATCGGCAGTTGTCAAAATATCTTAATTACAAAGCGCCATGAGCTAAATGAACAGTAGACAACAGTTTTATTTAATTTGTGATTGTGTACGGCACATACCGAGGACGTACGGAACAATAATAAATGAAGCAGAAGTAATAAGAGCAAAGTCAGTTGAGGTGTGCCGAAACTGACGTGAGGTTAGACCTGTAAAAGAGGGCAAAAATATAAGAAGCGATTCTTAAAAGTCAGATACATTTATAAAGCAGATCATTATATAGACATTCCACAGGAAACCAGTGTTACTTCTATCTCATGAGTGGGTATGAATCTGTTGTATGCGGATGATTTCCACTGACCCATATTTCTAATGATGTGAGTAGGTGCGTGATTTCCAGAGGCAGCTGTGGCTGCTCCAAATGCGGAATGAACGACCCGAGAAGGAATGTGGGTTATGTCCTAGTCAGAGTGATATCATACAAATGTAAAGGATGAAATGTATAGTGGTTAGGGGTTTCCCTTGAATAGCTAATAGTGGGGAATCAGGGATGGAAGTGAGTTGAGATTCCACTAGATTATCCAAAACGTGGATAGGACAAGATTTGGTAGAGGTAGGCTAATATTTAATCTGTACTGTTGGACCAGTTATGCTCGTTTTGGTATGAGAATAGATAAACGTGTATGCCTGTCAAGTAAGGTTTCATAGTATTGTAAACTAATTTAAGAGAAAAGTGGCAAAAGTTGTGAATGCGACCAGTTTCAAAATGGAAAGCATTAATTACGCAATAATCACGAACAAAACTTTAAACTCATACGTTCTCTGGAAAAGGCTTTCTGAAATTAAGGAATAACCAGCCTATGCGAGCGACCTACTATGGAGCAACCGAGTATTTAACGCATAATTGGGACTGTGAAGCTTTGAGGCTCCCAGGGTTGCGAGTTTCTAATGGATGAACTGAAAAATTCCTGCAAATTAGAGCGTGAGAGAGCGTCAGCTGCGTTATTCTGAATACCCGGAACGTGAACACAAGTTATGCAGAATTGAAGATTTGCCGCCAGCCAGGTAAGACTCCTTACCAAGTTCATAATCGAGAGGGATTGAGAGCAGCCTTCATTGACGATATTACATGTCGCCAAGATATTGAAAAGCTTCTGACCGATTGCCCTGTCCACTCTTTGCCCCATATGTGTGTAGCTGCTACGATTGGGTAGATTTCCACTAGCGCTGAGGCGGTATTTAAATTTATAAGCGAGATAAACTCAATTGGCCAAGAGACGTGTATCCATTAGTTACCAAAATCGCTGCATAATCTACGGTACCTGATGCGTCAGTCTGAACCACAGGGGAATTGTCATAAATGGGGGGAAGAAATAGCGACCTGCCATTCCAAAAGGACAGGAACAGAAGCCACATTTTAAGATCAGCTCTAGCTGGATGGTCTACGAGAGCTGTGGAGTCGACATCTGGGAGACCATGCAAGAGAGTGCGGAATCATGGAAATTAAAACCTGCCTTGTGGAATTATTCTCATCACAAAAGTTGAGTGAACCGCGTAGTGACTGTAGCTGATTCCTGGTGTAAGTGCCTTGTGACGTGCAGATGTTGATGTAAGAAATACATCTATCTACTGTCTCTTGTGGCAGGCTGGCCTGCATAGAAATAGAACTGAGCGTAACCCCCAGAAATGTAATGTCGGTGTTGGGACCTACTGTTTTGTCCGGAAACTTCTAAATCTTTGAACAGAGTGAACATGTGATTAAGGCTGTGTGGTGTGGTGTGGTGCGATGGTGAGGAAGTTGTCTAAGTAGTGTATGACTATTGGACATCTGCATATGGTGCATCGGATGTTGTACTGATAATCCGCGTTAGCGTTACTGGTAGAGGGAATTTGCTAAGTTTCCCGTACGAAATTTGATCGTATGAGCTGCTGTTGAACAAATGGCGCAGGAAGGTGTTTTGAGACCCGAAAAAATGCGCTAGAAACAGTTCTGTATGTAACTGACCCCAAACGGTGTTTGTATTGTATTCTCTCCGAGCCTGACCTGAGAGGGGTGCTAGTAACTGACAGAACATCTCCTAGTATAGAAGCGTTAGACATGCTAAGGAAGTGAAGCAGATGCTTGGTTAGTATAGTACCATATAGACCTGCAGTGACCCAGCTTACTAGAGCAGTGCCTACAGGCAAAATTGTATCAACTAGCTTATGTTGGTGACAGGTGACGCCCTGACTACTTGCCAAGTGGCTTTGAGAGGCTCTACCTATGATTTGGCTCGTGGGGCCTTTGTGCCACTGAGGTGGGTGGCGGGGTGTTGGCCTCTCAGTGACCATAACAGAATGTAATATCGATTGGCCGTCACGGGTGAGGTCCTAACTATGATTTGATGCAAGGCTATAACTATGCGTTGGGCCGATTGGGCATGAACCTCTGAACGGAAGGGCTGATTGTATGCCTTGCGGGACCACTTTGACTAATAGGCGGAGAGGCCTACGGGACCATACCTAATTGGCGAGAGTTTAAACTTACTCCTGATCCCACCTGGTTTTATTAGTTACCGCACCTGCTGATTGTCCTGAGCAACGTATACTGTAGTTGAAAATTAACCTACATGACCCGTATATGTAGACTAATGTTAAGAAGATTTGACTTGTCCTGGTTGGGTGATAACTAGAACTCTTTAACTGCTGCATTTGCGGTTTAACCGAGAAGGATGGAATATCTCATAACAGGAGAAAATAAAACCCAATTAATTGTCATCTTAATTATATAGCGTAGCTTAGTTAGCAATAAGTAATGCCCCAGACAGAAGCTGAGCATGATATTAACCATAGTTTAACATGCTTATATACTCAAAAACACACAATTGCTTTAAGGAAAAATACTTTAGTAAGTTAATGACCCTGTCATTGTACACGTTAAATTTGTGTATGTATATGGACAAAAGTACAGGAAAAGAACATAATAATGAAGGATTATATCAGCGCTGTTTAAACAGAATAAACTACTATTGCTATGACAGAGCGAAAAAACAGCGTGGTACTACTTAATAGTTTATATGATACCACAAGAAACATAACGATGAAGGTTCATTTGAAAATAAAGCTGATTTTAAAGAAAGATTCATATGTATAGGAATAGTAAGCATAGAAATTTAGGCAAACGGACAACTAAACATTCATAAATGGTACTGTGCTGACGACAGTTAACCGAAAGCCAGACCACACGAATTGCAGTGGTACATAACGACCGATTAACGTGAGTGTCATAGCATTATATGAAAGTTTAGACGAAGATGTGAAAGAAGATAAGTACAGGGAAACGTGCGAATGACAGAGTATAACTAACGGTGTAGCCGTATGATTGCTGGCTGTTTAGTCATACTCCCCAGACAGATTAGTGTATATTAAAAGGCGTATACATATAACTGTACTAAGAAAAACACAGTAGGTGACAACAATAGTACAAAACCTTATTGACGGCCAAATGAAGAATCTTTGACAATTATATACTATAAGATAATATCAAAAGCAGACAGCTGCTGCTGTATAAATGTACATAAGAGCATGGAGAGCGTGTGTGCATGCTTTCATTACCACAACTAAATTTGTCAGGGGGATACAGTTGCAAATAATTGCCACACCATAAAAAAGACTAAATACTTTGTAAAACTCTCCTGAAATTTAACCAGAACCGTATAAATACCATGAAGACGTGCTGAAACTTAACTTTTAATGTATACAGAGCGCAACGAAGGTGCCTGGAATACACGGACGTTTACTCAATACTGAAAGAAGGCATGAATGTGTTTACTCACCAACGGCTGTCATGTCAAGGAGTAATAATCAAAGGAATTTAAAAGTAAATAACCTGTATAACATACTAATAAACAAAGTAAAATCACGCAATTAAGCTTTAACCATATGAAAGTAACGAACAGAGCAATGAAGGTACATTTGCAAATAAACACAAGTTTGCCATACATTTAGATGAAAGTTACCAAACAATATTGTAAAACCGCAAGGTGGCAATATTTGCCAAAACAATCTATCTGGTATACGAAAAGCGGAAACAAGTCTAAATGAGGGGAATAGCATTGCTATGAATGAAATTGCTGAATGCAGCGCGAAATAGGGAGGTGTCCACGAAATGGCCCGCACGTAAGTAGAAGGGTTAATCTAAAGAACCGTATGTTCGGCTAAACGAGGCCGGTACGTGGCAATTATCAAAGAGGAACCTTTACACGCCGCGTACCCTGTGAGTACGTGGGGGGCGAATATGCTTGTAACACGTTGCCGGAGACCCCGGAGAGTCGGAGGGTTCACCTAGTGAACAGTACATATGGCGTGTTTGATGCACCCGTTTAGTCATGTAACCCACCGCCACCAGATGGTGATAACCACAACTGGAACTGAGCTGTCAGTGTAGAGGTTAATGAAGAAAGCCTGTGACGACAGTTGGAAGTGAAATTGGCTCTGAAGAGTTGCAAATTTGTTCGGGCAGCATATGAATAGGTAAGGAACTGTGCCTGGCTCTATCTCCTGTAACAAATGTACAGGGTGATCCTGGATGCAGCGGTTTACCCTTAAAATGCTGACATCAATAAGTTAGTACTAAGGCAACCGATGTGACATGTACAGTATGTATTAACAAGCGCCCAAACTTCCCTCTCTCTTACTGAACTTATCGATTAACCATCGATGAACTATTATCGATTAACTATTACAAACACCCTCCTCCCCCAACGAGTGACTTGTTCGCATGAGCGTAATGACGAGCATGGCATGAGTGACTCCCCCTCACTGGCTTCCATGTGGTGATTCCCGCAGAGAGATACGCAGCCGGGCAGGGGGAACCAGGAAGGTATCATGTGTGTACCTGACCCTGGATGTAAAATGAGCTGGGGTAACGGTACCGCAGCGTGACCTACGTTTAGAAACCGGAAACCGGGAACGTGGAGCCACGAGTATGCTTCCAGTAGAGGGGACGCTTGACCCCGTCGGGTATGACTGGAACACACATGAAGATCATCAGGCCTAACACAAAGCAACTGCTGGCGGGCAGGAAATGACGTCGGGATCACATGAACCGGAAGTAAAGCGAATCACTTCCGAGATCGTCGACGACAGGTAAGCAGGGGCTCACTGGGTTTAAATAGGGATGATAGTGCCTCCCACAATTACAGGCCAAGCCTTCTATATCGAATAAACAGCAAAACAATATGAATTCACCTGTGTGCAGACAGCAAACACACTTAGTGGGTATTAGGTGAAACAAACACACAAATTACCCTTAGGTAGCTGTATTGTAGATAAAGGATTCCTCTTATATCCTCAAGGCAATAACAACAAAACACCAAAAAATTGGCAACATACAATACAGAAATAATAGAGACGGACATAGCGCAATATTGTCACAGAGAATAGAAATAAGTAATATAGATAATTGCATTCACAAACATAGTTTGATTGAAGGCATATCAAATATAATGATGTGGAAGCCTTCTATATATATAAAACAAATTTGTGCGATATAGGTGCTTCTGTGGTGGTTTGGTTAATATTAGTAAAATCACCCACCAATACAGAAAATTGTGAAAACACAGTGACAATCCCCTAAAACACAAAGTGCAAGTAGTGCAGCGATTAAAAGTGTATTAGGATATAATAAACTGGAACTCACCGCTCAATTCACAGGGTGAAGGTAGAAGTCACATGTAACAGAAAAGCATAAAGATACATATAGTGCAAAATTGTAACACAATTGGGGAGATCTGTAGGAGGGTGAGTGGAATTAAACTCACATGTTACAGAGCCTTTTAAAGTATAGGCTCTAAACTTTGTGGCTTGTGTGCTTTAAGGTGGCATACACACCCCTCTCTTCTGGATCTACAGGTCAATTGTTCTCCGTGTGATGTACAGAAAAGGGAGAGAAAATGGAGAAATATCTCCTAAGTGCAATATGTTGGCTTAGGGTGATGTAATAAAGCACAATAATGTGAGAGTGCTAGCCTCGTGAGGAGGTGTTTAAAACTGGCTCCAAGTTGCAACACCTTAGTGTTTGTTTAGGGTGAGACATGTGCCCACTTTTTTTTTCTTCTCTTTTTTCTGTACCTAGGCTTTGGTTCTAACTTACGCATATATGAGGGAAGTATGGACTTTTTGATTCCTATTCTCCTTACCTATATTTAGGTTATTTCTATAGGGAATTGTTGGCTCTCGATAATCCAGCTCTGTCCTGTACCTATTTGTTTGGTGGATACCATCTACCTCCGAGTCTTTTCCTGTACCTTTACCGCTACTCTCGCCTTTTTCAGCCAGACCCAAGAGACGTTACATGTGTGGTGGATTTCTGTTTTTCTTTTTGGTCTCAGTAATTATTATCTAGTTATTAATAAAGGTTAATTTTTTCTCTTTTAGATGATATAGTCTGAGCTCTCTATTCCACTACCCGCCCTTTGATCTCAGCGGAGGAGTAGTTGGGATTCTGTAATTCTTTTGAACTGGGAGAGTTGGTTGCACATGGACACAAGTGGAGGAGACTGGACTGGCGTTGCGTAGCAATGTTGTCCGCAAAACCCAGACAAAGTACGAAATCCCTTCCGGACATACAAATAGTCCTCAAAAAGAGGACATGTCCGGACATATGGTAAGCCTACACTATAGTTACCAGAACCACTACAGAATAATGTAGCGCTTCTGATGTCTATAGCCTGTCCATGCAGCTTTAGCACTGGACAAGCTGCCTAGTAACACCTCTAGAGATGTGGAGATGGTGAAAGTTGGACATGCAAGCTTTGCTTGGCTGAACCTAGGAAGTCCCTCTAGTGACTGTCTGACTGTCCAACTTTTACCATCTCCACAGGAGATGCTGATTGGTGCAGTGTGGTGGTTTGCATAAACTTTCTGTGAATACACTCTTTGTAGTAAATTTATGGATTATTTTGGATTTTCTAAGATTTATTGTAGTCTTTTATATAATGTAAAGTAATCATTTACATAGTGTTCTCCTGTATAGTATTATTTTCAGTGTATTAATTAAATAACCTTAACAGAGTACATTGGACAGTTATCAATGTATATTACTTATTTTTATTGTATTTTATTTATTTATTTTTACAGATCTCGCCAACACCAACAAGGGAATTCAGTGAAAATTTAATTTTTTGCCCATCTAATCTATAAGAAGGAAAGTTATCTTTTGCAGGCAAAGCTTAATTTACACATTCAGATAACAATTCATTCCAATTGTATATTCAAGAAACCAGACAATTAATTTAGATGCAATGCAAATAGATGTTTTCATATTTAACAAAATAGAAGTCAATTAGCAAACCGTTAATTCATGATTAGCAATGCTAATTACATTGCAGACACAGTGAGTGCTTAACAGATGCATGGTAATAAGACGTCTGTGTCTATCTATTAAACTGAGCACTGTAAAGAATTCAGTAGACTATTGTACATTTAAGTGCAAAACAGATGACCTAAAAATGTTCAAAGACAGCTGTCATTCCGAAGGATGTTATGGTTCTACATGTAGCTTGCACTACAGTGTATTATAGTTTCTGCAAAGTAATAAATATAGTAAATATTACTGCTATAATGATGTAATAAAGCAGTAAAACCGAACAAGGCTGCCACGTAATAAAGATCTTAGAGGGACATTGTGAACACTTGGAATATATTGCTACAATATTAAAGCCATTTATAATTAATGTACTTAATCCTATCCCATTAAAAAAAAAAAAGTTCTAATCAAATTTACAAAATTGGAACATTTTTTTAAGGTGGATATGGTTCAACAGGATAAGATACAGATAAAAGACTGGGCGACAATGTGCTATGTCCAACAGGAGCAACTACCCAAAGAGGCTAGTTTGGCAAGGAGCGTGGGGGACTGGGGCCACCCAATTCTCTCACTCATCTCACTTTCTCTAATTTCCAAATCTTGTTGGGTTTCTTAAAGGGACAGAGTAATAAGTACTGAGCAATCGGGAGGGTTTGAAGTCCCATGTGCAATCTTCTTCTGACTGAGCGTATTAACTTTTTGGTTACTGAAAGCTAATAAGGATTTGTAGGTACATTAGAGTCTAGAGACTCTAGAGTAAACATGATATATATTGCACATGAAATGACTCCCATTACGCAGGGATGAGTGGGTTTCTATATGGTCAAACAACCACAAATATTTTTCAAATTATATACAAGACATGAGCACAACCATTAAAAACTCTGGAGACGAGGATGACCGTAACTGATTGCGGAATACTGGAAACTCTCTGATTTAAGACAAATGTATAAGAACACAGCACATTTGATCTTATGTGTCATTTTATGACTTGTTCTCACTCTCGTTGTCTAACTATGTATGATAGTTTTAAGATATTGATTTAAAAAAACAAAAACCATGTGCCATATCAGTCAGCAGCTTCAAAGGCTAGTAAGGTACTGCCATGTATAAAATGGTCATTAATATGCTGAACATATCATTTTGCTATCTGGCTTAGTAAACATGGGTCTCTGGAGACCTATTCATTAACAGGACTGTACAAACAGCGAGCAGTCAGTGAATCTTGAAAAGGGAGATTTTAATATGGAGTTAGTTACAGAAAGAACAAAAATAAATTGAAATTCTTTGCTTCCAGGATTTTTTTATCGGATTCTGTAGACATTATTTAAAAGGACTGAATGTATTTTTGAAAAATGTAATAGTTAATATATGTGGTATCATCACATATCACTTAGTTTGCCTCTGGAATCAAGGGGGGATGTTTTTCCTTATTGTGGAACAATTAGAAATTGGTTTAAATTGGTCCTCTTTCTTCTTCAGGATCAACATAATAAAACAGAAATATATTAAATGATGGACATCAGAGTTTTTTCAAACTATATTGCTATGATTGCAACATTTTTAGAACTCTGCTCTAGAATTACTCTCTATAAATACAGCCTTTGTCTCAAGCTAACCAATTTTTAAGATCTTACCATTGTGCCACTCAGCTGCGGAGCTCCACTCACTCCAGACCCCGTTATAGCCTTTGAAGGCTTTGGATCGAACTTTAACCTCGTAATCGTACCTTCTACTCAATTGTCTTTTATTCATTGTATAGTATGGCTCTATTTGTTTGAGGGTAATATTTCTAACCTGAAAAGATAAACGCATCAAATCAGAATACACAGAATGGAGCAATCCGTTTAATGCTATAAGCACCACTTGTTACCAAGCCGATATCTTAAATATATATACTCATGCTTGCCTTCTCATGGAAGAACTTCTCATAAAGTCTGCTGTAACACTTCATAGAACATCATGGTTATTAGACCTTGGAGATTTGTTTTTAACATCATGGATATAAGACCTTGGAGATTTGTTTTGAACATCATGGATATTAGACCTTGGAGATTTGTTTTGAACATCATGGATATTAGACCTTGGAGATTTGTTTTGAACATCATGGCTATTAGACCTTGGAGATTTGTTTTGGGCCAAACTTAAATTCAGCCTAATTTGGGCTGATCTGGGGATAAGTTGAATTCACGAACTCAGACCCAAAATGTGCCCGAATCATGAACCTACTGAGCCGTGCATTACCGGTCATGCTTGGTTCAGGGTTGTGATTTTGAATTCAGCTTGTGGTGTCATAAAAAGAGATCATTGATGGGGAAAAAAGATGATGGCTAGGGGACAGTCACTAAATCTTGATTTTATTTACAGGTCAAGTGTGTAATAGATGGAAACATAGAGCAGTAAAAAAAAAATCTATATTTCTATATTATATGTTTAATAAATATATAATATATCATATATATTATATAAATATAGCTTTTTTTTCTGCTCCTCCTGTTCTTCTGTCGATTGTTTACTTTTTCTCACTTGATCTGTGAACTAAATGGTAGGAAAATGCCCCCATCAGCGTACTGTAAAATATATACATAATATTATATATTCAATATATTTTGCAGCACACGGATTGACCCTTTTTCACACCCTCTTCTTTTGTTCTCTTGATTTGGTTTTTGAAATTTTGCCGAGCCACAGTGACATATGAACATAATTTGGCTGTCCCGTGAGCTGACATTACACAATGCTAGACTGTTAACTTACTCCCATGTCGTGCCTCTATATATTTCCAGACTATTGTCCACATATATTGAGGTTTGGGGTTTTTGACTAATCCTGTATCTCTTACTGTCTCAATACTGTCTTTCGATGTTGAGGGTTTATATTTAATAGTTTAACTTCAGGCACAAGTGAGCTATAACCCATCTGTGATATTTTTGGGAATCTAACTATCCATAAGGCAAGTTGTCACCTTTATTCCCATTCTCTGTGTGTTTCTGTAAGCTATTAAAATAGTTATCATGTCTCCATTGAAAAATTATTGCATAATGAGTTAAACAAGTGTACACACATTTACCTGTGTTGGATCACTCTTGCAGGTTATTTGAATAGAGAAGTACAGCATATTGTACAGGTAGTTTTCCTCTGAATATCCAGGGTCCCACCATATAATTACAGTGTCTAATTCACTGAGATCAACAGTCACATTGGTAGGAGCTCTTGGTTTCACTATGAAGAGTATATAAAAGAAAAATGTAACTGTGTAATTATTACAGTGATGAGGCAGCAAGTCCATTATTACAGAATAATGTTGAGTCAAATTATATAATGTTTAGAGAAATTAATGGTGGCTTTGTCTTCAGACGAAAGAAACATACCATTGTATAAAACTTTGTAAAAAAGTCTATTCTTTGTTCTGGTCATTTTACTAAAATAGTTTTAATAATTTTAGAAGATTCTGTCATCCTATACTGTTCAACTACTGTCCCTTTTCTCCTGTCTGCAGTTCAATTGTGGCAGCTACTCAACTCAACTGAGGAGGTCTCACGTTCTGGATGGACCTGACCATGATTTGCTCCAGCAGACCAGTTTAATTTTAAAGGACAATTATCATCAATATTTCACTCCTTATTTTTTTTTTAAGTGTTTTACATTTAATGAAATAATAAAAAAATGTTTTAAAGGGTGTGTATTAATTTTTTTAGAATTTCTTTTTTATTTTGTTTTGTCTGGCTGAGCATCCATCTACTTAGCTTGCTTGCAGCTAGAGGTTCACACAGAGCAATCATAGCAGCAGGTAAGTTAGGTTGAGCAGCAGTTGGCCAGATAACAGCAGTTTAGGTAAAGTAAAATCTGAGTGTTACCTGTTTGTGAAAGACGGGCAGTTGAATTCTTAAGAGATTTCCCATTTGACTTAACCTCTACTGTGTAGACCAAAGCAGCTACAATATCAGAGACATTAATATGGCAGATACATTTAGCAGCCAAACTGATTCCATCCAATGGCATGTTTTTGGGGACACACGGTAAATCACTGGAATCCAAAGGAAGCATTTTTGATAAATGTTTAAGGGATACACATACATACAAACAAATGAGGTATAACACACCCCTACATCAAATAAGTATTGAGTGTGATATTAACACAAGTACTTCACTTAATATTGTATAGCTTCCCAAGAGCGCTCCTTTATAGACAAATATATATAAATATATGTATACACAAATATGGGATACAGTTCAGTCACTATAAAAAAGAAATGAAACAGCACATAGTGATGTATTGTAATACAAAGTGAATGCAGTTGTTAATGATTACACTCACAAGATGTAAGATTAATCAGCACCGTGAGGACCTCCAAAGGGCTATAATGATCCACTCTCCTGCCTCGGCTGGAATTAGTAACCATTCAAGGAACAGGAATCTCAAAAGATGAAGTCAGGAACAAATGAAAAATTATTTGGGCATTAATAAGCCTCCACTGGTAACACAGATAAAAACAATAAATGGTCAAATATAAATATATTTAAAGATAAAAACAATAAATGGTAAAATATAAATATATTTATATTTTACCATTTATTGTTTTTTATCTTTAAATATATTTATATTTTACCATTTATTGTTTTTAGCTTTAAATATATTTATATTTTACCATTTATTGTTTTTAGCTTTATTACATTTATTTTTTATAGTGACTGAGCTAAATCCCATATTTGTGTATACATATACAAAACAAGTGAAGCAAGTAGAAAGACTTCATTCCTTGTAAAATAGTACTAAGATCGTTATTAATCTATTGTTTAGTGTATCTCGATACAACAACCCCAAAAAATGCTCAAGCCATTTAAATGGATGTTTATCATGTGTTTATAAAGTGTTCACGGTATATTTGTATGGTGAAGCACTGATTGTTGCTACCAATTTAGCTAATGTTCAGGGGATAATACTTTTTTTTTGTTTTATACTTTCGTACACTTTCTTAATACATTATAACCATATCTGTAAACATTAACTAAATGATGTAATATAAGTCAGATCCTTACAACCCAAACCTCATTCAATATCTTTACTTTGGGATGTGCAGGATGCAGTGTTAATTTTGTCAACTAACAATCTTAGTAAAATTGTCGAGATTTAGTCGACTAAAACGAAAACAATTCAGATGACTAAAATACGACTAAAACTAAAATGTCGTTTTAATTAAAAGACTATGACTAAAACTATATTGAAATTTGCCGCTAGAATTAACACTGCACAGAGGGGCTGTTAAAGGGGCAAAAGGAGGCAGACCAGGACTTGGGAGAGAGACACCTAATGGGGCTGGTAGGACACAAAGAGACACAGAGGGGCTGGGGAAAGGGCAAAATATGACGAAAACTAACATGGCTTTTTAGTCAAAAGACTATGACTAAAACTAATTGAAATGTGCTGCCAAAATTAACACTGGTGTGATGGTGTCAGGGGTATTAACAGTTCCTCCTGGTGACAGGATGGGGGATAGGACTGATGCTTCTACACATCATTGTGCACCACTATAATAATAATAATAATAATAATAATTGCCACTAGTGATGTTGCGAACATAAAATTTTCGGTTTGCGAACAGCGAACGCGAATTTCCGCAAATGTTCGCGAACCGGGCGAACCGGGCGAACCGCCATAGATTTCAATAGGCAGGCGAATTTTAAAACCCACAGGGACTCTTTCTGGCCACAATAGTGATTGAAGGGGGGGGGGGGATCTACTCTCCCCCCCCCGGCCCCACACCTGGGCGGCGGGTGGGGGCCATAAAGATAATGAGGGGGGGAATCCTACTGTCCTCCCCCCCAGGCTCCCACCCCTGTGTGGCGGGTGGGGGCCATAATGATAATGAGGGGGGGGACCTACTGTCCTCCCCCCTGGCCCCCACCCTTGGGCAGCGGGTGGGGGCCATAAAGATAATGAGGGGGGACCTACTGTCCTCCCCCTCTCCGGCCCCCACCCCTGGGCGGCGGGTGGGGGCCCTAAAAAAACAATAAGGGGGGACCTACTGGCCCCCCCTGGCCCCCACCCCTGAGCAGTGGGTGGGGGCCCTAAATACTAATAAGGGGGGGGACCTAATGTCCTCCCCCCTAGCCCCCACCCCTGAGCGGCAGGTGGGGGCCCTAAATACAAATGGTCCCCCCTAGTACCCTAGTCCCCCCTCCCCCCCCAAAAAAATAAAGTATCCCCCTACCTACCCCCCTCACCCTTAAAATAATGTGGGGTAAGTTTTACTAAAAACATGTAAAAAAAATTAGAAAAAAACAACTTACCATTCGATGGTTTCTTTCTTCTAAAATCTTCTTTTTTCAGCCCCAAAAAAGGCCAAATAAAAAACCATAATAACTGACACAATTAAAAAAAAAAAAAACGAGGGCAAAATAAAAAAATCCATCTTGACCCATGGAGGGCTCCACGCAGACTGAGCTCTGCAGGGCGGGGGAAGGCTCATAAAGCCTTGCCACGCCCTGCAATTAGGCTAGGAACGCTCTGATTAGCTGGTTTAAGCCAATCAGAGTGCTCTTTGTCATTTTACACAGCGTGGGGAAATTCCAAAGAACTTTCCCACGCTGTGTAAAATGACACAGTGTCATTTTAAACAGCGTGGGAAAGTTCTTTGGAATGACACAGAGCACTGTGATGGATGGATTTCAAGCCCACCAATCAGAGTGCTCTCTCTCATTTTACACAGCGTGGGAAAGTTATTTGGAATTTCCCCACGCTGTGTAAAATGACAAAGAGCACTCTGATTGGCTTAAACCAGCCAATCACAGTGTTCTTAGCCTAATTGCAGGGCGTGGCAAGGCTTGATAAGCCTTCCCCCGCCCTGCAGAGCTCAGTCTGCGCGGAGCCCTCCATGGGTGAAGATGGATTATTTTTTTTGCGGTCGTTTTTTTTTTTTTATTGCGTTGGTTATTATGGTTTTTTATTTGGCCTTTTTTGGGGCTGAAAAAAGATTTTAGAAGAAAGAAAACATCGAATGGTAAATTGTTTTATTCTAATTTTTTTTTTACAGGTTCTTAGGTAAAGGTCCCCCCCTCATTATTTTTAGGGTGAGGGGGGTAGGTAGGGGATAATTTTTTTGGGGGGGGAGGGGGTGACTAGGGTACTTATTAGTATTTAGGGCCACCACCCACCGCTCAGGGGTGGGGGCTGGGGGGGACATTAGGTCCCCCCTATTGTTTTTTTAGGGCCCCCACCCACCGCTCAGGGGTAGGGGCTGGGGGGGGACAGTAGGTCCCCCCTTATTGTTTTTTTAGGGCCCCCACCCACCGCTCAGGGGTGGGGACTGGGGGTGGGACAGTAGGTCCCCCCATTGTGATTTATGGCCCCTGCCCACCGCGCAGGGGTGGGGGCGGATGGGGGAGGACAGTAGGTCCCCCCCTCATTATTTTTATGGCCCCCACCCAACGCTCATGGGTGGGAGCGGAGGGGAGGACAGTAGGTCCCCCCATTGTGATTTATGGCCCACACCCACCATGCAGGGGTGAGGGCCGGAGGGAGGACAGTAGGTCCCCCCTTATTGTTTACTCAATGAAGACGAATAGGGGCGGATCGAACATCGCATGTGTTCGTACGCGGTGGCGAACGCGAACATACTATGTTCGCCGGGAACTATTTGCCAGCGAATAGTTCAGGACATCTTCAGGACTATTGCCACTCATTGTAGCCACCATCACCCAGAGCTTAAGATGGACAATTCAGTTAGGTATCTGGTTGATTCCTATGTTTAAGTCACCCTGTGTCCATTGGATACAGGGTGTGTGTGTAATGTGGTTGTTTGGGGTTAAATGTTACTGTGCTCTCTTGTATTGCTAATGCTTGCAATCAATATTGTAGATTTGGCTGTTGAGCCCGTACAGCACCACCTGTTGGTTGCAAGGATCTAGCAACAGCTATATTCACTACCTGAATAGCAAGGCTTGCCAGTTTGAATATTAGGGTAGATTTGCATATTGCTAATTCTGCAGGTAGTAGAGATATTTTTGTTAATTATCCTCTTTCCCACCCCTTTATAAATATGTAATTATGTTATTATAAGTTCCTGTATGTTGTCTAATGTGATTTGACTGCTTGTACTGTTATTGAGTTGTCACAGTAATCTAATGTAATGAACATATGGGCTATTCTTAAGAAAAATAAAGCTTTTTATATTAGTATCTTGTGGGACTTTTTTCCTGGGTGGATTTGTAGTAATCCCAGGGACAGAATCTTCGGAACCTGGTTGCAGGATCCCTCTAGCCCTGGGATCAAGAGAGCTAGGCCTGAGAGCCCTTAAGTATTCCAAGAGAAATAGGCAGAGGGGACAATACCTGCCTGTAAGAAAAGCTGCAGATAAATAGGCAGAAGGGACGATCCCTGCCTGGAAGGAGGGCTGTAGATAAATAGGTAGAAGGGAAGATCCCTGCCTGGAAGGAGGGCTGCGGCAGAATAGGCAGAGGGGGCGATACCTGCCTGGAAGGAGAGCTGCAGCCTTGTCGGTAGGACCAGGCTGGGGCTGAAGCGTTCCAGGGTCCCTGCAAGCAGCTAGGAAGTGGCCTGGGCAGAGGTACTCGGTCGGAGTACGGGAGCTCCGTCACAGCAATAACCCTCACAGGTTTTTTTTACAAGGCATATGTCACTATTTTCTTTGTAGCCCTTTAAATACACTATTTTGCCACCTGTTTTATATTACAAGATTTCAAAGACCTGATACTCACTTGCTGTCCAAATCAGGAGGTTCGAAGGTGTAGTCCAGCAGGAAATTACTACTGCAACTTATTATTGGATCACTTACTTCCAAAAAACAGTACATTTCAGATTCATAGTCATTGAAACACTTCAAGTTGGTGACATGAAGTTCTGGATGAGAAACAAATTAATTACAAGCAGAACATCATCAACATATTTATCTACATCATCAAGGTTGCCGAGAGATGAAATAAAAAAAATAATGATTTTCTTTTACTATTAGCTCTTGTACATACTAATAGCAGTTACAGCAAATTACTTTTTTTTCATAATATTTTCTGTCGTCCCTCTTTGTGATATAGTTGATGGATTTGTTCCTGTTGTCTTGACTTAGCCTCAAAGTATGGAGAGAAAGTATAGCAAAATAAGTTGAAAATAGTAAAGAAAATAGACACCATTCTTGCATTCTAACAAACCTGTGTCTTATCTGCACTCATGTTGCTTTGACCCTGTATCACAACTCAACTTTGAATTCTATGTGTCGTCTTACTCAGAAATGCTTTATACTTGAGAAAGGGAGGTTCTCCCGAAAGTTTGTCATTACAAAATTCTGTTAGTCCAATAAAAAAGGTATTACAAGATACACATTTCATCTGTTTTTTACAGCTACATCACTGAACTAATACGGCTACAATCTCTACTTATTAGTGATGTTGCGAACATAAAATTTTCGGTTCGCGAACGGCGAACGCGAATTTCCGCAAATGTTCGCGAATGGGCGAACCGCGCGAACCGCCATAGACTTCAATAGGCAGGCGAATTTTAAAACCCACAGGGACTCTTTCTGGCTACAATAGTGATGGAAATGTTGTTTCAAGGGGACTAACACCTGGACTGTGGCATGCCGGAGGGGGATCCATGGCAAAACTCCCATGGAAAATTACATAGTTGATGCAGAGTCTGGTTTTAATCCATAAAGGGCATAAATCACCTAAAATTCCTAAATTGTTTGGAATAATGTGCTTTTTAATGTGCTTTTTCGATCAGGTAGTGTTAGGGTTACGCCGCTTCACAGTGACAGACCAAACTCCCCGTTTAACGCACCGCAAACAACCGCAAATAGTCCATTTGCACAACCGCAAACTCCCCATTTGCACAAGGTTGGATACCAAGCTAGCCATGTTCCGTTCCTTGTCCTCACTGATGTCATTGAAGGTCTCTTCCTCCACCCAGCCACGTACAACACCAAGGGTCCCCGAAAGGTGACAACAAGTCTCCTGTATTTTTTTTTTTTAAATGTTCACTACTGTTACACCAGATATGAGTTGCACTGGTGTGACACTGTGCCCTGGCAGGCCCTGAAACGCACACGTGTGAAGGAAACTGACTGCTATTATTTCAGTCAAATTTCTAGTTTTTTTTCTTAATGTACACTACTGTTACACCAGTGATTGGCCCACGTCATGCCTACGCCCCCAAAACGTTCATGTGTGGGGGTGCTGGAATGACGTGGGCCAATGGGAGCCTTGTAGCGGAGCGGCAGGGGTTAATCCAAGGGCTCTCCGCTGGTACTCAGGATTCATCATACGGAAGGCAGGACACACAGAGCATAATTCCCATTCCCAAGGACCACAAGACACATAGCCTGGGAGTCAACTGACAATTTTTATTCACGGCTCCAGGAGTTAACTGTCAACTGTCAACTTTTAAATGTTCTGCAATGCAGTAATAGCAAGACATACACAAGGGAAAACCATCACAGTACATATTGGAGACACAAAATAAAAAAAACAAACCTCTGAATACTCAGGGGACATGGCACTTAGTTGCGATGTCCCGCCACATATCTCCCCCTTGTCCACTCCCGGCAGCCCCAGCCTGACTCACACGGGTCAGCTGGCTGCTGCCCGGAGTGGACACAGTATTTTAGTGCCATGTCCCTCTCCATGTCTTCCTCCATTAATTCTATTATATTACATTTACTGCCCCCCTCTCCATGTCTTCCTACCTTAATTCTATTATATTACATTTACTGCCCCCCTCTCCATGTCTTCCTCCCTTAATATTACATTTACTGCCCCTCTCCAATAGTCCTTGTATTACACACTGTATCTCTGTATTACACACAGTATCCCTGTATTACACTCAGTATCCCTGTATTACACACTGTATCCCTGTATTACACTCAGTATCTCTATATTACACACTGTATCCCTGTATTACACACAGTATCTCTGTATTACACACAGTATCTCTGTATTACACTCAGGTTACTGGCTATGGGAGGATAATGTATAATAAACACAGGTTACTGGCTATGGGAGGATAATGTATAGTAAACACAGGTTACTGACTATGGGAGGGATAATGTATAGTAAACACAGGTTACTGGCTATGGAGGATAATGTATAATAAACACAAACACAAAAAAAAATACAAAAAAAAGAATGCAGCTTCAGAATTAATCTAAATTGTATGC
Organism: Pelobates fuscus; assembly: GCF_036172605.1. NCBI lineage: Eukaryota > Metazoa > Chordata > Amphibia > Anura > Pelobatidae > Pelobates > Pelobates fuscus. The sequence continues at coordinate 147,557,553 of NC_086324.1, forward strand.
TGTCTAGGAGGTGGGAGGGTCTGGGAGGGAGGGTCTGCTGCTGATTGGCTGGAATGTGTCTGCTGACTGTGAGGTACAGGGTCAAAGTTTACTCAATGATGACAATAGGGGGCGGACCGAACATCGCATATGTTCGCCATCTGTGGCGAACAAGCTATGTTCGCCAGGAACTATTCGCCAGCGAACCGTTCGGGACATCACTACTACATATATATATATATATTTTAACATTTTCAATAACTGAAAGCTCAGCTTTTGTATTTCTAAGCTTTTTTATATTAGTTTCCCAGGAGACAGTTTTTGGGTGACACATAACAGATAGATAGGCGAATGCAAAGGGGAGCAGTAATAACATCTCAAACATTTTTTATAGAAGTGTTGAAACAGGAGAAAAACTGACATACTGGGTGGTATATCAATTGTAAAAAGATACTAAGCTGGATCACGCAAAGCAGATTACTATCCACATTTCACTTCAATAAATTAAATAATGACTTTTACTTCTTAATGACATCATTGTGAAAGTTACTCACGTTGTAGCTGTATTTTACTTAAAGAAGCAAAAAAATAATTAAATCACTTAATGGCAATGTTATGGGTGTGTCCAATTTCTCATTTTACAAAAAGTGCAGATTTCGATAGAAATTGGTACTTTTATAAATGAACCTTGTTACACCCCTCCGGCTGTCAATCAGACTACTAGTCCTGCTACTTCCTGGTTTGGTTGGCTCAGTGGAGCTAAACTCAAGAGGCAGCAATTTCCCAGAATTCCTGCCTTGCAAAGACTTCTCATTGAGCTGCATTGCGCAGTCTGTGATTGGACAGCCACAGAAAGCCTTTGCTGAGGAAAAGGGGAAGGTTTGCAAAAGCTACAGACAGCAGATCTGCAGCTTTGCAAGCTGTTTTTTTTTATTAATATACCCCAATGAAAAATGCATAATTAAACTCATGCATGTTTTTATTGGGCATATGTCAACTATATACTTAAAAAATACAATAAACATGTTTCCAGTGCTGATTTAATCTCCAAAGTGGAATTTGCTGTGTTGTCACCTTGGTACTCCCGCCAGGCCCTTTTTAAGCTTACTTTACCCACTACCACCTTAAATCCTTGCCACCAGCTAACCTCCTCGTAGTCCAGATAGTGGAGGGATTAACCTGTGTTTTCAAACAAACCTAATATGTAACGCAAGACGTACCTTGACAATGTGTGCATGACAAGACGAGGAGACATAGAAAACGTATCCTTCCCACAGTCAGCAAACACTTCATTCTTGCCATTTTGTTCGATATATAATGAGGTCTGTGGATCAGAACCAATGTATTTAACAACAATCGTTCTTTTGGGTGGATAAAGAGTGATCCTATTTTATTATTTATTAAACACTGAGTTGTCATTACAGCGATATTTTAACATTTACTCTAGAGGTGTGCATGGGGAAAAAATGCTTAAAAATGATTAATTTCTGAAATTCCAATGCCCATTACCCCCTATGGGGAGTGAATGAAGGTGGTAATCACAAAGCACCAATTTAGGGAGTCATCTGCTAAGCTGTTCAAAGATCAAAATTAAGAAAAGTTCTTTACTTAGTTTTGCAGTTGTAGTTGTTTATTAGATAATTCCCTAATTTTATATCCTTATCAAAATGAATAGATCATAAACAAATCAATTCGATTTTCTTTCAGATCCGTTAATTTCATTACTTTTTTCTACTGCGATGATTCAGAATTTCAGACACTTCCGAATTTGGCCAAATCGGCCAAAATCAGGACGAAATTCGATTTGTACTAAAATGAAGTACACAAGTCTAATTTAAAAAAAATATTGTTAATCTGGAGAATGTTTCCAACTTCCTCATTTAGGATAACAATTCACTGTGAATAAACACAAATTGTCTTTGTTTTAGTCAAAATCTACATTTCCATCAAAATAATAGATCACATGAAAAAAAACAGGTTAATTTGTTTTCTATTTGGGTTTAGGTGAAAGACGCAAGAATTATTTAAAATAAAAGAAATACATACATAGGTTAGGAGTCTGTTGGAGAAGCAAACAGAGTACTTAGAAAGAAACAAAAAAAATCTTATTTTTTTTTCATTCTTTCAATTTTGTAAATCACAAAGAAATGATAGTTTATGGCTTGATGAAGGCTTGTGAAGTGCTGAAACATTGTTGATGTAAAGAAACAATAAAACTGATTTTATTTTTTTTTTTAGAGAGAGAGAGAGGGAGACTTGTGGACCATCTTCTGCTCTTATCTGAATGTCTGGCTGGTTGGGTGGGACCTTGGCACATCTTAAAGGAACACTCCAAACACTGTAACCACCACAGTGTGCTTTGCTATGGGACTTGTAGTGTTCCTTTAAGTTTGCAGCAATGTGTTGGTTTAGCCTTGTCTTTTCTATCTTTCTTCTATTGTCATTCCATTTAGACTTAGCTCATTTACTTGTTCAGCTAGTTCAGTCCTCTATTGGTCTAGGTTGTGAAAGGAAAATTGTTTATCACATAACCATTTATCATTTATACCTAGTCAGTACTTAACATGTTCAGCATCTTGTCTGCAACTAAATGTGTCTTTATCACGCTCCTCGACATGTTTGTTTAACCTGATTGCTCTTGTTATATGTTCTTCTAAACTGAGGCTGACTCTCAATCCAAGTATCCAGCTAGTCCTAAACGTGTCTGGGTATGGTATTTGGTTTTTAGACCAGGCTCAAAAATAAGTCCTGCGCTCAAACTCCCACTACTCCTGGGCAGCAGGGACGACCATAGCACACATCAACTACAATACATACAAAAACAAGCAAAGAAAAAAGTTACCTGTGCACTAGCCCAAATACCTATGCATATTCATTGGGGTGCGCACCCTAAAGCACAAACACACACTGCGTGTATATGCATGTATGTATGTATATATATATATATATATATATATATATATACACACCCTGTTCCAAATTATTATGCAAATTATATTTCTCATTTACCTAAATAATTGATGTAAATAACAGTCAGCATAATTCTCATGTTATCAACTATTAAGAGTACAATTCAAATTTGAACAAACCTCCTAATGATAACAGCATTTTTTTTTAAACATAAAAAACTTACAATGCACTGTTCCAAATTATTACACACAGTAAGTTTCAAAACACTTTATAGGTTGTAAACAACTGAAAATTGTCATTTGTTGTGTTTGCAGCATATTTACTGAAACCAAAAGCTATTTCAAACAAACTTATAACAACATTTTAACTTTTTAGACATTTTAACATGTCACGTTACATTTTAACATAGGACCCCTTATTTGATAGCAGCTTCACAAGTCTTGCATCCATTGAAGGAACACTATAGTCACCTAAATTACTTTAGCTAAATAAAGCCGTTTTAGTGTATAGATCATTCCCCTGCAATTTCATTGCTCAATTCACTGTCATTTAGGAGTTAAATCACTTTGTTTCTGTTTTTGCAGCCCTAGCCACACCTCCCCTGGCTATGATTGACAGAGCCTGCATGAAAAAAAAACTGGTTTCACTTTCAAACAGATGTAATTTACCTTAAATAATTGTATCTCAATCTCTAAATTGAACTTTAATCACATACAGGAGGCTCTTGCAGGGTCTAGCAAGCTATTAACATAGCAGGGGATAAGAAAATCTTAATTAAACAGAACTTGCAATAAAGAAAGCCTAAATAGGGCTCTCTTTACAGGAAGTGTTTATGGAAGGCTGTGCAAGTCACATGCAGGGAGGTGTGACTAGGGTTCATAAACAAAGGGATTTAACTCCTAAATGGCAGAGGAATGAGCAGTGAGGCTGCAGGGGCATGTTCTATACACCAAAACTGCTTCATTAAGCTAAAGTTGTTCAGGTGACTATAGTGTCCCTTTGAACTTGTGAGTTTTTGGACAGTTTCTGCTTGAATTTGTTTGCAAGATCTCAGAATAGCCTCCCAGAGCTGCAGTTTGGATGTAAACTGCCTCCCACCCTCATATATCTTTTGCTTGAGGATTCTCCAAAGGTTCTCAATAGGATTGAGGTTAGGGGAGGAGGGAGGCCACACCATGACTTTCTCTCCTTTTATCCCCATAGCAGCCATTGATGCAGAGGTATTCTTTGCAGCATGAGATGGTGCATTGTTTATCATGAAGATGATTTTATTACTGAAAGCATTGTTCTTCCTTCTGTACCAAGGAAGAAAGTGGCCAGTCAGAAACTCCACATACTTTGCAGAGGTCATCTTTACACCTTCGGGGACCCTAAAGGGTCCGACCAGCTCTCTTCCCATGATTCCGGACCAAAACATGACCACCACCGCCTTGCTGACGTCGCAGCCTTGTTGGAACAGGGTGGCCCTCCACCAACCATCCACTACTCCATCCATCTGGACCATCCAGGGTTGCACGGCACTCATCAGTGAACAGGACTGTTTGAAAATTAGTCTTCATGTATTTTTCTGCCCAATGCAGCCGTTTCTGCTTGTGAGCATTGGTTAGTGGTGGCCGAATAGAAGGTTTATGCACAGTTGCAAGACTCTGAAGGACACTACACCTTGATGTCCGTGGGACTCCAGAGGCACCAGCAGCTTCACATATCTGTTTGCTGCTATGTCATGGTATTTTAGCAGCTGCTCTCTTGATCCGATGCATGGATCTGGTAGAAATCTTCCTCAATGTGCCTTTATCTGCACGAACCCATCTGTGCTCTGAATCAGCCAAAAATCTCTTAATAGTGCGATGATCACTCTTAAGTTTTCGTGAAATATCTAATGTTTTCATACCTCGTCCAAGGCATTGAATTATTTCACTCTTTTCGGCAGCAGAGAGATCCTTTTTCTTCCCCATATTGCATGAAAATGGTGCTCTGCTTAATAATGTGGAACACCTTCCTTTAGTAGTTTTTCCTTAAATTGGGCTCACCTGGCAATCTAATTATCACAGGTGTCCGAGATTGTTTTCAGTGATCAAAAGAGCCCTGAGACACAATGCCATCCATGAGTTAAACTGAAAAGCAAAATATGTCATCTTTGTGACGCTCAAATAGAATTTGCGTAATAATTTGGAACAGGGTGTAATCTTCACCTGTCTTGCCAAAAGTCCTTGCACCGGCCCATTAGTAACTAGCGTAGAGTCATCTGGTATGATCTCTTCTCATGATACTGTCTATCTGCTCCTTTGCATCAATTTAGAGTTAGCTATATGAAGTTAAAGATCCACAAATTTTATTGAATATTTAAGTTAAACTTAATTTAGTAATTTTCCTATAAATTAAAGTAGTTCTGTTGTTTTAATGTGTCAATTAAACAAATTATGTATGATTATTCAATAAATATATGCACTTGAAAATAATCCTTCTTGTACATCCTAATGAGAAGTGCTGTGAATGTTACAATTACATAATTTATCTCGACCTGGTCACATTGCTGTATGTTTATACAAAATATACATATACACAACAAGACACACTATCTAAATATATAAAAGTTAAAACCCTTTCCTGAAATATGATTTTCCATCAAGGATTTTCTTTGGACCTGTCCTGTACTCCTGCATTCTCCCATTGTGGGAGTAGTTGTTTCTTTGTACCCCATCAGGAAGTGTGTTTTATAGAAGTAGTTTTTATAATTGCATTTTGTGATTTTAAAAAGGCAGTGAGACACCACTACACAGTAAATCTTTAAAAAAAAAAAAAAAAACATATTTTAAACAACCCCCCTTCTTTTAATTGACCTTTAAAGATGAAAAATAAATGTAGAAAACTTACGTTGTGGCATGTATCTCTTTAAATCTTGTTTTGTTGCGTTGCGTGCTAGCTGTTTGTTTCTAAATCCCTTGGCAAATTCTGTTAAATGATCTGCCTGCAAATAGTTTCTCTTCGCTTTCTAAGTAACTGAAGCCCTGCCCACTAAATGTGCTTCTTTCTTTGTCTAGGTAGTGTTAGCCAATACTTTTGTTATATACATATCAGTTCCCTAATCATTCGTGTGTCAGGAAATTAACACACATTAAATGCACTATAAAAATGAACATGAAACACATTGTCAGTTTCTAGAACACTTAGAGTATCTGTGACCTCAAGTGGAAAATTTAAGGGCTGATTGATTAATTGATAGACTGTTTTATAGCACATTGTTTTAAAATCAGAGGTAATGCAAGGATTTTTGGCAACATAGATGCATTCCCCCTTTCCCTCCCCCCCAACACACACACAATTTTCCATGCTTCTCAACTTTCGGCAGGACAGTCACAATTTCAGGGTCCTATCCCACCATCCCGCTTCAGTTCCCTGGTGTCCCCAGATGCGGGACTGTCCACAGGTGGCACAGCTGTGAAGTGGGCACTAGGACCATGCAGAAAGTGCTTCATTGGCACATGGTCCAGAAGCCTAGCAGACTGGCAGTGGTGGGTTGGCCCACAGGGTATCAGTGATGGGTGTGGTATGACCCAGGCCTACACCTCACATCTTTTTCAAATGAGCCCACCTATTATGGGCGCAGCTCGTGACACACACCGCATCACTGGTGATGCCCCTTCAAGATTCTGCACACATATTGGAAGGTATGTGTCATGGCAAGGGTGAATAATTTATTATTACACTATGAAATATTATCCTTTGATGTAATTTGTGTAGTAAATGGCACAAATTACAGAGATCCTGTTGCTGAGGTCAACAGGGGTTACATCTTTTGAAGCTGGAACCCCCACAGAGGTCAGATGACAGAAGGGGTAGTATGAATGGCATAGCAATGTGAAAAGGATTTTACTATATGGATGGAAAGTAATTAAGGCTCTGCAAGGTGTGAGGTTCTACACTTGGAAAAAGTCTGAATGTCTCTTCATCCATTTGGCATGTACCTTGTAAAGGATAGTTCAATCCTTTTGATATGGTAACGTGATTAGTTTCATGAAGATCCTTGTGTTCCAATATCTTATCCAAGTGAAACATTAATACTTACCCACAGGTTAATAATTAAGCCTCATTTTTATAATATTTGGAATGGGACAAGCCCAATCTCTTAATTGAGCCTAAACATGAGTTGCACAACGTAAACCGTGTGGCAGGAGTTGTGATGTCTGTCCTATTGGATCGTGGGCGGGGCGTGCAACATGTCTATGGAATGGGAAAACAATAACAAATTCATAGATGCAATTATTATTTCTGTGGCAAGTACAGTAGAGGAGATAAAACCAAAAGTTTATATTTGGCTTGTTGTTTCTGGAACAAAGGAGGTGGTCACTTAGAGTCACTATAGGTACGCCTTGGCTCCACCCCTGGGTGAGGTGTGATAATCCACAGGGCATATCTCCTGTGATCCTGAATAGTGGTGGTGTACTTGCTTGGGGCCAAGATCTAATTTTGTGTGAGTCACCATCTTTCCTTGCCAGAGACCCCCTGGACAGAAGTTGTACTTTGAAAAACCTAAGTGAGTAATTAGGACTTCTGTATTTTATCCTTTTTGTTTTTATCTGTTGTTGGTGTAAATAATTTGTTCATCATATATTGTTATATGCACTGTGACCATTTTTTGCTCATAATAAACATTCATTTATTAAGTTCTTCCTTTGTCTGGTTAAGAATCACATTACCTGAAGAGACTAGTTAGTATTTTTGTAATTCCGTGAATATTGTTCTAAGTAATATTTGGTGGGTTTTATTGTTGATTTACCTGGTGGACCAAGGCACCCCATTTATAAATTGTCTTGGTGGTGGCAGCGTTAAAATAGTAATAGTTATATTATTATGTTTAAGTGTGGGTGGTGTTAAAAGGGGGATTTTGTCATTATTTCCAGTCTAGTGCAGACAAATAGTGAACTTTAACCCTTTCACCACCACGACTACGTCACGCACACTCTTGGAGTAGGGTGCGTTCGTGACAGTATGTTCTTCATACTTCTCACACTACTCTCATGCAGTAATTTCTTGCATGTATTTTCCTGTTCAATGTATAAGGAGTTAGCTGTTTTTATATTTTATGCTCCAGGCAGGAGGCTGGTCTTAATTCACCGAAATTCCAACTCAGTCAAAAGATATATTGAGACAAAGTAGGGACTACTTTGACTCAATATTTTTCCTATGCCTGATACTTAACACAACCACCGTCAAGAACTGTCAGTCCCCCAGCCATCACCAGTAATGGCTACTAGGAATTGGCTCTATCTATGGTGTATCCCGAGGTCTCACGGTATCCTCCATGCCAAATGTTATTGTCCCTTTGAACAATATATATCCGCATGTAATGTTCTTTTTGGCTAAAGATTGTGTCTTATTACTACAGTGATCAACTGAAGAATGTAATTTTACTTGTTTTCTAAAAATGAAGGATAAGTTATGTGTACATTTTACCAGTTAGCATCAAAGAAAATTTAAGAAAAACAAAGGCTTCATGCTTATGGAAATCCAGTGACCTGTTCTTGGTTTCTTAATTGCAGAACACTCCATTATTGACTACCAGCAGATGTTTCAACATGTTCATATAAATTATTTAAAGAAATTTGCAGAATGGATTTTTCCTGGATTCACCTGTTGTTGCCAATTCTGGTAGGTGAGTCGCCTTAACATGGCTGTTTAAAATGCAATATCCCCAGTTTACTATTCATCAGAGTTTTACTTTGTTTCTGGAGGGTGTCAATGGCCAAACTAGGGGACTAAATGAATACACCATTCACACTGCAGTTCCTTGATTTGACTAAACAAAGAGTTGTGATATACCATCACTAACTCAACTGTTGTGTGGTCAATCCACTGCCCATTGCATTTTAATGATAAGAGATTGTAATAAATATATGAATGTAAGTTACTTCTTTTTTTAATGCTTTATGAATAGTTCAATATTCTGCAAAGTTGCTAAATATAAATAATAACCCTGGCTTTAATCCTAACCCAAACCCTAGTCTAACTTTATATATCTAATCTTAGCCTGATATCTAACCTCAGCCCCAAGCCTAGCATTCACACTAAACCTAACCCAAAACCTAGCCCCAACCCAAACCTTAGCTATTCTAACCATATAGCCCTAGCACTTACAGTGACCCTAACCCTAAACTTAGCACAAACTCACTGACCCCTAACCTAGCCCAGATTCTAACCCAACCCTTTGCTGTAGACTTAACCATGCAACCCAAACAGTACTCCTACTTTAGCCCAAGCAATAACACTACCCTTAGCCCTGACACTAATTCTAGCACTAACCATAGTGCTAACATTATTTATTTCCCTAGCTCAAACAATAACCCTAACTCTAACCTTAGCTCTAGCACTAATCCTAACTACAACACCAGCCCTAACCATCGTCATGTTCCTAACCCCACCCTGCGTAAACCCTAACCCAATCACTAACCCTAGCACTAACCCTATCCCCTAACCTAGCCCTAAACCCAGCAATTACCTTTAGTATTACATTTAACTCTAATCCTAATCCAGATGCTTGATCTAATCTAATGTTTAGTCTTAGTAATGCAATCTATAGTCTGAGTCCTTATACTAACTCTAGCACTTTAACCCCTTAAGGACCAAACTTCTGGAATAAAAGGAAATCATGACATGTCACACATGTCATGTGTCCTGAAGGGGTTAAACTTACAAGTTGAAATCCTAGACAAATACAAAATACAAACTCTAGCAATAATACTAACCCTAGTCAAACTCTAATCCTAATTCTAACTATACAAACCAAACCCTTCCACCAGGCTTAATCATAGCACGACCCCATCCCAAACCCTAGCCTAAACCTATCACTAACCATACCTTAATCCTACTTCAAGCATTAAACTCAACACTGTAACCTAACTTCTAACCCTTCACAAACTCTAAACATAGTACCCACTCTACGAATCTAATCCGTACTCCTAACACAATGGTTGGCATATGGCAGTTCCATCTTAAAATTACATTACAAATGCATTAAAATAAATCTACAACATATATAGCCAATGAGAAATGGCAGTCAAAGCACAAAAAATACAGTTGCAAGAAAAAGTATGTGAACCCTTTGGAATGATATGGATTTCTGCACAAATTGGTCATAAAATGTGATCTGATCATCATCTAAGTCACAACAATAGACAATCACAGTCTGCTTAAACTAATAACACACAAAGAATGAAATGTTGCCATGTTTTTATTGAACACACCATGTAAACATTCACAGTGCAGGTGGAAAAAGTATGTGAACCCTTGGATTTAATAACTGGTTGAACCTCCTTTGGTAGCAATAACGTCAACCAAATGTTTCCTGTAGTTGCAGATCAGACGTGCACAACGGTCAGGAGTAATTCTTGACCATTCCTCTTTACAGAACTGTTTCAGTTCAGCAATGTTCTTGGGATGTCTGGTGTGAATCGCTTTCTTGAGGTCATGCCAAAGCATCTCAATCGGATTGAGGTCAGGACTCTGACTGAGCCACTTCAGAAGGCGTATTTTCTTCTGTTTAAGCCATTCTGTTGTTGATTTACTTCTATGCCTTGGGTCATTGTCCTGTTGCAACACCCATCTTCTGTTGAGCTTCATCTGGTAGACAGATAGCCCTAAGTTCTCCTGCAAAATGTCTTGATAAACTTGGGAAATAATTTTTCCTTCGATGATAGCAATTCGTCCAGGCCCTGACGCAGCAAAGCAGCCCCAAACCATGATGCCTCCGCCACAATACTTCACAGTTGGGATGAGGTTTTGATGTTGGTTTGCTATGCCTCTTTTTCGCGACACATAGTGTTGTGTGTTTCTTCCAAACAACTTACTTTGGTTTCATCTGTCCACAGAATATTTTGCCAGTACTGCTGTGGAACATCCAGGTGCTCTTGTGCAAACTGTAAACGTGCAGCAATGTTTTGTTTGGACAGCAGTGGCTTCCTCTGTGGTATCCTCCCATGAAATCCATTCTTGTTTAGTGTTTTACGTATTGTAGATTCGCTAACAGGGATGTTAGCATTTGCCAGTGATTTTTGTAAGTCTTTAGCTGACACTCTAGGATTCTTCTTCACCTCATTGAGCAGTCTGCGCTGTGCTCTTGCAGTCATCTTTACAGGACGGCCACTCCTAGGGAGAGTAGCAGCAGTGCTGAACTTTCTCCATTTATAGACAATTTGTCTTACTGTGGACTGATGAACAGCAAGGCTTTTGGAGATACTTTTATAACCCTTTCAGACTTTATGCAAGTCAACAATTCTTAATCGTAGGTCTTCTGAGAGCTCTTTTGTGCGAGGCATCATTCACATCAGGCAATGCTTCTTGTGAAAAGCAAACCCAGAACTGGTGTGTGTTTTTTATAGGGCAGGGCAGCTGTAACCAACACCTCCAATCTCATCTCATTGATTGGACTCCAGTTGGCTGACATCTCACTCCAATTAGCTCTTGGAGATGTAATTAGTCTAGGGGTTCACATACTTTTTCCACCTGCACTGTGAATGTTCAATAAAAACATGCCAACATTTCATTCTTTGTGTGTTATTAGTTTAAGCAGACTGTGATTGTCTATTGTTGTGACTTAGATGATGATCAGATCACATTTTATGACCAATTTGTGCAGACATCCATATCATTCCAAAGGGTTCACATACTTTTTCTTGCAACTGTAATGGCAGTCACAAAAAAGTTAGTGTCATTCACATGACACATATTAATTGTTTGCCACAGCATGGATTAAATGCCCGACACAGTACACAGATTAAATGCCAATTACATCACACAGTTTAAATTGTGGTCTGGTTGTCTTAGCACAGATTATACCAGTCACAACACACAGATTAAATGTTTGTCAAAAAACACATTAAATGCCAGTCACTATACACAGATTAAATGTTTGTCCACGAACACAGATTATACCAGTCACAACACACAGATTCAATGTTTTTCAAATAACACATTAAATGCCAGTCACTGTAAACAAGTTAAATGTCAGTCACAACACAAAGATTAAATGTTTGTCAAATAACACATTAAATGTCAGTCACTATAAACAGGTTAAATGTCAGTCACAACACACAGATTCAATGTTTTTCAAATAACACATTAAAGGACCACTTGTCACGGTAATATACCCCAACACGCAGGAATAGTCCAGATAGTCAAGAGACGAGAAAACAGGATTCGTCTTACCGGACCTTAGAATGGCCGGACTTAGACGAGTACGAGAAAAGACAGAGTCCAGAACAAGCCGAGGTCAAGGGAACGGAGAGACAGCGTAAAGTAGAACAAGCCAGGGACTGGTACACAGGAGAGCAAACCGGCGGAGATACAAGCAAGGATAAAGAGAAAGCGGAGTCAGGAACAAAGCCAAGGTCAAGCACCAAAAAACCAACTGAACGATACAAGCACTAAAGGGAACTGAACAGAAACCACGATAGGGCAAGGTACAAAGGAAACAGGTGAGTATAAATACCCTAGTGTTCACTTTGATTGGCCCCTGTTATATCCACGCCCCAAAACGTGAGTGTATGGGGAACGTGGCATGACAGGGGCCAATGGGAGACTGATTCTAATTTTGTCTCCCACTGTCCCCTTAAGAGCGCGCCCGAGACACGCAGCGCGCTCTTAGTGTCAGGCGGGACACGTGACCGCTTCTCGCGGTCACTGCCCGCCTTCCTGCTCTTGTCGACGGATGAGCCGCGCGCGGCTCGTGCCGGAGCAGGACCGCGCGCGGCGAGAAGAGAGGACCCCGGCCGGCCCCTGGAGAGGGTAAGTACTGCTACAGTACCCCTCCCTGAAGACACGCCCTCCGGGCGGGGAGGAGCAGGCCTGGCAGGAAAGCGAGAGTGGAAAGAACGCACAAGGCGAGGAGCGTGAACAGCGTCAGCGGAAATCCAACTGCGTTCCTCAGGCCCATAGCCCTTCCAATGTACCAGATATTGGAGGCGACCCCGAAGAAAACGAGAGTCGAGTATAGTGGCCACTTCAAATTCCTCATGGCCCTCCACAGAAACTGGAGGGGGAGGAGGAACATGCCGGGTATAACGGTTGCACAGGAGGGGTTTTAACAAGGAGGTATGAAATACGTTAGGAATGCGTAGATTCCTAGGAAGATCCAAGGCATACGAAACAGGATTAACCACATGCAAGATACGAAAAGGACCAATAAAACGAGGAGCCAACTTCATAGAAGGCACACGAAGGCGAATATTGCGAGTAGAAAGCCAAACCCGGTCCCCCACGGCATAGGATGGAGCCGCCCTGCGATGCTTGTCTGCCTGAACCTTCTGGCGAGCAGCGGAATCCACCAAAGAACACTGAACCTGCTCCCAAGTATTACGTAAACCAGCCAAATGTTCATCCAGAGCTGGCATGCCCTGTAAGGAGAATGCAGCTGGAAGAACCACGGGATGCCGGCCATAAATAACGTAAAAAGGGCTTTTACCGGAGGATTCATGAGCAGCGTTATTACGAGCAAACTCAGCCCAAGGAAGAAGGTCAGCCCAATTGTTCTGATGGTGGGATACAAAACAACGAAGATACTGCTCTAGAGATTGGTTGGCACGTTCAGCAGCTCCATTAGACTGGGGGTGGTAAGCGGAAGAAAACGAGAGGGAAATACCCATCTCTGAACAAAATGCTTTCCAGAATCTGGAAATAAACTGGCTACCCCTATCGGACACGATTGAAGTGGGAATACCATGCAACCAAAACACCTCCCTGGCGAAGACAGAGGCAAGTTTCTTGGACGAGGGCAACTTGACAAGAGACACAAAATGAGCCATCTTAGAAAAACGATCCACTATCATCAGGATGACAGTTTTACCATTCGAAGGGGGCAATTCAACAATAAAATCCATGGATAGATTGGACCAAGGCCTCTCGGGTATGGGCAACGGATTCAACAACCCACAAGGAACTCTGTGGGAGGACTTCATACTGGCACAAGTAGTACAAGCATTAACGTAATCGGTGACGTCCTTGCGTAAGGAAGCCCACCAGAAATATCTAGAAACTGCTGATAACGTTTTAGAAATACCAGGGTGTCCTGCAGTTTTTGTGTCATGATACAATGACATAATGTCCCGTCTCTCGGGGATATCAACGAACAGTTTATCAGCAGGCCTCTCTCCAGGTGCCATGTTTTGTTTAGCCTGTATAGCTTGCAAGAGGGAAGAAGAAATAGATGGAACAGTAGTAGCTATTATTCTGTCGGGAGGAATGACAGGGGTAACATCAATTTCTAGTTTGTCAGCAGTTTCGAATTGTCTGGACAGAGCATCTGCTTTAGTGTTACGATCACCTGGTCTGTATGTGATTATGTAATTGAAACGAGACAAAAACAGAGATCACCTGGCCTGCCTAGAAGACAATCTTTTAGCTTCACTAAGGTAGGAGAGGTTTTTGTGATCCGTAAAAATGAGAATGGGATCCCTAGTACCTTCTAGTAGATGTCTCCATTCCTTGAGTGCCAAAATGATAGCAAGGAGTTCGCGATTGCCTACATCATAATTATTTTCTGCTTAGGACATCTGTCTGGAAAAGAAGCCACAAGGGTGCAACGGCTTTTCAGGTGAATCTCTTTGAGACAAGACAGCACCTACCCCAATATCAGAAGCATCAACTTCAAGAATAAAGGGTAGGGAAGGGACAGGATGCTGTAAAATAGGAGCAGAAGCGAATGAAGCTTTCAGGAATTCAAAGGCCTCAAGTGCTTCTGGTGTCCAGACATGAGTATTACCATACTTTTTGGTCATTCTGGTTATAGGTGCTACAACGGCAGAAAACCCTTTAATAAAGCGCCTATAATAATTTGAAAAACCCAGAAAACGCTGAATGGCTTTCAAACCCTGAGGTAGAGGTCATTCCATGATGGCAGAACGTTTCTTGGGATCCATACGAAAACCCTTAGCAGAGATTATATAACCCAAGAATTGGACTTCTGATTGATCAAATGAACATTTTTCGAGTTTACAATATAGGCCGTTAACAAGAAGAGTCCTCAACACTAATTTAACATGCATGTGATGAGTCTGTAAATCAGTTGAATAAATTAATATGTCGTCCAAGTATACTATTACGAATGTGTGTATGTACTGACGTAGGACATCATTAATAAATTCTTGAAAAACCGCTGGGGCGTTACAAAGACCAAAGGGCATCACAGTGTATTCGTAATGACCACTCCTGGTATTGAATGCGGTCTTCCATTCGTGATCCTTTTTGATGCGTATGAGATTGTAAGCACCCCTAAGGTCCAATTTAGTAAAAACCGTGGCATGTTTAAGCCTATCAAATAGTTCCGTGATCAAAGGTATAGGGTACGCATTTTTGACGGTGATTTTATTTAGGCCCCTATAGTCAATACAAGGCCTTAATTCGCCATCTTTCTTGGATACAAAGAATAAACCAGCCCCTGCCGGGGAAGAGGATCTTCTTATAAATCCCTTTTGTAAAGATTCCTTAATATATTCCTCCATAACAAGATTCTCCTGAGGAGACAAAGGATATATTCTCCCTTTGGGAGGCATAGCACCAGGTAGTAAATCAATAGCGCAGTTGTAAGGTCTGTGAGGTGGCAACTTTTCAGCCTCCCTTTTATCAAAAACAGATTTAACCCCTTAAGGACACAACTTCTGGAATAAAAGGGAATCATGACGGAATACATCCGTCATCTGTCATTAAGGGGTTAAGAGACAAGTACTGAGGGGGTATAACAGTAGACACGGGAGGAATATTAGTAGAATTCAAAGGGGTGATTTTAACAATACAAGACTCTTGGCAAGCATCACTCCAAGATACTATTTGTCCTGACTCCCAGTCAATAGTGGGATTATGAGTACGCAACCAAGGATACCCTAACACGAGGTGAGAGGAAGGAGAAGTAATGATCTGAAACCGAATGGTTTCAGAGTGTAACACCCCTGTAGACCTATGTAGTGGTACAGTTTCATGTGTGATAACTGGAGAGCATAATGGTCTACCAGAGGCGGCTCTAGACTTTATGAGGCCTTAGGCGAAACGCAAACATGAGGCCCCACTAACAAAAAAGTGTCACATATACACATTGATGCGCTGTCTACCTGTGTATGTGCCTGAGAGTGTGTCTGACAGAGAGTATCCTTGTGTGTCTGAATGTATGTCTCTGTGAGCATGTTTGCGTTTTTGTCTGAGACCCTATGTGTATGGGGTAGCTGCTTGAAGTGTGTTGTGTGTATAGGGGGGGGGGTGATGGTGAGAGGGAGAAGGGGTGCGATGGTGAGAGGGAGCGGGGGTGCGATGGTGAGAGGGAGCGGGGGTGCGATGGTGAGAGGGAGCGGGGGGTGATGGTAATGTGAGAGGGAGGGGGGTGATGGTAATGTGAGAGGGGGTAATGTGAGAGTGAGGGGGGGTAATGTGAGAGTGAGGGGGGTAAAGTGAGAGTGAGGGGGGTAAAGTGAGAGTGAGGGGGGTAAAGTGAGAGTGAGAGGGGGTAATGTGAGAGGGGGTGATGTGAGAAGGAGGGGGTGATGGTGAGTGGGGTGAGGCTGAGGGTGGTGACGGAGGGTTATGCTGAGGGTGGTGGGGGGTGATGCTGAGGGTGGTGATGCTGAGGGTGGCGGGGGGGTGATGCTGAGGGTGGCGGGGGGAGTGATGCTGAGGGTGGTGGGGGTGGTGAGGCTCAGGGTGGTGGGGGGTGATGGTGAGGGTAGGAGGGGTGAGGCTGAGGGTGGTGGGGGGTGATGGTGAGGGTGGGGTGGTGAGGCTGAGGGTGGTGGGGGGTGATGGTGAGGGTGGTGGGGGTGGTGATGCTGAGGGTGGTGGGGGGTGAGGCTGAGGGTGGTGGGGGTGAGGCTGAGGGTGGTGGGTGAGGCTGAGGGTGGTGGGGGTGATGGTGAGGGGTGAGGGTGGTGGGGGTGAGGCTGAGGGTGGTGGGGGGTGAGGCTGAGGGTGGTGGGGGTTGAGGCTGAGGGTGGTGGGGGGTGAGGCTGAGGGTGGTGGGGGTGATGGTGAGGGTGGGGTGGTGAGGCTGAGGGTGGTGGGGGGTGATGGTGAGGGTGGTGGGGGTGGTGATGCTGAGGGTGGTGGGGGGTGAGGCTGAGGGTGGTGGGGTGAGGCTGAGGGTGGTGGGTGAGGCTGAGGGTGGTGGGGGTGATGGTGAGGGGTGAGGGTGGTGGGGGTGAGGCTGAGGGTGGTGGGGGGTGAGGCTGAGGGTGGTGGGGGGTGAGGCTGAGGGTGGTGGGGGTTGAGGCTGAGGGTGGTGGGGGGTGAGGCTGAGGGTGGGGGGTGATGGTGAGTGAGGCTGAGGGTGGTGGGGGTGATGGTGAGGCTGGTGGGGGGTGATGGTGAGTGAGGCTGAGGGTGGTGATGGTGAGGGGGGGTGAGGCTGAGGGTGGTGGAGGCTGAGGGTGGTGGGGGGTGATGGTGAGGGTGGGGGGGTGAGGCTGAGGGTGGTGGGGGGTGAGGCTGAGGGTGGTGGGGGGTGAGGCTGAGGGTGGTGGGGGGTGAGGCTGAGGGTGGTGGGTGAGGCTGAGGGTGGTGGGGGGTGAGGGTGAGGGGGGTGGGGGTGAGGCTGAGGGGGGTGGGGGTGAGGCTGAGGGTGGTGAGGCTGAGGGTGGTGGGGGGTGAGGCTGAGGGTGGGGGGGGGGTGAGGCTGAGGGGGGGTGATGGTGAGTGAGGCTGAGGGTGGTGGGGGTGATGTTGAGGGTGGTGGGGGGTGAGGGTGAGGCTGAGGGTGGTAGGAGAGGCTGAGGGTGGTGGGGGGTGAGGCTGAGGGTGGGGGGTGATGGTGAGTGAGGCTGAGGGTGGTGGGGGTGATGGTGAGGCTGGTGGGGGGTGATGGTGAGTGAGGCTGAGGGTGGTGATGGTGAGGGGGGGTGATGGTGAGGGTGGTGGGGGGTGATGGTGAGGGTGGGGGGGTGATGGTGAGGGTGGTGGGGGGTGAGGCTGAGGCTGAGGGTGGGGGGGGTGATGGTGAGGGTAGGGGGGGTGAGGCTGAGGGTGGTGGGGGGTGGTGGTGAGGCTGAGGGTGGTGGGGGGTGATGGTGATGGGGGTGAGGCTGAGGGTGGTGGGGGGTGATGGTGAGTGAGTCTGAGGGTGATGGGGTGGTGAGGCTGTGGGGGGTACGGCTGGGGGTGGTGATGGTGGTGGGGGGTGATGGGGAGGGAGAGCCTACCTTTCCCTGGTGGTCCAGTGGGCTCCCTGGTGGTCCGGTGGCCATTACTTCCGGTCTGCAGCTCCGCAGAGCTGCAGACCGTGTAATCTCGCGAGATTTCAGAGCGTTGCCGTGGTAACCCGCGGCAACGCTCTGATTGGCCAATTCTCGCGAGTCACATGGTCTGCAGCTCTGCGCACTGCGGAGCTGCAGACCAGTGTCTGCGGTGGCCGGCCTGGCAGCCAGGAGGGGCCTCGCACCCGGCGGCATACCGGGCAAGCCGCCGGGCCCCCTCCTGGTGTCAGGTCCTCGGTCACTGACCGAGGACCTGACACACTCTGCCCACAGGCGGTTTAGGCGGCCGCGAGGCCCCAGCCAGCGCGAGGCCTTAGGCGGCCGCCTAAACCGCCTAATTAGAGAGCCGCCTCTGTGGTCTACCATCTATGGCCTCAACGGCCAAGGGTGTCTTCTTCTCTCTAGTGGGTATGTTATTCTCCTTAACAAAACCGGAATCTATAAAGTTTTGGGCCGCTCCGGAATCAACCAGGGCTAGTATATTCCCTGCTATGCAGTTACTACCAAGGTGCAGGGAAACAGGGAGAAGCAATTTATTAAATGTGAGGACTCTGATGTCACACCCAAGGCCTGTCCTCTATACGGTCTTAGGTGCGATAGTTTTCCGGACGCACGGGACATTCTTGTCTCATATGGCCCCTCCTACCACAATAAAGACAAAGTCCCTCCTTTCTCCTATAAAGTTTTTCGGCGTCAGTAAGTTTAGCAACCCCTAACTGCATGGGTTCCTCCTCTGACCCTTTAGATCCCTCGGGAGTCTCAGCTCTAGGTGAATTAACGGGGACAAAGCGTCTATTTCTGGACTTGGTATATAACCTGTCACGGATCCTGTTATCTATATCGATGAGATAGTCAATAAGGTCCTCTAGGGGTACAGGAAGGTCCTTAGCTGCTACCTCATCCAACATAGTTTCAGATAGGCCTTCCATGAACGCAGTAGTAAGCCCATTGTTAGTCCAATCTACCTGTGAAGCAAGGGTACGGAACTGAATAGCATAATCGGCTACAGATTTAGATCCTTGCTTAATTCTCATTAACGCCCTGGCGGCATTCTTTGACCTTTTAGTCGTGTCAAATGTTCTACGAAAAGCCGTGAGGAAGCTATTGAAATCATGTACCATAGGTCCATTAGCCTCCCAAATAGGATTTGCCCATTCAAGTGCTTTATCAGTAAGCTGGTGCATAAGAAAACCCACCTTAGATCTATCAGTGGGAAATGAACGTGGGTACATTTCAAAGTGGAATTCCACTTGATTAAGGAATCCCCTACATGTCTTAGCATCCCCTCCATACCTAGGTGGCGGGGTTAGATGTGCTGAAGCATTAGGCATGATCCTGTTCTGCAAATCTAGCCTCATGAGTGGCCATCTGTTGTCCTAAACCTGCGGGGTCCATGGCTCTATCGTAATGTCACGGTAATATACCCCAACACGCAGGAATAGTCCAGATAGTCAAGAGACGAGAAAACAGGATTCGTCTTACCGGACCTTAGATTGGCCGGACTTAGACGAGTACGAGAAAAGACAGAGTCCAGAACAAACCGAGGTCAAGGGAACGGAGAGACAGCGTAAAGTAGAACAAGCCAGGGGCTGGTACACAGGAGAGCAAACCGGCGGAGATACAAGCAAGGATAAAGAGAAAGCGGAGTCAGGAACAAAGCCAAGGTCAAGCACCAAAAAACCAACTGAACGATACAAGCACTAAAGGGAACTGAACAGAAACCACGATAGGACAAGGTACAAAGGAAACAGATGAGTATAAATACCCTAGTGTTCACTTTGATTGGCCCCTGCCATATCCACGCCCCCAAAACGTGAGTGTATGGGGAACGTGGCATGACAGGGGCCAATGGGAGACTGATTCTAATTTTGTCTCCCACTGTCCCCTTAAGAGCGCGCCCGAGACACGCAGCGCGCTCTTAGTGTCAGGCGGGACACGTGACCGCTTCTCGCGGTCACTGCCCGCCTTCCTGCTCTTGTCGACGGATGAGCCGCGCGCGGCTCGTGCCGGAGCAGGACCGCGCGCGGCGAGAAGAGAGGACCCCGGCCGGCCCCTGGAGAGGGTAAGTACTGCTACAGTACCCCTCCCTGAAGACACGCCCTCCGGGCGGGGAGGAGCAGGCCTGGCAGGAAAGCGAGAGTGGAAAGAACGCACAAGGCGAGGAGCGTGAACAGCGTCAGCGGAAATCCAACTGCGTTCCTCAGGCCCATAGCCCTTCCAATGTACCAGATATTGGAGGCGACCCCGAAGAAAACGAGAGTCGAGTATAGTGGCCACTTCAAATTCCTCATGGCCCTCCACAGAAACTGGAGGGGGAGGAGGAACATGCCGGGTATAACGGTTGCACAGGAGGGGTTTTAACAAGGAGGTATGA
The DNA here is from genome assembly GCF_036172605.1 of Pelobates fuscus. Classification (NCBI taxonomy): domain Eukaryota; kingdom Metazoa; phylum Chordata; class Amphibia; order Anura; family Pelobatidae; genus Pelobates; species Pelobates fuscus. The sequence goes on from NC_086324.1 coordinate 147,578,037, forward strand.
AATACGTTAGGAATGCGTAGATTCCTAGGAAGATCCAAGGCATACGAAACAGGATTAACCACATGCAAGATACGAAAAGGACCAATAAAACGAGGAGCCAACTTCATAGAAGGCACACGAAGGCGAATATTGCGAGTAGAAAGCCAAACCCGGTCCCCCACGGCATAGGATGGAGCCGCCCTGCGATGCTTGTCTGCCTGAACCTTCTGGCGAGCAGCGGAATCCACCAAAGAACACTGAACCTGCTCCCAAGTATTACGTAAACCAGCCAAATGTTCATCCAGAGCTGGCATGCCCTGTAAGGAGAATGCAGCTGGAAGAACCACGGGATGCCGGCCATAAATAACGTAAAAAGGGCTTTTACCGGAGGATTCATGAGCAGCGTTATTACGAGCAAACTCAGCCCAAGGAAGAAGGTCAGCCCAATTGTTCTGATGGTGGGATACAAAACAACGAAGATACTGCTCTAGAGATTGGTTGGCACGTTCAGCAGCTCCATTAGACTGGGGGTGGTAAGCGGAAGAAAACGAGAGGGAAATACCCATCTCTGAACAAAATGCTTTCCAGAATCTGGAAATAAACTGGCTACCCCTATCGGACACGATTGAAGTGGGAATACCATGCAACCAAAACACCTCCCTGGCGAAGACAGAGGCAAGTTTCTTGGACGAGGGCAACTTGACAAGAGACACAAAATGAGCCATCTTAGAAAAACGATCCACTATCATCAGGATGACAGTTTTACCATTCGAAGGGGGCAATTCAACAATAAAATCCATGGATAGATTGGACCAAGGCCTCTCGGGTATGGGCAACGGATTCAACAACCCACAAGGAACTCTGTGGGAGGACTTCATACTGGCACAAGTAGTACAAGCATTAACGTAATCGGTGACGTCCTTGCGTAAGGAAGCCCACCAGAAATATCTAGAAACTGCTGATAACGTTTTAGAAATACCAGGGTGTCCTGCAGTTTTTGTGTCATGATACAATGACATAATGTCCCGTCTCTCGGGGATATCAACGAACAGTTTATCAGCAGGCCTCTCTCCAGGTGCCATGTTTTGTTTAGCCTGTATAGCTTGCAAGAGGGAAGAAGAAATAGATGGAACAGTAGTAGCTATTATTCTGTCGGGAGGAATGACAGGGGTAACATCAATTTCTAGTTTGTCAGCAGTTTCGAATTGTCTGGACAGAGCATCTGCTTTAGTGTTACGATCACCTGGTCTGTATGTGATTATGTAATTGAAACGAGACAAAAACAGAGATCACCTGGCCTGCCTAGAAGACAATCTTTTAGCTTCACTAAGGTAGGAGAGGTTTTTGTGATCCGTAAAAATGAGAATGGGATCCCTAGTACCTTCTAGTAGATGTCTCCATTCCTTGAGTGCCAAAATGATAGCAAGGAGTTCGCGATTGCCTACATCATAATTATTTTCTGCTTAGGACATCTGTCTGGAAAAGAAGCCACAAGGGTGCAACGGCTTTTCAGGTGAATCTCTTTGAGACAAGACAGCACCTACCCCAATATCAGAAGCATCAACTTCAAGAATAAAGGGTAGGGAAGGGACAGGATGCTGTAAAATAGGAGCAGAAGCGAATGAAGCTTTCAGGAATTCAAAGGCCTCAAGTGCTTCTGGTGTCCAGACATGAGTATTACCATACTTTTTGGTCATTCTGGTTATAGGTGCTACAACGGCAGAAAACCCTTTAATAAAGCGCCTATAATAATTTGAAAAACCCAGAAAACGCTGAATGGCTTTCAAACCCTGAGGTAGAGGTCATTCCATGATGGCAGAACGTTTCTTGGGATCCATACGAAAACCCTTAGCAGAGATTATATAACCCAAGAATTGGACTTCTGATTGATCAAATGAACATTTTTCGAGTTTACAATATAGGCCGTTAACAAGAAGAGTCCTCAACACTAATTTAACATGCATGTGATGAGTCTGTAAATCAGTTGAATAAATTAATATGTCGTCCAAGTATACTATTACGAATGTGTGTATGTACTGACGTAGGACATCATTAATAAATTCTTGAAAAACCGCTGGGGCGTTACAAAGACCAAAGGGCATCACAGTGTATTCGTAATGACCACTCCTGGTATTGAATGCGGTCTTCCATTCGTGATCCTTTTTGATGCGTATGAGATTGTAAGCACCCCTAAGGTCCAATTTAGTAAAAACCGTGGCATGTTTAAGCCTATCAAATAGTTCCGTGATCAAAGGTATGGGGTACGCATTTTTGACGGTGATTTTATTTAGGCCCCTATAGTCAATACAAGGCCTTAATTCGCCATCTTTCTTGGATACAAAGAATAAACCAGCCCCTGCCGGGGAAGAGGATCTTCTTATAAATCCCTTTTGTAAAGATTCCTTAATATATTCCTCCATAACAAGATTCTCCTGAGGAGACAAAGGATATATTCTCCCTTTGGGAGGCATAGCACCAGGTAGTAAATCAATAGCGCAGTTGTAAGGTCTGTGAGGTGGCAACTTTTCAGCCTCCCTTTTATCAAAAACAGATTTAACCCCTTAAGGACACAACTTCTGGAATAAAAGGGAATCATGACGGAATACATCCGTCATCTGTCATTAAGGGGTTAAGAGACAAGTACTGAGGGGGTATAACAGTAGACACGGGAGGAATATTAGTAGAATTCAAAGGGGTGATTTTAACAATACAAGACTCTTGGCAAGCATCACTCCAAGATACTATTTGTCCTGACTCCCAGTCAATAGTGGGATTATGAGTACGCAACCAAGGATACCCTAACACGAGGTGAGAGGAAGGAGAAGTAATGATCTGAAACCGAATGGTTTCAGAGTGTAACACCCCTGTAGACCTATGTAGTGGTACAGTTTCATGTGTGATAACTGGAGAGCATAATGGTCTACCAGAGGCGGCTCTAGACTTTATGAGGCCTTAGGCGAAACGCAAACATGAGGCCCCACTAACAAAAAAGTGTCACATATACACATTGATGCGCTGTCTACCTGTGTATGTGCCTGAGAGTGTGTCTGACAGAGAGTATCCTTGTGTGTCTGAATGTATGTCTCTGTGAGCATGTTTGCGTTTTTGTCTGAGACCCTATGTGTATGGGGTAGCTGCTTGAAGTGTGTTGTGTGTATAGGGGGGGGGGTGATGGTGAGAGGGAGAAGGGGTGCGATGGTGAGAGGGAGCGGGGGTGCGATGGTGAGAGGGAGCGGGGGTGCGATGGTGAGAGGGAGCGGGGGGTGATGGTAATGTGAGAGGGAGGGGGGTGATGGTAATGTGAGAGGGGGTAATGTGAGAGTGAGGGGGGGTAATGTGAGAGTGAGGGGGGTAAAGTGAGAGTGAGGGGGGTAAAGTGAGAGTGAGGGGGGTAAAGTGAGAGTGAGAGGGGGTAATGTGAGAGGGGGTGATGTGAGAAGGAGGGGGTGATGGTGAGTGGGGTGAGGCTGAGGGTGGTGACGGAGGGTTATGCTGAGGGTGGTGGGGGGTGATGCTGAGGGTGGTGATGCTGAGGGTGGCGGGGGGGTGATGCTGAGGGTGGCGGGGGGAGTGATGCTGAGGGTGGTGGGGGTGGTGAGGCTCAGGGTGGTGGGGGGTGATGGTGAGGGTAGGAGGGGTGAGGCTGAGGGTGGTGGGGGGTGATGGTGAGGGTGGGGTGGTGAGGCTGAGGGTGGTGGGGGGTGATGGTGAGGGTGGTGGGGGTGGTGATGCTGAGGGTGGTGGGGGGTGAGGCTGAGGGTGGTGGGGGTGAGGCTGAGGGTGGTGGGTGAGGCTGAGGGTGGTGGGGGTGATGGTGAGGGGTGAGGGTGGTGGGGGTGAGGCTGAGGGTGGTGGGGGGTGAGGCTGAGGGTGGTGGGGGTTGAGGCTGAGGGTGGTGGGGGGTGAGGCTGAGGGTGGTGGGGGTGATGGTGAGGGTGGGGTGGTGAGGCTGAGGGTGGTGGGGGGTGATGGTGAGGGTGGTGGGGGTGGTGATGCTGAGGGTGGTGGGGGGTGAGGCTGAGGGTGGTGGGGTGAGGCTGAGGGTGGTGGGTGAGGCTGAGGGTGGTGGGGGTGATGGTGAGGGGTGAGGGTGGTGGGGGTGAGGCTGAGGGTGGTGGGGGGTGAGGCTGAGGGTGGTGGGGGGTGAGGCTGAGGGTGGTGGGGGTTGAGGCTGAGGGTGGTGGGGGGTGAGGCTGAGGGTGGGGGGTGATGGTGAGTGAGGCTGAGGGTGGTGGGGGTGATGGTGAGGCTGGTGGGGGGTGATGGTGAGTGAGGCTGAGGGTGGTGATGGTGAGGGGGGGTGAGGCTGAGGGTGGTGGAGGCTGAGGGTGGTGGGGGGTGATGGTGAGGGTGGGGGGGTGAGGCTGAGGGTGGTGGGGGGTGAGGCTGAGGGTGGTGGGGGGTGAGGCTGAGGGTGGTGGGGGGTGAGGCTGAGGGTGGTGGGTGAGGCTGAGGGTGGTGGGGGGTGAGGGTGAGGGGGGTGGGGGTGAGGCTGAGGGGGTGGGGGTGAGGCTGAGGGTGGTGAGGCTGAGGGTGGTGGGGGGTGAGGCTGAGGGTGGGGGGGGGTGAGGCTGAGGGGGGGGTGATGGTGAGTGAGGCTGAGGGTGGTGGGGGTGATGTTGAGGGTGGTGGGGGGTGAGGGTGAGGCTGAGGGTGGTAGGAGAGGCTGAGGGTGGTGGGGGGTGAGGCTGAGGGTGGGGGGTGATGGTGAGTGAGGCTGAGGGTGGTGGGGGTGATGGTGAGGCTGGTGGGGGGTGATGGTGAGTGAGGCTGAGGGTGGTGATGGTGAGGGGGGGTGATGGTGAGGGTGGTGGGGGGTGATGGTGAGGGTGGGGGGGTGATGGTGAGGGTGGTGGGGGGTGAGGCTGAGGCTGAGGGTGGGGGGGGTGATGGTGAGGGTAGGGGGGGTGAGGCTGAGGGTGGTGGGGGGTGGTGGTGAGGCTGAGGGTGGTGGGGGGTGATGGTGATGGGGGTGAGGCTGAGGGTGGTGGGGGGTGATGGTGAGTGAGTCTGAGGGTGATGGGGTGGTGAGGCTGTGGGGGGTACGGCTGGGGGTGGTGATGGTGGTGGGGGGTGATGGGGAGGGAGAGCCTACCTTTCCCTGGTGGTCCAGTGGGCTCCCTGGTGGTCCGGTGGCCATTACTTCCGGTCTGCAGCTCCGCAGAGCTGCAGACCGTGTAATCTCGCGAGATTTCAGAGCGTTGCCGTGGTAACCCGCGGCAACGCTCTGATTGGCCAATTCTCGCGAGTCACATGGTCTGCAGCTCTGCGCACTGCGGAGCTGCAGACCAGTGTCTGCGGTGGCCGGCCTGGCAGCCAGGAGGGGCCTCGCACCCGGCGGCATACCGGGCAAGCCGCCGGGCCCCCTCCTGGTGTCAGGTCCTCGGTCACTGACCGAGGACCTGACACACTCTGCCCACAGGCGGTTTAGGCGGCCGCGAGGCCCCAGCCAGCGCGAGGCCTTAGGCGGCCGCCTAAACCGCCTAATTAGAGAGCCGCCTCTGTGGTCTACCATCTATGGCCTCAACGGCCAAGGGTGTCTTCTTCTCTCTAGTGGGTATGTTATTCTCCTTAACAAAACCGGAATCTATAAAGTTTTGGGCCGCTCCGGAATCAACCAGGGCTAGTATATTCCCTGCTATGCAGTTACTACCAAGGTGCAGGGAAACAGGGAGAAGCAATTTATTAAATGTGAGGACTCTGATGTCACACCCAAGGCCTGTCCTCTATACGGTCTTAGGTGCGATAGTTTTCCGGACGCACGGGACATTCTTGTCTCATATGGCCCCTCCTACCACAATAAAGACAAAGTCCCTCCTTTCTCCTATAAAGTTTTTCGGCGTCAGTAAGTTTAGCAACTCCTAACTGCATGGGTTCCTCCTCTGACCCTTTAGATCCCTCGGGAGTCTCAGCTCTAGGTGAATTAACGGGGACAAAGCGTCTATTTCTGGACTTGGTATATAACCTGTCACGGATCCTGTTATCTATATCGATGAGATAGTCAATAAGGTCCTCTAGGGGTACAGGAAGGTCCTTAGCTGCTACCTCATCCAACATAGTTTCAGATAGGCCTTCCATGAACGCAGTAGTAAGCCCATTGTTAGTCCAATCTACCTGTGAAGCAAGGGTACGGAACTGAATAGCATAATCGGCTACAGATTTAGATCCTTGCTTAATTCTCATTAACGCCCTGGCGGCATTCTTTGACCTTTTAGTCGTGTCAAATGTTCTACGAAAAGCCGTGAGGAAGCTATTGAAATCATGTACCATAGGTCCATTAGCCTCCCAAATAGGATTTGCCCATTCAAGTGCTTTATCAGTAAGCTGGTGCATAAGAAAACCCACCTTAGATCTATCAGTGGGAAATGAACGTGGGTACATTTCAAAGTGGAATTCCACTTGATTAAGGAATCCCCTACATGTCTTAGCATCCCCTCCATACCTAGGTGGCGGGGTTAGATGTGCTGAAGCATTAGGCATGATCCTGTTCTGCAAATCTAGCCTCATGAGTGGCCATCTGTTGTCCTAAACCTGCGGGGTCCATGGCTCTATCGTAATGTCACGGTAATATACCCCAACACGCAGGAATAGTCCAGATAGTCAAGAGACGAGAAAACAGGATTCGTCTTACCGGACCTTAGATTGGCCGGACTTAGACGAGTACGAGAAAAGACAGAGTCCAGAACAAACCGAGGTCAAGGGAACGGAGAGACAGCGTAAAGTAGAACAAGCCAGGGGCTGGTACACAGGAGAGCAAACCGGCGGAGATACAAGCAAGGATAAAGAGAAAGCGGAGTCAGGAACAAAGCCAAGGTCAAGCACCAAAAAACCAACTGAACGATACAAGCACTAAAGGGAACTGAACAGAAACCACGATAGGACAAGGTACAAAGGAAACAGATGAGTATAAATACCCTAGTGTTCACTTTGATTGGCCCCTGCCATATCCACGCCCCCAAAACGTGAGTGTATGGGGAACGTGGCATGACAGGGGCCAATGGGAGACTGATTCTAATTTTGTCTCCCACTGTCCCCTTAAGAGCACGCCCGAGACACGCGGTGCGCTCATAGTGTCAGGCGGGACACGTGACCGTTTCTCGCGGTCACTGCCCGCCTTCCTGCTCTCGTCGACGGATGAGCCGCGCGCGGCGAGAAGAGAGGACCCCGGCCGGCCCCTGGAGAGGGTAAGTACTGCTACACCACTATAGTGCCAGGAAAACATACTCGTTTTCCTGGCACTATAGTGCCCTGAGGGTGCCCCCACCCTCAGGGACCCCCTCCCGCCGGGCTCTGGGGAGAGGAAAGGGGTTAAAACTTACCTTTCTCCAGCGCTGGGCAGGGAGCTCTTCTCCTCCGATCCTCCTCCTCTCCTCCCATTCGGCTGAATGCACACGCGCGGCAAGAGCTGCGCGCGCATTCAGACGGTCTCATAGGAAAGCATTATCAATGCTTTCCTATGGACGCTTGCGTGCTCTCACTGATTTTCACAGTGAGAATCACGCAAGCGCCTCTAGCGGCTGTCAGTGAGACAGCCACTAGAGGATTTGAGGGCTGGATTAACCCATTTATAAACATAGCAGTTTCTCTGAAACTGCTATGTTTATAAAAAAAAAATGGGTTAACCCTAGCTGGACCTGGCACCCAGACCACTTAATTCAGCTGAAGTGGTCTGGGTGCCTAGAGTGGTCCTTTAAATGCCAGTCACTGTAAACAAGTTAAATGTCAGTCACAACACAAAGATTAAATGTTTGTCAAATAACACATTAAATGTCAGTCACTATAAACAGGTTAAATGTCAGTCACAACAACACACAGATTAAATGTTTGTCAAATAACACAGATTATACCAGTCACAACACACAGATTAAATGTTTGTCAAACAACACATTAAATGCCAGTCACTGTAAACAAGGTAAATGTCAGTCACAACAACACACAGATTAAATGTTTGTCAAATAACACATTAAATGCCAGTCACTATAAACAAGTTAAATGTCAGTCACAACACACAGATTAAATATTTGTCCACAAACACAGATTAAATATTTGTCCACGAACACAGATTATGCCAGTCACAACACACAGATGAAATGTTTGTCAAGCAACACATTAAATGCCAGTCACAGTAGTTAGTTCAAATGCCAGTCAAAGCACACAGTTTGACTGTTCCTTTCAACACAGTTTGATTAGCTTGTCCACTTCACATGTAATACAGCAAGTCACCAATATTTTAAAAAAAAATGATTCCTAATTACAATAAATATCAATGATAGTCCTTAAAAAGATATTGTATCTAAGGAATGGTTTACCCATTGCTGCTTTTTTGCACACATACACGCAATTAATATATTGGATTTCAAAGCGTATCATACAAATAGTCTATCTAGTGAATAATTTATAACATTAGCAGTGGCGATTTTTGTTTAAAGTATACACTATGGGGGCGGAGCCTAACAGCCAAAGCGGACGGTCGCACGTTTATGGAGCTCCGGATTGCGAGGTGCATAACTCACCGATTTTCGGCACCCACGACAAACAAACGGGACTCAAGCGACCCCCCCAACATACTTAAGACCCATGGGGAAAAAATCGAAGAAACCTCGGCATGAGGCACCCCGAATGGGCATGAGCATTGGGGACATGTGGAGACAGGCCCAGGGCGCCCACGGACACAACATGGCGGCCATCACAGGAGATTGCTCAGACCTCTCAGACGACTTCTCCTATGGCACAGAGGAAAACTACACGCCTGCTCCAGCGCTCCCACCACCGCCGCCTCCACCGGCAAAGCAGGACTCAGCCCCGGTGACAACCACAATATTGAAAGAGCTGCTGGCGGATCTGCAAAGAAACCTTCAGGCAGACATGGCCACGATATGCCAGGACCTGAAGGGCCTGACAGGCCGCATCGGAGAGTTAGAAGCTATCTCGCACTCCAACACACAATAGATCACAAGATCACAGTCTTGCAACAGGAGGTCAGTGATCTGGAAAAGCAAAACCTTACCTATGAAGGCCGCTTTGCCACGCTAGAAGATGCCCGCCGTCGGAACAATTTAAAAGTACGGGGAATACCCGAAAACGTACCAGACGCTGAGCTCCAACACGTGGTGAGAAGACTGTTAACAGCCATACTAACACCCAAACAAGCCAAAACAATAGTGGCGGAGGGTGTGTTCAGGGTGCCCAAACCGGCAAAAGCACCGCCAACGACTTCCAGGGATCTGATAATCCAATTCCAACACGGAAAGGACAAGGCAGCTGTCATGAATGCGCTAAGAGGCAACTCACCATACGCTTTCGAGGAAATGTCACTGACATTCTATGCAGACCTCAGCGGCAGCACTCTGGCATGGCGCCGAGATATGAGACCACTCACCTTACTTCTCCAACAGCACAAGATAAGTTATTGCTGGCGCCCCTCTCGATCGCTGTCCATCACCCATGGGGATACAACCCACGTCGTCCGAGACCTCCATGAAGCCGCCACGACCCTACCACACCTAGGAATCCACCAACAATCTCTTAGCATGGCCTCCCAGAGCACAACACATACATCGACTCACAGCTGGAACCCAGGGACATCCACGGAATTTGTGCCCAAACAGGCACCACCTGGCACCACCTGGCGCACACACCCGTGACAAAACTAGACCCCAAAGGGGACAGCAACCTACAGGCCCAGGACCGGGACTCTTACGCCTAAACACCCATACCCACGCAAGGCACAATAACCCACACCCCACTAGTATATTGCTGAACCAGGACTGTGACATAAGCTGAAACCTCGGCCATGGACTCGACTCTCTAGCACAGCTAGACCATCTAAAGTCAGTGACCCTGAGAAATAGACCTCAACACGAGCCTGGGGCAATGGGGCTTCCTCACCACACCCCCACTCAAACGGCTCGACCACAGCCCCTCAGTGATTCCCGAGTACAGGAATCGGCAGACCCGGGACTCACACCATCAAATAGAGCGGGCCTCACAAGCGTCCTGGACACCCACAGCGCAATCCCACTAGCTGCAGCCTACACATCACCTGCTGTTACGAACACTTCTTATTAAGCTAAGATATGTTACTCATGCTGTTTCATTTATAATTGTCTCAACCTTGATAGCTATACCTTTCACCATAATATGAATAGAGGGGCCTCACTTAACATGTCCACGAAGTTATGTTAGCAACGTTATATCTAGTATTTTCCCTTATGTGGCCATCAATTTATAATGTCTAATAGTGGGCTCCACCTTCGCTATACGGAGGCTTTATAAGTGCTACTATCTGCCTTCCTACCTAGGCTGCCTACCTCACACTAAACGATCTTGAGCCCTAGCACAGAACGCATGTCGTCTTATGCGTTGTTTTCTAATGTGTCATAGCTAAACATATACCTCACCTGTCCTCACAAGCAGAACAAGTGAACATACTTAACGATCGACATCAATATATATCAAAATAATCAGCAGAATCTAATGCATACTTAATATACCCACTTGTTAGAATGACTACTCGCCCTAGCCGTGTTAGCACTATAAGACAGAGAAGCAATGTTTTAACTTAACCTATATAATTAATCTTCTGTTATTTCATGTTATTATGTTTGACCTAACCTTGCACCATGGACTACACCGGAGACAAGATGTGCCCCCGCAGGCACAAATTCAGCAACACAGCACAAGCCCACTCTCTGGACTATAATTGAGACTAAGCAACGCCACTGAGTCAGGTTATGTTTGTTATAGGCTCTGGCATAATTGTTTTACGATCTATATTGTCTTAAAACCCACCGGGCAGCACAACATTAGAGACGCAGATCAAAGACATGTAATTTTTAAGGTCAATCGTCATATGTTATAACGCGCCTGCCTTCACATTGTCTAGCTGCCGCCTCGCAAATGACAGGCTCTGGGTACATAAATCTGTAGCCACCCCTCACCAGGTTTAGACTAGCCCGTTTATGCAACTGTTCACATATGTTAACACTCTATGCAAGATGTCACTCACTAACATACTGTCTGTAGTCTACTATTTATGATTAAGCACGACACAGTATGTACCCTAGCTATGTCTTCACAAGCACAGTTTCTACAAAATACAGCTTAGAACAAACACTAACCCTATATGTCTTAGTACTTTACTGCAATATACTCTGTTGCGCAAACAGCGAGAACCACTAAGAGATAACCCAAACCAACTGCGCAGTCTTATTGAAGAAGATGGTTATGCTACAGTTATCAGTGAAGTTTAACAATTTATTATTATTTTTACAAACATGAAATAGGAGGCAACTTTCTGTTACTCGACTATAATATAAAAATGTGCAATGTTTTTCCCTGCCGAGCCAATGTACAATATTGTCGACACTCTACACGCCCTAGCTGTTGTGGCAGAGCGTGATGTTTGTGAATCTCCCTGCACAATAAAAAAAAAAGAAATAAAAAAATAAAGTATACACTATGATCTCTTTTTTTTTTGCCTCTTTTGGGAAGACATTTTGCAAGGGAGCAGCAATCGAGAATTATAAATTCCTTTTTATGCGTGAAGTGTTCTATAGGTGTTTAGTTTGTCCGTTATTTTACACAGTATGTTCAACACATAAGATTTTAACTAGCATACAATTACAATTATTTTTATATCGCCAACATATTCTGTAGTGCTGTATAATAGGTACACAAACAATGCATTTAATTCTAGCAAAAATGTATGACGTACTGTACAAATAGGTGAAGAGGGCCCAGAGCAAACAAGCTGACAATCTGGAGCCGCATCTTTGTTTTGAAGCTATGCTGTGTCAAAATATGATTCCTATCTCCCTTCTCTATGTTGCCTTAGGCATTGATATGCTAAGCGGCAAATTGCAATAAGTTGAAAACCACAGTGTGACGTTTAGGTCAAAATAGCTGGAGAAAACATTTACCAAGGGAGCCATAGTCACAGCTTGTCTTAGGTAAGATTTGATTTTATAACAAGACACGGAGGCTCATATTGCATAACCCTTTCTTTACTGTCCACCAATAGCAGCAAAGAATACAAATATAATGAAAAAATGAAGAACATACATTAACATAGGCCCCTCCCCGCTCAGGTCCCGGTATATTAGGCAGCACTTCCCTTCCATAACCCTCTTTCTTTGCTGCTCCGATCAAAGATAAGTACATGTCACTTCTTTCAATACTGTTTTACATTTATTGATATATTTATATTATCAGTATTAGTTGTTTTTTCTTTATAACCGTTAACTATCGTTATTGTTATTATTGTTATTATTATTTTATTGGTATTTTATATATTTTATTAATATTTTATTGATATTTTGTATTATCATTTTTTTCTAGCCTGATTACCTTATTGATTCTTACTTTTATGGTATTTCCTCTCTACTACACTTGGTAGTTGTTTTTTGTGCCCAGGGTCCAGACCTCTCTGTCTTCTCTTACTCCCCGTTTTTCGCTTTCTTCATTGCTTTCCCGCATCGGCGCCATCTTGCACACATTTTTCTCTAGCTGTCTTTCATAGTGCACTCTCATCGCTATCACCGTTCGGCAGTTTAGGCCATTCGGCTGTTTTGCCGCGTTCGCCTGTTTTCCTGCATTTTGTCCTATACTCACCATTGTATTCACTTAAAGGGACACTATAGTCACCTGAACAACTTCAGCTTAATGAGGTTGTTCAGGTGAGTGCTACAGCTACCCGGAGCCTTTTTCTTGTAAGCACTGTATTTTCTGAGAAAATGCAGTGTTTACATTGGAAGCTTGGAACACCTCTTGTTGCAGTCAATCAGACGGCCACCAGAGGGACTTCCGAGTTCAGAGGCCCTAAAAAGGCCTCTCGTCCGATGCATTCTGGGTGAATGCATCAGACGGGCTATCAGCACACAAAGCACTGTGAACGCGCTTTGTGTGCTGATAGCCTGTCAGCACTGCTGTGGGCGTGGCTTCAGCTGAAGCCCGAACCCACAGGGACGCTTACTGTCCACAATAGTGGTTGAAGGGGGGGGGGGGGAGACCTACTCTCCTTCCCCCCCCCGGCCCCCACCGCTGTGCGGCGGGTGGGGGCCCTAAAATTATCAATAAGGGGGGGGACCTACTGTCCCCCCCCCGGCCCCCACCCCTGTGCGGCGGGTGGGGGCCCTAAAATTATCAATAAGGGGGGGGACCTACTGTCCCCCCCCCGGCCCCCACCCCTGTGCGGCGGGTGGGGGCCCTAAAATTATCAATAAGGGGGGGACCTATTGTCCCCCCCCGGCCCCCACCCCTGAGCGGTGGGTGGGGGCCCTAAAATTATCGATAAGGGGGGGGGCCTACTGTCCCCCCCCCGGCCCCCACCCCTGTGCGGCGGGTGGGGGCCCTAAAATTATCAATAAGGGGGGGACCTATTGTCCCCCCCCGGCCCCCACCCCTGAGCGGTGGGTGGGGGCCCTAAAATTATCGATAAGGGGGGGGGGGCCTACTGTCCCCCCCCGGCCCCCACCCCTGTGCGGCGGGTGGGGGCCCTAAAATTATCAATAAGGGGGGACCTACTGTCCCCCCCCGGCCCCCACCCCTGTGCGGCGGGTGGGGGCCCTAAAATTATCAATACGGGGGGGACCTATTGTCCCCCCCCGGCCCCCACCCCTGAGCGGTGGGTGGGGGCCCTAAAATTATCAATAAGGGGGGGACCTACTGTCCCCCCCCGGCCCCCAACCCTGTGCGGCGGGTGGGGGCCCTAAAATTATCAATAAGGGGGGGACCTATTGTCCCCCCCCAGCCCCCAGCCCCCAAAGAACTTTCCCACGCTTGTAAAATGACACAGAGCACTGTGATTGGATGGCTTGAAATCCATCCAATCACAGTGCTCTGTGTCATTTTACAAGCGTGGGAAAATTCCAAAGAACTTTCCCACGCTTGTAAAATGACACAGAGCACTGTGATTGGATGGCTTGAAATCCATCCAATCACAGTGCTCTGTGTCATTTTACAAGCGTGGGAAAATTCCAAAGAACTTTCCCACGCTTGTAAAATGACAAAGAGCACTCTGATTGGCTCAAACCCACCAATCAGAGTGTTCTTAGCCTAATTGCAGGGCGGGGCAAGGCTTTATAAGCCTTCCCCACCCTGCGGAGCTCAGTCTGCGCGGAGCCCTCCATGGGTGAAGATGGATTATTTTTTTTTGCGCTCGTTTTTTTTTTTTTTTTTTTAATTGTGTCGGTTATTATGGATTTTTATTTGGCCTTTTTTGGGGCTGAAGAAAGAAGATTTTAGAAGAAAGAAAACATCGAATGGTAAGTTGATTTTATCTCATTTTTTCTTTTTTACAGGTTTTTAGTTAATGGTCCCCCCTCATTATTTTTAGGGTGAGGGGGGTAGGTAGGGAGATATTTTTTTTTTGGGGGGGGGGAGGGTTAACTAGGGTCCCCCCCCCCTTTGTATTTAGGGCCCCCACCCACCGCTCAGGGGTGGGGGCCGGGGGGGACAATAGGTCCCCCCCCTTATTGATAATTTTAGGGCCCCCACCCGCCGCACAGGGGTGGGGGCCGGGGGGGGACAATAGGTCCCCCCCCTTATTGATCATTTTAGGGCCCCCACCCGCCGCTCAGGGGTGGGGGCCGGGGGGGGGGACAGTAGGTCCCCCCCCTCATTGATAATTTTAGGGCCCCCACCCGCCGCACAGGGGTGGGGGCCGGGGGGGGACAGTAGGCCCCCCCCTTATTGATAATTGTAGGGCCCCCACCCGCCGCTCAGGGGTGGGGGCCGGGGGGGGGGACAGTAGGTCCCCCCCTCTCATTGATAATTTTAGGGCCCCCACCCGCCGCACAGGGGTGGGGGCCGGGGGGGGACAGTAGGTCCCCCCCTTATCGATAATTGTAGGGCCCCCACCCGCCGCTCAGGGGTGGGGGCCGGGGGGGGACAATAGGTCCCCCCCTTATTGATAATTTTAGGGCCCCACCCGCCGCACAGGGGTGGGGGCCGGGGGGGGACAGTAGGTCCCCCCCCTGATTGATAATTTTAGAAAGCGAGCTGAGCTGTCAGTCAGACAGCTCAGCTCGCGAACGCGCATTCCGCGCACATGCGCGGTAAAGCGCTCAGGTTCTTCATAGGGCGGCATTCAATGCCGCTCTATGAAGAACGCGATTGGTCCAGCGCGAAGCCGTCCCATTGGGCCCCGCGATTTCGTTATTTTGACTAAAAAGGGGGCGCGGCCTAGCGGGGAGCTCGGCGCTGGAACGGAGGTAAGTTTTTAATATAAAAACATCGAATTTTTTTTTTTTAATTAATGAAAGTTCATATAAAAGCAAGAAGGAAGGCTGGGGGACCTGTCTTTCTTGCTTTTATATGGTGACTATAGAGTCCCTTTAATTCACCTCTTTTAACCGAATGTTTGGTTTTTTCTTTTATTCACCTTACTTCATTTTACCGCGAATCTCGCGAGATTCTCGGCGGCCATTTTCTAACCTCCTGTCTTCTTCCCTATTCCCTGTCAGAGTGTGCACTGGTCTGGGCCCTGGTGAGATCGCTTTTTGTTTTGCTTGTTAGTACTTTGGGTGACTAACCCAAAAAACTGTTCCTTGTCAGTTTTTTCTTTAGATTTATTGATTCACTCTATTTAAATGCCTAAACCCAGACTAAACTCTGGTTCACCTCCCTCTGGGGAGTCTGATACCCCACTCAGCAGGGGAGAAGGCCCTGTCACCTCAGGTAATTCACCTGCTCACTCCGACAGAACTACCCACTCAGATGGGACTCAGTTCTTAGCGCTACAGCGCTCAGTGACAGACGCCATTATGGCAGCCATGGGGTCCATGTCCTCTACTCTTTCCCACACCATTTCCCAGGCCCTCCAGCCACGTCCTTTGGACGAGCGCTTCTCGGGCTCCACGACGCCTCAGCCGCATCCTCCTGTCGACCCACCGGGAGATTTACCCAGGAAAGCTACCCACAAATCTAAAGGTCCCTCTGCCTCCAGAACCACCATGACTGGCGTACCTTCGGTCGCCCCTGAAAGCGTGTCACAACCACGCAAGAGAGCCTTTCCGCGCCAGGCAGAACGGGCGCGGCTATGGAAATGTGCCAGAGCACAGGTAGAGAGCGACTCCGACTCAGAAATCGGGTCAAGTGAGGAGGCTAGGATTGAGTCTGACAGCGACTCCGAAGCGGATACCGCTCATTCAGGTTTTGACCTCCTTCCCTCTGCCCAGGCAGAGACGTCCGGAGGCGAACCAGGGACTAGGCACTCCGCGACCGCGGAGTCCGCCCTCGTGGACCCGTCGGGCGTTCCACTCTTCGACCCGGATGATTTACACCATCCGAGATCGGCAGAGTGGCTCCCGGCTGACCATGTTGCCACATATTTAGAGAAGTGGGTGCGACACCCACTTAGTAAAGCGGCACGCAACAAATTGAGGGCAGAGTGTCCAAGGCCTGTTGTGCCTAACAAAGTTTGCGACACTCCAGAGGTAGACCCCAAGATGACCCAATTCCTTACCAAGCTAGGCTGGAACCCCCGTAAAGGGCTTGAATCCGCCTTGAAATCCTGCCAGGATAAGCACTTGGACATATTTGGCCCTTTGGCTAAACTTTTTGATTTGGCGGAAGACGCCAGAGCGGAAAGCCGCATGGTTGACCCTGAAGACCTACGTGGTTGGGTCCAGAGAGCAATCTGTATTGCAGGGAATGTTAACACCTCTTTATCTATTGAGAGACGTAAGGCTATCTTATTTAAGATAGAGCCCAAATTGGCGAACCTCGCCCTAACAGAAGCCGGTAAGGACGCCCAAGGCCTCCTCTTTTTCGATTCCTTTATAAAAGACTTGGGGCGTTTCGTTGGGGCATTTACTGCCCTGGATAAGGCTCAATCCTCTATGAGGCGAGTTTTCCAGGGACGGGTCTCTACCAGGGCCGGCAGATCCAGGAGCCGTCTGTCCGGCCGGAACTATTTCCAATCCCGTGGCACGGGACGAGGCTCTTTTCACCAACGCTCCCAATACCAGGAGGCTAACACCCGCCCCTCCTTCTTCCCATCTCGAGGACGCCCGTGGCGATCTAGAGGCTTCCGAGGACAACCTGGTTCGAGACGACCCTACGGTGAGTTACCTCAAGCCTCATGTTTTTTCTCATGTTTGTGTAGGGGGCAGACTCCGACATTTTTTGCCAGCTTGGTCACAAATTACCTCAGACCCCTGGGTACTGACTACCATTCGAGGGTTTCACATAGAACTGATAGACAACATCGTACACATTCCCCCTCCTCGACCGATCTGCTTTTCACTCCAGGATCGCAGACGGATCGACATGGAGCTTTCCACCCTTCTTACCAAAAGGGCTATAGAAAAAGCACCTCCCGAACCCTCAGGGGTCATAAGCAATATTTTCCTTGTGGAAAAGAAAGGCGGACAATTGAGGCCTGTCATAAATCTACGCCCCCTCAATGCCATAGTCCGATACCGCCATTTCAAGATGGAAGGTATTCACCTATTAAGGGACCTTCTCCTTCACGGAGACTGGCAAGCGAAGCTAGACCTCAAGGATGCATATTTGACGGTGCCAATTGCCTCGGACTCCCGAGACCTCCTACGCCTCCATTGGCAACGAGAGACTTGGCGGTTTACATGCCTACCCTTCGGCCTCTCCTCAGCACCGTGGTGCTTCACAAAGCTACTACGTCCTGTCATGGCATGGCTACGCAGCCGGGGAGTTCGTCTAATCGTATACCTAGACGACATACTCCTTATGGCTCAAGATCGCTCCACTCTCCTTGCCCACCTACGGCTGGCCATAGACCTCCTCTCCCGCTTGGGCTTCGTTATCAATTGGGAAAAGTCATGCCTAACCCCCGCCACACGAATGGAATTCCTAGGATTCCTCGTGGACTCTGAGCCTGCCAAGGTCCAAGATTCTCACCATACGCAAGGAGTTACGCAGAGCTCTAGTTTGGCCCCAACTCACCCTGCGACAGCTGGCACGGCTCATTGGCCTACTGGCCTCATCTATACAGGCAGTGTTCCCGGGCCCACTCCACTACCGGGCACTGCAGCGCCTGAAGATCGCACACCTGAGAACCGGTGCGTCTTACGCAGACCAAGTGTCACTGGACACCGAAACGAAAGACGAATTGCGTTGGTGGATTCTCAACCTCTCTGCATGGAACGGCAAGGCGATCTTCGGCCCGCAACCGGAATTCACAATCGATTCCGATGCAAGCCTCCACGGATTGGGGGCCCATTGCGACGGGATATCTACAGGGGGTCGTTGGTCGGCAGCCGAGTCACGGCTACACATCAACGCACTGGAACTTCTGGCAGGCTCCTTCGCCATCCGCAGTTTCGCGAGGGACAGAGCCCTAACCTGCATCCGCCTACGAATGGACAACGTCTCGGCGGTGAGATATGTCAACCATCTGGGGGGTACACAATCAGCAGTGTTGGCCACCCTGGCGAAGGACTTTTGGGAATTCTGCCTGGAACGGAACCTGATGGTTCACGCGGAGTATCTACCTGGTCTGCACAACGTCCAAGCAGACTGGGGGTCACGTTATCTCTCAGACTCCAGCGACTGGAAGTTGGACACGGAGGTGTTCTCCAGTTTATCATCTCTCTGGGGTCCCTTTTCTATCGACCTCTTCGCTTCCCGACTCAACACCCAGCTATCTCGATTCTTCAGCTGGAGGCCAGACCCGATGGCGGAGGCAGTAGACGCCTTCCTGCAAGACTGGAGCAGGGACCTCCTATATGCCTTTCCACCGTTTTCCATGATTCCACGCTCCCTCCTTCAGACCCGCAGACACCGGGCAGAACTAGTCATGGTAACCCCATTCTGGGACACCCAATCTTGGTTCCCCCAGATTCTCGAGATGACATTGGACTACCCACGGTTGCTACCGCCACACCACAATCTGCTGCTAGACCCGACGGGGCGGTGTCACCCGCTCCGGTTGGACGGCTCCCTCCCACTCCTGGCATGGCGGATCTCCGGGGACCCTGGGAAATCCAAGGAGTTTCGGACACAACTAGA
Source organism: Pelobates fuscus (assembly GCF_036172605.1). Taxonomy (NCBI): domain Eukaryota; kingdom Metazoa; phylum Chordata; class Amphibia; order Anura; family Pelobatidae; genus Pelobates; species Pelobates fuscus. The sequence goes on from NC_086324.1 coordinate 147,597,006, forward strand.
CGCCTGTTGGCGGAAGCATGGACCCCAGGAACTAGGCGAGCCTATGGGTCAGCTTGGCGAGCTTGGACTGGCTGGTGCATGGCTAGGGACGTGGATCCCGTTTCGGCCCCTGTAACCATGGTTCTGCAATTTTTGACGTCCCTCTTCGAGGCGGGGAAGGCTTACAGGACTATCAACCTTTACAGGTCAGCCATCTCGGCAATTTATCAAGGTTTCGATGGATGCCCGGCGGGTCAACATCACTTGGTGTGCCGGCTCCTTCGGGGCTCACGTTTCTCCAGACCACCCAGACCTCGCTACTCCACGTCATGGTATGTGTCCATTGTACTATCCTTTATCTCGTCGTGGCCCGCTAACTCAGCGCTCTCCCTGAAGCAACTTTCTGCCAAATTGGTCTGCCTGCTCTGCCTCGTATCCTGCAAGAGAGTTTCGGACGTTAGAGCCCTGGACTTTGATGCCAAGTCGTACACCCCGGACGGGGTCACGTTCAACATTAGTCGCCGGACAAAAACCTCTATCAAGTCAGTGTCCTACCCCGCTTTTCCTACCTCTCCAGCGTTATGTCCCGTGACTTGCCTTCGCGAATACGAAGATCGTACCAGATGTCATCGTTCACAGGTATCCCCACAGCTGTTCCTATCCTTTCGGCCACCTTTCCGTCCGGTCTCTAGCACCACACTGTCACGATGGGTGCGATGGTTATTGGATCAGGCAGGCATCGATACCACGATCTTCGGCGCCCATTCGGTCCGGGGAGCCTCAGCATCCTCGATGATGACTGCAGGGGCTCGTCTGGAAGATATTATGAGGACAGCCGACTGGTCTAGGGAATCTACCTTCCGTGAATTTTACTTTCGCCCGGCCCCACATTCTTTTACGGCCGTAGTTAATCCGCTTTAAACTTGCAATATGAGCCTCCGTGTCTTGTTATAAAATTGCATGATTTTGCTATTACATGACGAAAAGTCATGATTTTATTAAAGACACGGAGGCGAGTATTGTCCCACCCACGTTTATTATTCATGTCTCCCCACCCCTTATTTCGTAGGTTGCAACGAGTCACATGGAAGATTTGGGTACGGTAAGTGGGGCCATGTCTCAAGGATAGGTTTATGTTTTGATAGGCTTACTAATCACACTAAGATGTGGGTTTGTATTTATTTGGCATTTTTCTCCTCAGTTGGTACCTGACAATAGTTGCAATTATCGATCTTAACCTCTCGGCTCCTGTCTCTTTATGTTTCCACAACCTAATCCAACAAGATGGCATGCTGCTATCCAAGTTGAATGGACTCTTCCCTCTGAAAATCTCTGGTCCTACAGCTCATCTGGTCGTGCTTCCCTGTTATGAGAATCTCTTATTTGGACTATTGGACTCTGTTTTTCGTTCTTGTTCGGACATTGTTACTAAGTCGCATCTTCAGAAAGAGGGTTATGGAAGGGAAGTGCTGCCTAATATACCGGGACCTGAGCGGGGAGGGGCCTATGTTAATGTATGTTCTTCATTTTTTCATTTTATTTGTATTCTTTGCTGCTATTGGTGGACAGTAAAGAAAGGGTTATGCAATACTCGCCTCCGTGTCTTTAATAAAATCATGACTTTTCGTCATGTAATAGCAAAATCATGCAATTTTGTGATTCAGTTGTCAATTCACCAGCACTCACTGTTTAGTAAATACATTAATTAATTAGAGGGCTTTAACCCCTTAAGGTCAGAGGCAATTGTACAAGTTCTGACCAAAACAAATCCTAGAATTTGAGCTTTGTCTGTTCAACCATAATTTACCTCTTTTTTGTAAGAATTTTTTTTTTATATATATATAATTTTTTATTTTTGTTATGCAAAAATTTGACAGACATGTTTGTTTTGCAACGATAGCAAATACAGGTATTTCAAAAGGCAAAATACTGTGGGATATAAGAGAACTGCACATTTTTTTTCAAGTAATAAACAGGCTAATACAAGTTATGTGAGATAATGGTATGGCAGTAAGCGTAATTAAGACACTTTGTGTAGGCTGACATTAACGTTGTCAAAGAAGAGAGATTTATATAACATGCTAAACTATGATTAACTCTGGAGCTTGGTAGTTGCTGGGTTTAAAACATAGGAAAATAGCATACTTTAAGATTGTGGTTAAGCTAGCATGCCCATCCGGAGCCAAACATATCTACAGCAGTGGGAGGAATGTCTGCTAGATTGGTTGGTTTGGACCTATGCATCCAAGGGAAGGTTGCAGTACTGCAGATATAAGATTGACTGTTGTCATGAGATTACAGGGTTCCTGAAGTCATACAGAATGACTTATAGGGGCACGGCATTTCAGTGGTGGAGCACAGTTATATAGGTATTGTAATAGGCAGGTTTAGGCTATCCTGTCATGCTAACTGAAAAGGCCAAAACAATCTTCCAAAATAAATATTCTAGACATGGTATTAGTTGGTTATGAGCATTAGATAACATGCTAAATTGGCTTGACTGGCATAAAAACCTATTGACGATTAGAAAATAAACCTATTAAAACCAGAAAATAAAATGTAAAAATTCCACCGAAGCCGGATGCGGTGTTGTACTGCTGCATTGCCTTAGAGAGATACTGCGAAGGACGGTATAAATAAAGATGATCCTGAACTGGTTACATACCACGTGCGACTGGTGAGGGGTGAAAGTAAAACAAAATAACCTCTGAGATCATACAGAGGGAGAATAAGGGAGAATGAGCTAGTGGACTCATTGCTTGTCACCGAGCAGCAAATCCGACATATTAAGCAATGGGGATAAGCTGTGCATTAGGGGGTTTGTTGCATTTGCCTGGGATTACTTAACCAATGCCTATTGATGGCAGACTGTCAACCCTGGGGAGCATGACTCCACCTTTCTGCACATGAGGGCACCACCAGTCCCAAGTGCCTGTGCGCTCTTGTTCTGCGCCGACTGAAAAGCCTCCCAGTCCAGTAACTGTATCGTGGTCTCCAGGCCGTCTCTGTGCTCTTGATCTGTGTTGCCAGATGTGAACCCTCCGACGGAGCGGCTTGAAAGCGTCAATTTGGCTCCCTCCTGTGTGCCGTGCAGGGAAACAGCGGCGAGTCGGTAAGGTGAGCGTTCGGTGGTGTTGTGCTGCTGTGCAACTCAGTGCCTGGAGAGTCACAGTGAGAAGACGCTAAACGTCCATAGGAAAGCATTGAGTAATGCTTTCCTATATGGGCGGTTTGAATGCGCGCGTGGCTCTTGCCACGCATGTGCATTCGGAGCTGAGAGGCGGATCGGGACGGAGAGATCCCCAGCGCCAAGGGAGCCCGGCGCTGGAGAAAGGTAAGTGCTTTAGCCACACACACACACACTCTCATGAACAGACGCACACATTTACTGACAGACACACACTCAGTGACAGACGCACACAAACATACTCAGTAACAGACACACACACTAACACTAACACACTCTAAAACTAACACACTCACTAACACAATCACTCACACTAACACACTCACTAACACACTCACTAACACACACTCACTAACACACACTCACTAACACACACTCACTAACACACACTCACTCACTCACACTCACTCACTAACACACACTAACACACACTAACACACTCACTAACACTAACACACTCACTAACACTAACACACTCACACACACTCACTAACACACTCACTAAACACACACACACGTTTTTTCTGTTTTTTTTAAAAATTTAATCCCCCCAGCCTCCTTACCTGTGTGAGAGCTGGGGGGATTCCCTGGGGCCCAGTGGTGTTGCTGGTCCTGCTGTTACCCGGCTGGCGGGCGCGCGAGGGAGCACTGTCCCCTGGGTGCTCCCTCTTCAGCTCCCTCGCGCGCCGCGGACTGATACCGGAGCCGGAAGATGACGTCATCTTCCGGCTCCGGTTTCAGTGCGGTGCCCGAGGGAGCTGAAGAGGGAGCACTCAGGGGACAGTGCTCCCTCGCGCGCCCGCCAGCCGGGTGACAGCAGGGCCAGCCTCGGGGGGCCCGGAGGTGGCCGGCTCCTGGGCCTCCCTGTGCCCTGTGGGTACATACCGGGTCGCAGGGGCGGCCGGGCCCCCTGGTGGGCCGGGCCCGGTCGCAGCCGTGACCCCTGCGACCCTGGTATGTACGCCACTGCTTCAGCCTCATTCCCCTTTGTGGCAGATAGATTAGGCCGGGTGGCTTTATTCTCCATGCACCTCCAGAATTCCTGGCAGATGCACTGAAATTGCTCTCTCCAGATCTGGATCTCTGGGCTCTCTTGAGACTGCAGGGGTTGTCACTCGGTGGCCATCTTAGGCCCGACATGCCATCTTCGTTCCGGCTGATGGGTCTTTTGTTGTAGGTTTGTGGGTTTCCCCAGCGGGGACCGGGATAACCCCCACTGGTCCAGAGGGTGAATGCGGGGGGTCAGGAGAGCTGCAGTTTATAGCGGTCCCCATGACGGGAGATCGCCCGCCTCTCCCAGCCACTAGGCCGCTTTCCACGCTAGGCCGCATTTGTGTGATATTTCGAGACAGAAGTTCACAGAACAGGTATCCACAAGCCCCCACACAATTCAGCAATAAGTTATTATTGAACAGGACTGCAATATTCAAGATTATGGCCAATAATAGCCAATATTAAGCTTGGTTGTGTCAGAGCTCTCCACATACTCGTCTGGCTAGCTCAGTTGTCAGGCCTCAGTTTACCTCTTATATTAAGTGTACCTACACTTATTATATATCATTATTTCAGGAGAAACAAGGCTTTCATTTCACATCAAATATTAATTTATATATGATATATACTCGAGTATAAGCCGACCCGAATATAAGCCGAGGCCCCTAATTTTATCCAAAAAAACTGGGAAAACTTATTGACTCGAGTATAAGACTAGGGTGGGAAATGCAGCAGCTACTGGTAAATTTCTAAATAAAATTAGATCCTAAAAAAAATATATTAATTGAATATTTATTTACAGTGTGTGTATAATGAATGCAGTGTGTGCGTATGTGTGTGTGTATGAGTGCAGCGTGTGTGTATGAGTGCAGCGTGTGTGTATGAGTGCAGCGTGTGTGTATGAGTGCAGCGTGTGTGTATGAGTGCAGTGTGTGTATGAGTGCAGTGTGTGTGTGTATGAGTGCAGTGTGTGTGTGCATGAATGCAGTGTGTGTGTGTATGAATGCAGTGTGTGAATGCAGTGTGTGCAGGGCCGGTGCAAGGATATTTGCCGCCGTAGGCAAAACATTTTTTGCCGCCCCCTCCCCCCCCCCATATGTCCTGACTTCCCCTCCTCCTCCCTCAGTGGTCCTTACCTCCCCACCCCCGTGTTCCTTCACCCCCCCCCCCCCAGTGGTCCTGACTCACCCCTCCCCTAGTGGTCCTTACCCTCCCCTCCCCTAGTGGTCCTTACCCTCCCCTCCCCTAGTGGTCCTTACTTCCCCCTCCCCTCCCATAGTGGTCCTTATCCCACCCCCTCCCTCTCATAGTGGCCCTTATCCCCCTTCTCCCTCCCATAATGTTCCTTATCCCCCCCCATCCCTCCCATAGTGGTCCATATACCCCCCCCCCTCCCTCCCATAGTGGTCCTTATACCCCCCTCCCTCCCATAGTGGTCCTTATACCCCCCTCCCATAGTGGTCCTTATCCCACCCCCTCCCATAGTGGTCCTTATACCCCCCCTCCCTCCCATAGTGGTCCTTATACCCTCCTCCCTCCAATAGTGGTCCTTACCCCCCCCCCCCCTCCCTCCCATAGTGGTCCTTATACCCCCCCTCCCTCCCATAGTGGTCCTTATCCCCCTTTTTTTTGTTATTAATTTTTTTTTTTATTATTTTTTTTAATTTTATTTATATATTTATTTTTTTTCGTCCCCCCTCCCTGCTTGATATATGGCAGGGAGGGGGGCTCCTTCCCTGGTGGTCCAGTGGCAGTTCAGTGGGGGGGAGAGGGGTGCTGGCAGAGCTGTAACTTACCTGTTCTGCAGCTCCTGTCAGCTCTCTCCTCCTCCGCGCCGTCCGTGCAGCTCCTTCTATCAGCTCACACTGTAAGTCTCGCGAGAGCCGCGGCTCTCGCGAGACTTACACTGGGAGCTGACCGAGGTGCTGAACGGACGGCGCAGAGGAGGAGAGAGCTGACAGGAGCTGCAGGACAGGTAAGTTACAGCTCTGCCAGCACCCCTCTCCCCCGGTCTGTATTATGGCAATGCAAATTGCCATAATACAGACAGTGACTCGAGTATAAGCCGAGTTGGGGTTTTTCAGCCCAAAAAATGGGCTGAAAAACTCGGCTTATACTCGAGTATATACGGTAATTTAATTTGAATAAAATCTAAAAAAAAATGTTCTTTTCTGCCTTCTACATACACAGGCCACATTTTGTTTAGCACTGAATAAGTATACTTATAACATAGCAAAATTATTATTTCATTATACATTACAAAATCACAATGTGAATTGTTGCAAATGAATATGAGATATTTTAATCAAAAGATATCGATAACAAAATAAAATGTAGGTAATATACCTATTAATGCTCATAATTGGGAAATTACTATATATGTATATTATTCAGTGTTAGCATTTTTCTTTGTTGGCTTTATTCTGTGTGGGCATTTTTTCATGTGGACATTTTTTTTTGCGTAGGCAATTTTCCGTGTGGGCATTTATGACAGTGTTTTTTTTTCTGTGGGCAACTTTCATGTGGGCTTTTTTTTTAGAGCCAGTTTCACTATACTCCCTCCGACCTCTATTCAACCACACATCATTAGTCTAAGCCTAGGGCGGCCATATGAAAACCGCTCTCAGACAACTGGTGTTAGGATTTTTATTAAGATTACCTCTGTGCTTTTAGTAGACCTGGACATTCTGCATATATGATATGTGAGTCTAAATTGAACATTTTAAAATTAGTTGGGTTATCAAAATTCTCCAGTTTAGCATCACTCACAGCTGGTCAATCTTACAGCGGTGGAATTCATGCAGAGATGGCCCTGCTGCAAGGAATTTTTAGAGCCCCCAGTAGCACAATGGTGGCCAAAGGATCGATCCTCAACTATCGTACTACTCCCACAATGCCTTGCTATTTGGGGATCTATTGTCTGCTCGTCCTTGCAGAGCTGTATGTGTGTATATGTGTGTTTAAATGCGTGTTTGAATGTTAACCTTCTGTCTATGGGGTATGTGTGTGTGAGTATGTATTTGTGTGTAGTGTCGGTATTTGAATGCAAAGGTGTGTTTGTGTTTAGTGACATTTTCATGTAGTTGTGTGTTTTTGTATGTAATTTTGGCATTTGCATGCAGGGATGTGTTTGTGTGCAGTTTAGAAGTTTGATTGCAGGGGTGTATTTGTTTGTAGTGCTGGCATTGGAATGTAGTGCTTCAGTAATCCTTGAGAAGGTATATGTGGAGAGAACCAGAGAAGAAATAACAGTGTAGTATTTAAACCTATAATGGTATAATGGCTATAATGGTGATAGGTAAAATAAAAGATGTGCACTCACACTTTCCTGGAGCTTCAATACAGCTCCAGTGTATGCGCCTGGCAGAATAATCCCCGCCTATGGATCAAGTGCAGAGGAGCTATTGCTTCTCTTATTTCTTTTAGTATGTGTTATTCCAGTTTTTTGCCTGTAGAGGGAGCTACTGCCCCTTTTATCTCTGTTATACAAATTACCTGTCCACCATTTTCTTTGGATCCCCAGCTTATCCAGGCAAATGCCATTTTGTTGGAGCCAAATAATGATTAAAAAAAAAATGGAATTGGTCATGTGACTATGATGTCACAAAACCGTTATTTTCAAACTCCTAACCCTATTTAAGCAGCTCTGGTCCCATTCACTCTGTAAAACACTTTTGATAAAGCCTATCCAAGAAGAAACGCATTAAGTGTATTGTTTATAACTTTTTTTATCACTATTTTATTTTATTATATATTGTATTAATGTTATTATTAATTTTTTTTTGTCAATCTTTGTTTTATTGAAGCATTGAGTGAGCGTTACAGAAAGGAAGAAAATGGAAGAAAATGAGATAGATACCTGTTAACAAGTGCAAAAATACAGTTAATAGTAACTTTTGTATATTCTCACATGAGTGACTGCTTCCTTTTATATGTTAAGGAGGATCCCCTTGTCTAGTTAGCTAGGTGAATATGGTTATTATACATTATCAACAGTCTGAACAATTCAAGCCAAGGCTGGCATGTGGAAACTAAATAAAGTTATACAAGCTCAGTTAAACTGCTGGTGCCCAGTCGTTCTACCCCTGCCGAATGTGGTTTCTAACAAAGTGACCGACAGACATGGCATGACCATTTAATGTCGTAAGCGCTGTGGGGTATTAGTGAAGGGTCCACCGTAAAAGAAGTGGGCAGCAGGCCTAGATAAAGCGTAAGGATAAGTCTTACGGGTGGTGTTACACAATGTCACTGCGACTCAGCCAATTGGTTAGATACATGTGATTATTGTAGAATAATGTTAGAGCTGATTAAGACATGCTAGGTTTAGCTTTTGTGTGAGAATAGGTGACGTTTACATGACATATGCACCGTCGTTATTCGGCAGGTGCTATTTTAGTTTACCTTAAATAAAACACTGACACCAAATTTATCTGTTGGATTATAACGTCCACAGCTTTATTAATTATTAAATATATAAATCAATAAATTAACAATTTAGGGTCATTGTCCAGCTAACATTATATTACTATCCCCCCGCACAATACCCCTGACAATGACCCTATCTTTTGAACAATAATTAACATTCACTTAACATATAACCAGTAACACACGGCCTACCAGCGAGGCCCCAAAACCATCTGTTAACTGTAGGGGTGTACCCAGACACCCCTACCCCCTATGTTCGTAGCCACCGAAGAGCTTGAACCTACCAACACTCTAATCCATCTGGCCTACTCCAGCCTAGGCCTTGGCCTGTCCATTCCCAATTCCAGCTAACTCCTGGCTTTAACACGCCCTGTTCCCGCCGCTGTGACCAAACGGGATCAAAACTCAACTATAGGGAGGGAGGGTGGGACAAGTGACAGGTCAGTGCAATTCAGATTAACTGGCTCCTCACTTAAGATGGCCGCCTATTTACACTACCTGACTCCTCCCCTACTTAGCCCCGCCCTAAACATCCCATAACTTTCCACCTGCCTACTTCCTGGCCTTGTCAAGGCCCACTCCCCTGTTTCACTGTTCCATGGGCTTCATGACATATGCACCGTCGTTATTCGGCAGGTGCTATTTTAGTTTACCTTAAATAAAACACTGACACCAAATTTATCTGTTGGATTATAACGTCCACAGCTTTATTAATTATTAAATATATAAATCAATAAATTAACAATTTAGGGTCATTGTCCAGCTAACATTATATTACTATCCCCCCGCACAATACCCCTGACAATGACCCTATCTTTTGAACAATAATTAACATTCACTTAACATATAACCAATAACACACGGCCTACCAGAGAGGCCCCAAAACCATCTGTTAACTGTAGGGGTGTACCCAGACACCCCTACCCCCTAGGTTCGTAGCCACCGAAGAGCTTGAACCTACCAACACTCTAATCCATCTGGCCTACTCCAGCCTAGGCCTTGGCCTGTCCATTCCCAATTCCAGCTAACTCCTGGCTTTAACACGCCCTGTTCCGCCATAGCACATGACTTGATCCCTTAAGGACATGTGCGCCCCCCACCACCCTGAAACAGGGCCAAGCTAATCCCTTCCTGAAAGCCTAGATTGAGCAAGTCACAACCCACGTCTGACAAGTGTACCCCGTCTCTCCTAAAATAGCCCGGAAGCATGTCCTCCAGTTCCCTATGCCGAACTACAATGCCCCCCACTCGCCGCACAAAACTCGCCATTGCCCTGTTAACCTTGCCCCTGCATCGAGCCACTGCAGCTGGATCCCTGGCGTGCCGCCACGTGAAACGGGGGACCATTTCCGACCACACCACCACCACGCCAGGGACCAGGTCCAACAGCCGATCAACGTCTCTCTTCATCCGTCTAACCAACTCCCTTTGCGGAATCAGACCCAAATCATTCCCACCCCCGTGTAATAAAACTATGTCTGGTGCAGACCCTCCGGCCAACCTGCTAAACAACGTACTACTGAGGCTTTGCCAGCTAAACCCCCTAAAGCCGAACCAAGAAATCGACACTTCTCCTTGAGTAAAACCCAGCTGTGCTCCACTTCTCCGAACAGCAGCCCTCTTCTGAGCCCAATAGACATACGAGTGGCCCCAGATCCACACTCTCCATCCTGCAAAGAAAAACACGTTAATACCAAACAGATGGATTCCACCTCCATCACAGCATAACACTGCCCCGCTCACACCAGCCTATCTGGTCTAACGTATGATCGAAAACGCAAGGATTCCCACCTCCCTATGCGTTTAATCCTCTCGTCCCCCAGTCCCAGCCGTGCGGCCTCGGTTGCCGCCCCAATTCTAAAGGAGTGAGTCCCAAATTGCCCCGGCTCCAGGCCCAGCTTACTTACCCCCATCCGAAACACCCTCGCGAACTGGAAGCGCGACAGGGCCGAGCCGTCCTGCTGCACTAAGAAGCAACCGTCACCCCCCGGGCGCAATGCCCGGTACTCCGACCCCTTTTCAACTGGGCACACCCCTGACCCAGGCAACCCGAACAGCACAACTGTGCAACCTTTACCAAAAATGTCCGTCTTCGAACGGCGTAACTGAATTTGCACCCTGTCCTCGCGAACCTCCACATCTGTGAGCTGAAGACCCCCAAGGCCCATCCTGTTTGCGCTTACCAACTCCCCGATCCGAAAAGCCCCGAAAAAGGCCCACACAAATGCCACCGTGAACAATGACACTTCGAATGTGGAGCTGCAAATGCCCGGTAGAACCCCCACCAGCTCCCGCAACAATTCAAAGGACACTGGTCTACGCGTGTCTACCGTTTTCTTCCCCCTCTTGAATCCCTTCACTGCCTGACGGACCAGGAAGTGTTTGGTATCATCAGCCCAGCCATTGAACTTAAACAGGAAAGCCAAGGCAGAGAGATGCCTATCCACCATGGCAGGCGACGCCTGAGCCGCGAACAATCGACAGAGCAACCACAAAAGTGCATCCAAGCGTTGCCCCTCCGTAGGGGCACTACTCACCTGAGCCACCGTCTCGTCCCACAGTTTCCAAACCTTTACGTAAGACGCCCACGTGCTCGGCGCCAGTGACCTCCTCACACAGTCTCCAAGCAGGCCGTCCCGAGTTGCCACATCACACCCGGGCACTCCTGTCCCTGGGCCAGCGCGTCCGGCGCAGCCTCCCGAAAGCGTTCCCACTGAAAACGAGATAGTGAGTCAGCCACCACATTCTGGAGCCCCGGGATGTGCCTAGCCCTGAACACTATGTTGAATGACATACAACTAAGCACTAATTGTCGAAGCAGGCGTACTACCGGGGGCGACGAGGCGGTCAAGCTATTGATCGCTTGCACTACCGCCATGTTATCGGAGTAGAATACCACCTTTTTGTCAGCCAACTCCGTACCCCAGAGTACCACTGCTACAACAATGGGAAACAACTCCAAGAACGCCAAGTTCTTAATCAGAGGACTCACCTTCCACGGTTCCGGCCACGCCTCCGCGCACCACTTACCTGCCAAGTAGGCCCCAAAACCAATACTGCCGGAAGCGTCTGTAAACAACTTCATCGCGGCCGACGACACCGTCGGTTCCCGAAAGAACACTGTCCCGTTAAAGTTGCCCAAAAACTGTTCCCAAACCCCCAAATCGTCCTTCATCTCGGCCGACACCCGAATGTAGTGCGACGGTCGCCGCACCCCACTTGTTGCTTGCGCCAACCTCCGACAAAATATCCTCCCCATGGGGATCACCCTGCACGCAAAATTAAGGCTCCCTACGAGGGACTGGAGACCCCGCAAGGTCACCTTCCTCGCCCCCTTTACCACGTCCACTAGCTGTCGCAGATGCCGCAGCTTATCCCTAGGCAGCCTGCATTCCCTGAGCTCCGAATCAATTTCGAGACCCAAGAAGCTAAGGCACGTGGTGGGGCCCACCGTCTTGTCCCCCGCCAACGGCACCCCAAAGGTATGCACCACCCGCTGAAAAACCCTCAGTACCTGAGCACACCGCTCAGAGTCCCGCGGGCCGACACACAGAAAATCATCCAAGTAGTGCACTACAGCACCCCCCGCCGATTCCGTGCGCACTACCCATTCCAAGAAGGTACTAAACCTCTCGAAGTAAGCACAAGAGATGGAACAACCCATAGGCAGACACAAGTCCACGAAGATTTTACCCTCAAAGTGGCACCCCAACAGGTGGTGACAGTCCGGGTGTATGGGCAGCAGCCGAAAAGCCGCCTCCACGTCCACCTTGGCCATCAGCGCCCCATGCCCCGCTCTCCTAACCAGCTCGACGGCTTTGTCGAATGACGTGTAGGAGACCGAGCATAGGTCGGCGTCGATTTCATCATTCACCGAAGACCCTTTCGGGTGCGATAAATGATGAATCAGACGGAACTTTCCCTCTTCCTTCTTGGGGACCACCCCCAATGGTGACAACCTCAGATTCGCCAAGGGCGGGGCCGGAAATGGCCCCGCCATCCTCCCTGCTTGGACCTCCTTGGCTAATTTCTCCCGCACCACCCCCGGGTGTTCCCTGACCGACCTGAGGTTCTCACAAGGTGCCCCCGGCCCCGTGGCTTTGAAGGGAATTTTGAAACCCGCGGCAAAGCCCGCCCGAAGGAATTCTGCCACGGCTTGATCAGCGTATTGCCTTAGCCAAGGCAACATCGCGCCTACCTTCACTGGTGACACCCCCAGCGGGAGCTGTGGGAGCGGCCGCTCCCGTTGCTCCTCCCCCTGCGGCCGACTTACCTTTCTTGAAGCACCTGTTGACCCCGTGGTTCCCGCCGCACCCTGAGCATTCGTGCCGGAATCTACACGCGGATCCCCACTTACACTGTCCTTCATTGAAGGCCCAGCAGGTACCTTTCTTTTGACCTGCCGCCACCGCCCCCCCGGGAGCGGTGCCGGCAGTCCCTGGAAAGGGCGCATTCTTTTGCGCCATCATTAACCGCATCCAAAGCGGCAGGTCCATTTGGTCCCAGCGCATGGAAGGGTTGGCCGCCAGTCGCTGACGGAACTGCTCATCATACCTCCACCATGCCAACCCCCCATAGGTGCGGTATGCGTCCCCGATTCCGTCCAAGTAACAAAACAACTGAGAGCAGCACTCCGGCCGCTTCTCCCCAATAACACTGGCCAGAATGCAAAAGCTCGCAGCCAGTTGCCGAAGGTCTTCGGTATCTTGCGATACCTCCGCCTTTTCTCCTCCTCTTCCTTCTTGGCGTCCTTCTTGTCCTCCTCTTTTAAATCTAAGAATTCCTCCAGGGGAAGAAGGGAAAATATTTCCACGAATTCCCCTTTCGCAATCTTCTCCTTCACCTCCCCTTTCAAATGGCAACCTAACGGCCCCGCGAAGGACACATGTACATTCTGACGCGCTGCTTCAGTAAAGTCCCCACCCGTCACGTCGAGTACCCCGTCCCCCACCGATGATCCGTCAGGCTTATCAGTGGGCCGCGTTTCCTCCCTATTACCACCTGTCACTCCTGAGGATACCCCCACCAACCCCGACCCACTGCCTTCACCTGCTGACCAAACCCTATCGAACCTAAGCGGCTCCCTATCCTCTGACCATGAATCTATGAATGACTTCAAACAATGTATGAATGTCCCTGGGTGTGGTGTAGAGGAAGACTCACCGCTGATGCCCCTGGCCGCCGCAGGCCGCGGGGTTGCTGTCCCTCCATCCACCATTTCTGACACTGGAGCTCCCAATAGTCGCCGACTCCTGCCCGCCTGGTCCCGCCTCGGAACCGCTGGTGAGTTACTCCGCGACCTGTAAGGAGAAGACATCCTGGGTAGTCTGCCCGAGTAGCTCCCTACCCGCCCTTCCTCCCTACGCTCTTCTCCGACTGCCCTGGATCCCCTCCACTGCTCCTTCCGACCTCCCTTGCTGGGCGCTCCCCGTCGCTGCTCCCTGAAGCTCCTCTCTGAAGATCTCGATGCACTGCGCCTTCTGCTCCGCCTCCCTTCCTCTGACCTGGACCTCCTTCTCCTCTCCCTGACGCTGAACCTGGACTCGCTGCGGCCTAGCCGTGAATGGCTCCTGTCCCTGCTTTCCCGTCCTCCTGACCAGCTCCTGTCACTGCTGCACCTGGTGCTGCTGCTGCGCCGCTGGCCGCCCTGGCCCTTTACTGCCGCATCCCTGTCACTAGGCCGTACCTGAGGGCAGCCGGATGGGCCCCCCCGCTCTATACTGCCACCCCTTGCTCCCCGGTATCGTGCTGAAACCACAGGCTCTCCCACAGCCGCTGCGCCTGGCCCCCCACCGGCCGCCCCGTCTGACTCCGCCATAACCCCTAAGGATAAGCCGCCTGTCGCCTTCCTAGCTCCAGAAACCCTCTGAGCCGCCCGACCCGCTCCGCTGTCCTCTCCTCCTATTCTACTGAGCTCAGTCCTGGCCCTCCCTCCGGCCGCCCCTTCGGATCCCTTGCTGGCCTGGTCTCCCCGCAATGCCTGCGGATCGCTGGTGCTTTGGTAACCCGACTAGCATTCCCCCTTTGCCCCTCAGTGATACCGCTGGAGGTTGACTCACCGGGACGCTCAGTCCGTTGCCCACTGGCCGCGTGGGTGAAGCCATCCGCAGCCGCATGGTCCGCTGGTGTTGCAGCATTCCCGCTTCCTGCTGTCCCGCCGGCCGCCATTACGCGGGGCGCCGTCTGACCTCGTGGCCTCCGTTTTGCTCCCGCAGTCGCCTGCCCGGCAGGTCCGCCCGAAGGCGCCTGCCGCATTCCCTCCTCCGCCGCTGTACTCGGTCCGGCCTCCGACCCGCCGACCGCTGAAGGGCTCCTCCGCCGCCGGGCCGCAGGGGCCTCCCCCGGGCTCAACCTCTGTGGCGGCCTGGTCCTCCGCGCCGACCTCCTCTCCGGTCCATCCGCGTGGGTGGCAGCAGCCCCGATCTGCTCATGCAGCCACGCCAGCCCTCTATCACGAACCGCCGCCCGAACTCCGTCCAGAATCTCCTCTAGGGACGCCATTACCTGCAGAGGGAGAAAAAGAAAAAGAACTCCGCCGACCAGCCACAAGTGACAGGTCAGTGCAATTCAGATTAACTGGCTCCTCACTTAAGATGGCCGCCTATTTACACTACCTGACTCCTCCCCTACTTAGCCCCGCCCTAAACATCCCATAACTTTCCACCTGCCTACTTCCTGGCCTTGTCAAGGCCCACTCCCCTGTTTCACTGTTCCATGGGCTTCATATTCTGTGCTTGTCACGTATAGTATATAGTAGGGTAGACATGCTGAGCTACGATAGCAGGCATTGTAAGTGTGATATGGCATTTGAATATACAGCGCACATATTTAGTCTATAATAATAGGAGGGGTAAACAGTGGAGAGATAGCACACATCACAAGAGACAAGCTTTTGTCACGTTCTATGATGATGGTGTAAGTTAATGTGCAATGTTTATGGGGGAAAGTAAATGCATAACTGAGAGATTCAAAAACATAAACATACAATATATATAAGCCACTGAGTCCCCGCATACCTATGCATTACAGAGTTTGTTTCTTAAAGTAAGCCCTGCACTGTTGATACCCTTAGGTTAGTGGCATTGTAGTGCAGGTCGGCAATGATGGCCACATGGGTAACAGCCTTGTGTGGCTGGGGACCAGTCCTGCAGAGTGGGTCTAGCTTCAACCGATGCCTGGGAAATTTTATTATTTTTTAACATTAAAATACTTTTCTTAATTGGACCTAACTTTGCTGCTGTTGGATTGTTTAGAGCTATATCCCTGGTGGGGATCATACCACCCAAGCGCTTTGGATTGAGCAAACCGGAACTTGCTCTTTAGCATGTGAGTAGGTTTAACTTATTTATTTCTGCTTACACTCCTTTTTACGGTGTACACTATTGTGGTTCTGTTTGTTTATCTCCACATATATACAGACGGAATAATTTATAATTACACCTGTATCCTTGAGTGGGGATCATACCACTTCAAGCGCTATCAGAGGAGCCAGGTTTTATGAGTGAGTGTACATTTTATAGTTTTTACCTACCTTTGCTTCATAGCTCTACATACTTCACCATATACGATTTTTATTTGTTTGTTTTTATGATGATACCCCCTACCACCCCTATAATTTGATGAATTGCCTCTGCACTTGATCCATAGGCGGGGATTATTCCGCCCAGGCGCATACACTGGAGCTGTATTGAATCTCCAGGAAAGTGTGAGTGCACATCTTTTATTTTATTTATCACCACTACAGTTTTAAATACTATACTATTATTTCTTCTCTGGTTCTCTTCACATATACCTTTTCAACGATTACTGAAGCGCTGCACCTACCCCCCCGCCCCCCTGTTTTTATCCAGTTTTCTGATCGGAAAAGAGAGACTCCGTATTGGTGTCCAAGCTGCTTTTGGACTATTATCACTTTGCTTCCACGCTGAATTTATTTTTGTGTGATTGAATAAAATGAATGTGTCATGGCGGAAGCATATAGTAAACAGCATGTGTCACTGTTTTTCTACGTAGAGCAATTTACACCATTCTTGAGGCTATGTACGCATTTGTCCCAATGACTGTGTATAATCGGAGGAATGACTCTTGGCAAAGGCCGGCTCTGCCTTCATTACTAAATATTTGCTGCTCAGACAGTGAGCTCTCCCCTCACTAAGCAATGTCCAAACGTCACAGCCAATCCTGCCTCCATCAGCTATCATTGAGAATGCCAACCACAGGCCATAAACTCTGCAAAGATTTATAGAATGTGTACTTCTGCACTTAGAAATAGTTCAATTTATGAAAATACATTATTATTATTATTATTACTATTATTATTGCCATTTATATAGCGCCAACAGATTCCGTAGTGCTTTACAATATTATGAAAGGGGGGGTTTAACTATAAATAGGACAATTACAAGAAAACATACAGGAACGATAGGTTGAAGAGGACCCTGCTCAAACAAGCTTACAGTCTATAGGAGGTGGGGTGTAAAACACATTAGGACAGGAAATAGCAATCAAATAAGGTGGGAGGGAAGCAGAGTTGGAGTGGAGAGTAGAGTGCTGCCCTTTAGGAGAGAGCAAGAGACAGGTATATAAGGTAGAGGTTACTCTGGGAGGCCATAAGCTTTCCTAAAGAGATGGGTTTTAAGGCACTTCTTAAAAGATGCAAGACTAGGGGAGAGTCTGATGGTGCTAGGCAGGCTATTCCATGGGAAGGGAGCCTCCCACGAGAAGTCCTGCAAGCTTGAGTTGGCCATACGGGTGCGAGCAACGGACAGGAGAAGGTCACAGGCAGAGCTGAGAGACTGAGTAGGGACATACCTATGGATCTGTGATGAGATATAAGAGGGGCTAGAATTGTTCAGTGCTTAATAGGTATAGGTTAGCACTTTGAATTGACTTCTATAGGATACAGGAAGTAAGGACTGACAGATGGGTGAGGAGTGAGCGGACCGACTAGAGAGGAAAATCAGTCTGGCGGCAGCATTCATTACAGACTGTAACGGGGCAATACGGCTTTTGGGAAGACCAATTAGGAGAGGGTTACAATAATCCATGCAGGAAATTACTAGAGCATGGACAAGCTCCTTGGTAGTATCTTGTGTAAGAAAGGGGCGGATGCGGGCTACATACTGGATGTGAGGCTCAAAGGTGAGGCCAGAATCAAGTATGACGCCAAGACAGCGCACTTGCAAGGATGGACTTATGTGGATAGCACTAACTTGAAGGGAGAGCGAAAGAGGAGGATCAGTATTAGGAGGAGGAAAGACAAGGAGCTCAGTTTTAGAGAGATTGAGTTTCAGAAAGCGGGAGGACATCCAGTCAGAGATGGAAGAAAGGCAAGCAGTGACACGTTGCAAGGCGGCAGGGGAGAGGCCTGAGGAGGAGAGATATATCTGGGTGTCATCAGCGTACAGGTGGTAGTGGAATCCAAAAGAGGTAATAAGTTTGCCAAGAGAGGAAGCATAAAGAGAAAATATAAGGCGACCAAGTACAGAGCCTTGGGGGACTCCAACCAAGACAGGACAAGGGAAAGAGGTATCATTAGAAAAGGAGACACTGAATTAGCGTTGGGAGAGATAAGAGAAAAACCACAAGAGGACAGAGTCACAGAGACCGAGCAATTGAAGAGTTTGAAGAAGGAGAGCATGATCAACATTGTCAAAGGCAGCAGAGAGTTCAAGAAGAATAAGTATGGTGTAGTGGCCTTTAGATTTAGCTGCGATTAGGTCGTTAGTAACTTTGATAAGACCAGTCTCAGTCTAGTGGAGAAGCCAGGTTGAAGAGGGTCAATGAGAGAGTTGGAATTGAGAAAGTGAGACATACGGGTAAAGACCAGTCTTTTCAAAAGTTTTGAGGAAAAAAGGAGCAGGGATATGGGATGATAGTCAGAGGGAGAGGATGGGTCAAGAGATGTTTTTTTCAGGATAGGTACTACAGTGGCATGTTTAAGGTCAACAGGGAAAACGCCAGAAGAGAGAGAGCAGCTGAAGATGTGTGTTAAGGAAGGCACAAGACAAGGGGAGAGAGATCTGATAAGGTGAGATGGGACAGGATTCTGAAGGATAGGAAAGGCATGATCTACGTGTGGTTGAGAAAGAGAACTGCAAGGGGGGGGGAGAGTATTCTTTCCTTTGCTGTTCAATCTTGTCAGTAAAGTAGCATGCAAAGCTATTGGCTGTAAGGTTAGTTTGGGGGGTGGCCACATCAGGGCAAAGAAGAAGATGCCTGGGATTGCGGGAGCATGAACCAATGAGAGAGGAAAAGTATGACTTTTTGGTGAAGGCAAGGGCTGCGCTGTATGAACACAATATGAATCTATAATGGAAAAGTATGACTGGGTGTGAGACTTCCTCCATGAGCTTTCAGCACAACGGGAACATCTTTGCAGGTAGCGTGTTGATTTAGTATGCCATGGTTGGGGGCGTGTCCTCCTCCAGGTGCATGTTTGAAGCGGGGCTGCAGCGTTCAAGGCAGAGGTGAGGATAGTGTTATATGTGGAGATGGCCAGTGAGGGACAGGAGAGGGAAGTGATGGATAGTAGTTGTGAATCAATATCAGCTGACAGCTGCTGGAGGTCAATAGAATTAAAGTTCCTCCTGAGTTGAGGAGGGTTAGGCTGGGGTTGTTGGGTGAGGGTGTACTTGAGAGCAAACGATAAGAGGTGGTGATCAGAGAGAGGAAATGGAGTGTTGCAGATATCAGATACTGTACATACTGTAAGAGAAAATGAGGTAGAGGGTATTGCCAGCGACATGGGTGGGAGAATTAGCCCACTGCGATAGCCCGAGGAGGAAGTAATTGGAAGTAGTTTAGAGGCTGCTGAGGTAAAAAGTGGGTTAATGGGAATATTGAAGTCCCTGGGAATTAGGGATGGAATATTAGAAGAGAGGAAATAGGATAGTAAGGCAGCAAAGTGGTCAAGGAAGAGGAGAGGGGAAACAGGGGGGCGATAAATAACAGCAATGTTAGCAGAGAAGGGTTTGAAAAAGTGAATTGAATGAATTTCAAATGATGGGAAAGAGAGAGAGAGAGGGAAGGGGCGGTAAAGGTTTGAAAGAGCAGAGAGGTGAGAGGAGATACCCTACATTTATTTATTTTCCCTTCTGTATTCTGCATTTGTATCTCCCATTGCATTTTATATTATCCTTATACTTAGCTATTGCTCAAAACTTTACATTAATCTTCCCCCCGTTTAAAATGTACTCACATATCTCTCTGCCCCTATGGTGTCAAGTTTATCACATATTTGCATGACATGTAGATATCAATCTTGACAATCCTGACCTACGTTCCACACTGCAAATAAACCCGCAGTTCCTGGCCCTGGTCTTTATATACATGCAATGATATACTGCAAATACTATGCACAAATTTCAGCAAAAAGCATTCTGTGTGTATATCCTTGTAGCTGATTTGCTAAGATGTAGAGTAGAGTAAGTCAGTTGTTCTCACCCTACGTTGTCTGGAAACCATCTAATGTACATGCCTTAGCTCACATCTATCTGTCGCAAGTTCTGCGTTACTAGACTACCCTGAAAGTTACTCACCACTCCAACCCTGGACGGCCCCCGGCAGACTAATCAGGGTAAATCTCTACTCGCCAGAACTGAATTTCCACTTGCCAACTCATTCAGGAATGTTAAACCCTCACATGGAAGCAAAACTACCACATGTCACATAAAGTAAATGTGACAGAAATTGATCATTTAAAATAGTCCAATACCCAACTGGTGGGTATTTGAATTGACTTTAGTGGAATCATTAGCAAAAGAACTCCTACTTCCCAGCATTTTTAATATTTTGTTTACTATAAATGTACAAAATTATAAACGCAACCCTTTTGTTTTTGCCCCCATTTTTCATGAGCTGAACTCAAACATCTAAGACTTTTTCTCTGTACACAAAAGACCTATTTCTCTCAAATATTATTCACAAATCTGTCTAAATCTGTGTTAGTGAGCACTTCTCCTTTGCCAAGATAATCCATCCTCCTGACGTTTTTTCCTTGACGTGGCAGGTTGGCTTAAGTCTCTCATGGCCATTGGAAAAAACTGAATAACCTCCATTTGTTTAAATACGCATTTGGATTTGGGATTTGGGAAGAGCGCAGGTAACTTTTTTCTTTGTTTTTTACTGTGAGTTTTGGGTGAAGTTCGAGCTTTATCTCAAAGGAGAAGGTGGACAAATACCAAGGACTGAAAGAGGAGCTAGAAAATGATGTAGAAACTGAAAGCGGTAGTAGATTAAGTCAGGGCTATAATCCCTAGATAGGACATCATTCTGGGAACAGCTAAGATACTGTGCAGAACCATCAGATACCCAAGAATATAGGTAGAGCACCCAGGAATATGGAATACATAAAATACCACCCAGAGGGATGAGAAAGTGCATAAAGATATATATATTGATACTCTCTAAAAATATAATGTAATGGTTATTTCAGTTTAAAATAAACCTTTTATCACGTCTGTGTAAATATATACTATATATATCAGCCACTACATGAAAGCCACCTGCCTAATATTGTTTAGGTACACTTCGTGCAACCAAAACAGCTCTGATGCGTGGAGGAATGGACTCCACAAGACGTTTGACTGTCCTGTGGTATCCAGCACCAAGACAGCTTGCAAGTCGCGAGGTGGGGCCTGCATGGATTGGATTTGTTGTTCTAGCACATCCCACAGATGCTCAATCAGAGATATGGGGAATTTGGAGGCCAAGACAACACCTTGAATTCTTTGTGATTTTCCTCAAACTATTCCTGAACAATATTTTCAGGGTGCACTATCTTTCAGAAATAGACCACTGTCATCAAGGAACATCATTGCCATGAAGGGGTGTACATCCCAAAGTGGATCCTGCTGTCATATATTCCCCAGGTAAACAACGCACACGCACCTGGCCATCCACCTGATCTTAAAGAAAATGTAATTAATCAGACCAGGCAACCTTCTTCCATTGCTCCGTGGACCTGTTCTAATGCTCACATCCCCATTGAAGACGCTTTCGACGGTGGACAGGAGTCACCTCGGGCATTCGGTGGTGGACAGGAGTCACCTTGGGCACTTTGACCGGCCTGCAGCTATGAAGCCCCATGCGCAGCAAACTGCGATGCACTGTGTGTTTTAGCACCTTTTGATCATGGCCAGCATTAAGTTATTCAGCAATTTGAACTACAGTAGCTCTTGTATGTGATTAGAACAGACGGGATAACCTTGGCTCCCCACGTGCATCAATAGGCTTTTTGTGCCCATGACCCTGACGCTGCTTCACCAGTTGTTCTTCTGTGCATCACCTTTGGTAGGTACTAACCACTGCATACCAATAGCACCCCAAAAGATTAGCAGTTTTGGAGATTCTCTGGCTTATCATCTAACCATTGGTGTTTGGCACTTGTCAAAGTCACTCAGATCTTTCCACTTGACCATTTTTCCTGCTTCCAACACATGAAATTCAAGAACTAACTGTTCACTTGCTGCACAATACATCCCACCCCTTGACAGGCTTCAACACATTAGTCGACATGATCACAATTTCGCCATTCTGATACTTTTGAGACTTGACACTTTGCTAAGAATGTCACCAAGCACACAAAAACAATTCCTTGTTAACCAATTAATGGAACTGAAAAGAAAAATTAGCACCATTACAACAACGTGACAGCAACATCCATTTACAAAAATTACACATGCACATTGCACACTATATCCAAAATGTCCAATATGAACATACTTAGATAAATATACACCAATATCATACTGCGACACAAAAAATTAATAACTCACATGTCACCAGTCACCTATTATTATCACCAGTGCGCAATAAAAGGGTTCTGACAGGCAGGTCAGATCAAAATGGATCAATGCTATTTGATGTAAATCTTGAGAATGCAGAGTATCAGTCTTGAGATTGTGTGCACGCAATAACTGAGTTATTAACTAAAGTGAGAATTCACAGAGAATTCAAAGTAAATTTCATAATTAAAGGGACACTCCACTGTACACTGTACAAAATAAATAAAAATCATTTGGGATATATCTAAAAACAACTTGCAAAACCTGAAGTTCTCTTGCCTGCTGCCTTTGCAAGCTCTCCCCTTCTAACCCCTCCCAGACTTTCTGTGGCTGTCCAATCACAGACTTCCCAAAACAGCTCAATGGGAAATCTTAGTAAGTCAGGTGCTCTTTGCAATTGCTGCCTCTTGAAGTCAGCTGCATTGAGCGAACTAAACCAGGAAGTAACATTACCTGTTGTCTGCTTGAAAGCAAAGGGGGTGTAACCAGGTTATGTATAAAATATTTAATTTCTATTGAAATCTGCACTTTTTGCAAAACGAGAAAATAGACCACACTCTTCACACATGAATCTTTTCAGCAAGCTAACGTGCTCTAGGGGTCTGGAGTGACCCTTTAAGGTCAAAGTAGCTGAAACAGAAACATTCTTTAAGTCAGCTATGCTGTCAGTTTGGCAACTCTGGCCTTAAATATGAAATTCACTTTGCATTCGCTTTGAAATCTCACTTTTTGCCATTGCATCACATCAAATCACATAACTCCAATCCATCATATGCCACTCAATAATACAAACACTTTAACCCCTTATGGACCAAACTTCTGGAATAAAAGGGAATCATGACATGTCACACATGTCATATGTCCTTAAGGGGTTAAACAGCTTGACTTGCAATGCAAGGCAGTATTACTGTTGGTCAGTTAACAATCCAGTAAAACATTCTGATACAAAATACTGTTGATCTGATTCATTATTTATTTTGTTTCTTGCAGATTTAAATATGTACAGATACTCCTCGCTTACCGACCGGGTTCCGTTCGTAAAACGAATTGGTCGGTAAGTGAGGCGCACGCGCACCAGTGCAGGTCTATGTTCGGGGAAAATTCCCCCAACATAAAGCAGCTTTCTAACGTGGGGAGTCCCTTGAATTACCATGCTAAAGAGCTGGTCGTAAGTGCGTGCTGTCGCAAAACAGGTAGGTCGCAAAGTGAGGACCACCTGTACTTTAAAATAAGAAAACATTCTTTGAGAGAACAATTACTGAAACATAAAGATACTTACAGACAGATGGATGTAAACAGATGTCCACTAGAGGTCACTCTTGCTCAGTAATCAAACAGGATTAGACTCATTTCCTTTATGGCATTTAACATACTGTCATCTGTATATGAAGTATTTTTCATGCAATGTCTCATTCATTTAATTTAGTTACCTGCATGAGAGATTGTTTGTGTGTCGATTTGGCAATTTTTTTATGTTTTGTTTTTTCACTGCATTTTATTTCACACCTGGAAATACCCAAGAATTTGAGTTCAATGCTTGCTTCGGGCTGAAGACATTTTAGGTGGCAAGAGGTCACTGGCATTTTACCCGCCACCTGTCTCCAAGACTATCAGTGCACTTTATTCCCTGGTACAAGGACCAGGTAAGGCAGGCTTACCCAAACTCTGGCTCACCAGATGTTGCTGAAATACAACTCCCATTATTCTTTGAATGAAATAAACAGGTTGAGAATCATGGGAGTTGTAGTTCAGCAACATCTTTTGGGCCAGAATTTGGGGAAGCGTGAGGTAAGGGATAACTTGAGTAGTGATGTCGCGAACATAAAATTTTCGGTTAACGAACGGCGAACGCGAACTTCCGCAAATGTTCGCGAACCGGCGAACCGGGCGAACCGCCATGGACTTCAATGGGCAGGCGAATTTTAAAACCCACAGGGACTCTTTCTGGCCACAATAGTGATGAAAACGTTGTTTCAAGGGGACTAACACCTGGACTGTGGCATGCCGGGGGGGGATCCATGGCAAAACTCCCATGGAAAATTACACAGTTGATGCAGAGTCTGGTTTTAATCCATAAAGGGCATAAATCACCTAACATTCCTAAATCACAATGGATATGGATTGACACCTGACATATTACATATTGACACCTTGACATATGGATTGACACCTGTCCTCAGAGACCCTGATACACACTGACACAGAGCAGAATAGGGACTGTTCCCCCTACATAGGGTCACTTGGCAGATATGGATTGACACCTATCCTAAGGATCCCTGATACACACTGACACAGAGCAAAATAGGGACAGTTACCCCTACATAGGGTCACTTGGCAGATATGGATTGACACCTATCCTAAGGATCCCTGATACACACTGACACAGAGCAGAATAGGGACTGTTCCCCCTACATAGGGTCACTTGGCAGATATGGATTGACACCTATCCAAAGGATCCCTGATACACACTGACACAGAGCAGAATAGGGACTGTTCCCCCTACATAGGGTCACTTGGCAGATATGGATTGACACCTATCCTAAGGATCCCTGATACACACTGACACAGAGCAGAATAGGGACTGTTCCTCCTACATAGGGTCACTTGGCAGATATGGATTGACACCTATCCATACTGTCCTACACCTGCCCCCAACCCTGCGTGGTGGGTGGGGGCCATAAAAATAATGAGGAGGGGGACCTACTGTCCTCCCCCCGGCCCCCACCCCTGCGCAGTGGGAGGGGGCCATAAATCAAAATAGGGGGAGGACCTACTGTCCTCCCCCCGCCCCCACCCCTGCCCGGTGGGTGGGGGCCATAAAAATAATGAGGGGAGTCCTACTGTCCTCCCCCCGGCCCCCACCCCTGCGCGGAGGGTGGGGCCATAAATCACAATGGGGGGAGGACCTACTGTCCTCCCCCCGCCCCCACCCCTGTGCGGTGGGTGGGGGCCATAAAAATAATGAGGGGGGGACCTACTGTCCTCCCCCCCGGCCCCCACCCCTGTGTGGTGGGTGGGGGCCATAAAAATAATGAGGGGGAGACCTACTGTCCTCCCCCTGGCCCCCACCCCTGCGTGGTTTGTGGGGGCCATAAAAATAATGAGGGGGGACCTACTGTCCTCCCCCCGGCCCCCACCCCTGCGCGGTGGGTGGGGGCCATAAAAATAATGAGGGGGACCTACTGTCCTCCCCCTGGCCCCCACCCCTGCGTGGTGGGTGGGGGCCATAAAAATAATGAGGGGGGACCTACTGTCCTCCCCCTGACCCCCACCCCTGCGTGGTGGGTGGGGGCCATAAAAATAATGAGGGGGACCTACTGTCCTCCCCCCGGCCCCCACCCCTGTGTGGTGGGTGGGAGCCATAAATAACAATGGGGGGAGGACCTACTGTCCTCCCCCCACCCCTGCGCGGTGGGTGGGGGCCATAAAAATATTGAGGGGGGGACCTATTGTCCTCCCCCCCGGCCCCCACCCCTGCGTGGTGGGTGGGGGCCATAAAAATAATGAGGGGGGACCTACTGTCCTCCCCCCGGCCCCACCCCTGCGCGGTTGGTGGGGGCCATAAAAATAATGAGAGGGGGGGGCCTACTGTCCTTCCCCCCAGCCCCCACCCCTGTGCGGTGGGTGGGGGCCATAAAAAAACAATAAGGGGGGGACCTACTGTCCCCCCCCAGCCCCCACCCCTGAGTGGTGGGTGGGGGCCCTAAATAAAAATCCCCCCCAATCAAAGGTGACTAGGGGTCCCCAAGCCCCTAGTCAACCACCCCCCCACCCCCAAAAAAGTTACCCCCTACCTACCCCCCTCACCCTAAAAAATAGTGAAGGGGGAATAAAATAACTAACCTGTAAAGAAAAATTCAACTTACCATTAGACGTCTTCTTTTTTCTAAAATCTTCTTTTTTCAGCCCCAAAAATGGCCAAATAAAAAGCCATAAGAACCGAAGCAATTAAAAAAAATTAAAAAAAAAACGAGCGCAAAAAAAAATAATCCATCTTCACCCATGGAGGGCTCTGCGCAGACTGAGCTCTGCGGGGGGGGGGGGGGGGGGTTTATAAAGCCTTGCCACGCCCTGCAATTAGGCTAAGAACACTCTGATTGGCTGGTTTAAGCTGGCTGTGTAAAATGACAAAGAACTTTCCCACGCTGTGCAAAATGACACAGAACACTCTGATTGGTTAGATTCCAAGCCCACCAACCAGAGTTCTCTTTGTCATTTTACACAGCGTGGGAAAATTCCAAAGAACTTTCCCACGCTGTGTAAAATGACACAGAACACTCTGATTGGTTAGATTCCAAGCCCACCAATCAGAGTGCTCTTTGGAATTTTCCCACGCTGTGTAAAATGACAAAGAACTTTCCCACGCTGTGCAAAATGACACAGAACACTCTGATTGGTTAGATTCCAAGCCCACCAACCAGAGTTCTCTTTGTCATTTTACACAGCGTGGGAAAATTACAAAGAACTTTCCCACGCTGTGTAAAATGACACAGAACACTCTGATTGGTTAGATTCCAAGCCCACCAATCGGAGTGCTCTTTGTCATTTTACACAACGTGGGAAAATTCCAAAGAACTTTCCCACGCTTTGTAAAATGACACAGAACACTCTGATTGGTTAGATTCCAAGCCCACCAATCAGAGTGCTCCTTGTCATTTTACACAGCGTGGGAAAATTCCAAAGAACTTTCCCACGCTGTGTAAAATGACACAGAACACTCTGATTGGTTAGATTCCAAGCCCACCAATCAGAGTTCTCTTTGTCGTTTTACACAGCGTGGGAAAATTCTTTGGAATTTTCCCACGCTGTGTAAAATGACAAAGAGCACTTTGATTGGCTTAAACCAGCCAATCAGAGTGTTCTTAGCCTAATTGCAGGGCGTGGCAAGGCTTTATAAGCCTTCCCCCGCCCTGCAGAGCTCAGTCTGCGGAGCCCTCCATGGGTGAAGATGGATTATTTTTTTTTATTTTTTTTTTAAATTGCGTCGGTTCTTATGGCTTTTTATTTGGCCTTTTTTGGGGCTGAAAAAAGAAGATTTTAGAAAAAAGGTAAGTTGAATTTTTCTTTACAGGTTAGTTATTTTATTCCCCCTTCACTATTTTTTTAGGGTGAGGGGAGTAGGTAGGGGGTAACTTTTTTGGGGTGGGGGGGTGGGTGACTAGGGGCTTGGGGACCCCTAGTCACCATTGATTGGGGGGGGATTTTTATTTAGGGCCCCCACCCACCACTCAGGGGTGGGGGCTGGGGGGGACAGTAGGTCCCCCCTTATTGTTTTTTTAGGGCCCCCACCCACCGCTCACGGGTGGGGGCCAGGGGGGGAGAAAAGTAGGTCCCCCCTCATTATTTTTATGGCCCCCACCCTCCGTGCAGGGGTGGGGGCCGGGGGGGGGGGACAGTAGGTCCCCCCCTCATTATTTTTATGTCCCCCACCCACCACGCAGGGGTGGGGGTCGGGGGAGAACAGTAGGTCCTCCCCATTGTGATTTATGGCCCCACCCACCGCGCAGGGGTGGGGGCCGGGGGGGAGGACAGTAGGTCCACCCTCCTCATTATTTTTATGGCCCCCACCCACCGCGCAGGGCTGGGGGCCGGGGGGAGGACAGTAGGTCCCCCCCTCATTATTTTTATGGCCCCTACCCACCACGTAGGGGAGGGGGTTGGGGAAGGAGAGTAGGTCCTCCCCCCATTGTGATTTATGGCCCGCACCCACTGCGCAGGGGTGGGGGCCAGGGGGAGGACAGTAGGTCCCCCTCATTATTTTTATGGCCCCCACCCACCGCGCATGGGTGGGGGCGGGGGGAGGACAGTAGATCCCCCCCAGTGTGTATCAGGGTCCCTGAGGACAGGTGTCAATCCATATCTGCCAAGTGACCCTATGTAGGGGGAACAGTCCCTATTCTGCTCTGTGTCAGTGTGTATCAGGGATCCTTAGGATAGGTGTCAATCCATATATGCCAAGTGACCCTATGTAGGGGGAACAGTCCCTATTCTGCTCTGTGTCAGTGTGTATCAGGGATCCTTAGGATAGGTGTCAATCCATATCTTCCAAGTGACCCTATGTAGGGGGAACAGTCCCTATTCTGCTCTGTGTCAGTGTGTATCAGGGATCCTTAGGATAGGTGTCAATCCATATATGCCAAGTGACCCTATGTAGGGGGAACAGTCTCTATTCTGCTCTGTGTCAGTGTGTATCAGGGGTTTGGAGGACAGGTGTCAATCCATATCTGCCAAGTGACCCTATGTAGGGGGAACAGTCCCTATTCTGCTCTGTGTCAGTGTGTATCAGGGTCTCTGAGGACAGGTGTCAATCCACATCTGCGAAGTGACCCTATGTAGGGGGAACAGTCCCTATTCTGCTCTGTGTCAGTGTGTATCAGGGATCCTTAGGATAGGTGTCAATCCATATCTGCAAAGTGACCCTATGTAGGGGGAACAGTCCCTATTCTGCTCTGTGTCAGTGTCTGGGGGGAGTATCTGCATTCTGCAGTAATACAGAGTGTCTGGAGGGAGTATCTGCAGTAACACAGGGTGTCTGGGGGGAATATCTGCAGTAACACAGGGTGTCTGGAGGGAGTATCTGCAGTAACACAGAGTGTCTGGAGGGAGTATCTGCAGTAATACAGAGTGTCTGGAGGGAGTATCTGCAGTAATAGAGAGTGTCTGGAGGGAGTATCTGCAGTAACACAGAGTGTCTGGAGGGAGTATCTGCAGTAACACAGGGTGTCTGGAGGGAGTATCTGCAGTAACACAGATTGTCTGGACGGAGTATCTGCATTAGCACAGAGTGTCTGGAGGGAGTATCTGCAGTAACACAGGGTGTCTGGAGGGAGTATCTGCAGTAACACAGGGTGTCTGGAGGGAGTATCTGCAGTAACACAGAGTGTCTGGAGGGAGTATCTGCAGTAACACAGAGTGTCTGGACGGAGTATCTGCAGTAACACAGAGTGTCTGGAGGGAGTATCTGCAGTAATACAGAGTGTCTGGAGGGAGTATCTGCAGTAACACAGAGTGTCTGGGGGGAGTATCTGCAGTAACACAGGGTGTCTGGAGGGAGTATCTGCAGTAGCACAGAGTGTCTGGAGGGAGTATCTGCAGTAACACAGAGTGTCTGGAGGGAGTATCTGCAGTAGCACAGAGTGTCTGGAGGGAGTATCTGCAGTAACACAGAGTGTCTGGAGGGAGTATCTGCAGTAACACAGAGTGTCTGGAGGGAGTATCTGCAGTAACACAGAGTGTCTGGAGGGTGTATCTGCAGTAACACAGGGTGTCTGGAGGGAGTATCTGCAGTAACACAGAGTGTCTGGAGGGAGTATCTGCAGTAACACAGGGTGTCTGGAGGGAGTATCTGCAGTAACATAGAGTGTCTGGAGGGAGTATCTGCAGTAACACAGAGTGTCTGGAGGGAGTATCTGCAGCAACACAGAGTGTCTGGGGGGAGTATCTGCAGTAATACAGAGTGTCTGGGGGATTATCTGCTTGTAAGATTTATATGCACTGAAAAAAGAAAGAAAAAATAATAATAAATTGAAACAAAAAAATGGTTGCTTCCGAATGAATCTAAAATGGATGCTGTCCAGGAGGTGGGAGGGTCTGCTAGGGAGGGTGTGCTGCTGATTGGCTGGAATGTGTCTGCTGACTGTGCGGTACAGGGTCAAAGTTTACTCAATGATAAAGAATAGGGGACGGACCGAACATCGTATGTGTTCGCCCGCGGTGGCGAACGCAAACATGCTATGTTCGCCAGGAACTATTCGCCAGCGAACCGTTCGGGACATCACTAAACTTGAGCAACCAAACAAGGCACCAGCTGTCTGAACCTGCCTGAACCTCTTACCAAAGTAGGGGATTTTGAGGCTTCATGGGACAGGAATCCTGAAGATTGGACTTGGAGCTGTCTACAGAGACTCTTATTTTAAGAGATTGGCTTATGACATAATATGATGCACAAAGATGGTGAACACTAAGCCAGCAAGCATCTAGACTGCAACAAAAAGGAGATAAAATACCTTCAAGACAATTTTACTACAACAACATTTCTGTGTCACATCACAATGATTTTGGAAGTCAGTAATCAATTCAGTTAGTAGGTGCCCTTAGTCTATTATATCAACAACTAAATGTAAACAGCAAGCAGTGATACATCCAGAGCCATAAGGTCTAATGACTACAAACTATGACTTTATCTACACATAGAGATATGCTGTACTATAATAACTGATAGAGTGTTATAGCAAGTTCTTTCCAGGAATGTATTTTTTTTTTTTTAATTCTTTTTTTTTGTTGTGCATGGTATAACAATAGGCTTGTTCAGCCACAATAGCAGTCACAAGCAGTAATGTAACGAACAGTTAAAACATAACGTGGCATATAAGTATACAGCACATTTTTAGTTTTGTAAGAGAAAGAACAAAAGAAACAAGCTATTCCGAAAGCGATGCCTATCTGGGTAGGCTGTTATATGAGAAATGTTAAACAATGCATTAGCTTAGGTACTCATTATGTAGTTACATTGCAAGGTCATAGCAGAGGTTATAGCCTAAGATAACAACAGTTTTATGCATGCTAACAAAATTAGGCTCAGGCTTTAAAAAAAAGGAAAGAAAAGGAAAAAATAACTATTAAACTATACTGGTAACCATCCTGACTTGGTGAGAGGCTATTATATTAGCTTATTCACGAGTGGGCTTTGATTGAATGTGAACGAAGTTTGTGTAGATCAGACAAAATAGAGACAACCACGCTATTCATAAGACTACATGAGCATTAATTAACATTGATTAATCTTGAGTAGCATGCTGGTTTATACATGCAGCAGTTGGGCCCCCGTTCTCTGTGGTCATAAGGGTTCATGCTGTAGTCGTGGGCGCAGGTCGACAGCGGAAATAGGGTGGGAAACTTATTTTTTTTGGTAAAACATACGTTGCATAATTACTCTGGACCTGTGTGTCACGAGAGCTAAGTCAGGCTAGTGCATTCACATAAAACAGGCATGGCGATTATAACAGGATTGTGAGTGTATGGGACTAGCATTTAAGTGTGGGAGCGGTTAGGCTCTTCCATCGAGTGTGGCATAAGTACATGTAATATCGTGTGTGTTATTGAGCATATAAACAGTTTAAGCAATATTTTTGAAACCGTTGAGTATCAGATAACAAGCAAGTGAATACTCATTTAGCTCTGCTCTGCCGACCGGAGTGGTGGCAGGGAGAGAGGCTACCTCAAACCTTCACCCTACGCCACTGGTGTGCTGGAGCAGGTAGTCCATGCTGTGACTTGTCGTGTTGCCGTTGATCCGGTCATCCGTGAAGGGGATCTGAGATGGGGCGAGATGTTGTGGGCTTTTGGGCCTTGGTATATCCCGTAAGTCCGTGAGTATCGCTGCCCCAGTGCCTCGAGCTTTGTGCCGGTGTCTCGCTGCAGTATGTCCCACACTCACCAGGCGACCAGCTCTCCGGTACCCTCCCAGCCTCAACCTTGGTTGTAGAGGATCCCGTGGGACAGGCACTGAGGCCAGGTCCTTCTCCGGCGGGGTTTGGCTATGTCGCCTGGTTTGACGCTGCTTGCGGCGAATCTTCCGCCTCCGTGGGTGATGCTTGGGGAGATTAACCCTGGCGGCTCTTGGCCCAGGTGGGTTCAGTGCTTGGTATGTTTCCGCTTGGCGGGTGTTTGTGCACGAGGGTGGCTCTCCGCTCTTCCCTCTTCCACTTTTGCTGCGTTGGGTTGTTGCTTTGCTTCGGGCCTCTAGTTGCGCCCAGAAACGGGTGAAGATTACGTCTAGTTGTAGCTTTGTTTGCTCGTGTGCTGTGCATCCAGCTGGCACTTCATGCTGCCTCCAGAGCTCAAAGTTAGGAGGCTAGTCCGCCATTTTGAGAGGAACCGCATGGTTGGTGTCCCAGTGGAGGTTGTCGCGGTAGGTAGGCGGGATGCGTGCAGCCGTTCAGTGGGGACCGGGATAACCCCCGCCGGTCCAGAGGGGGGGGGGGGGGGGGAGGCTCGGGTTGGTTGTTGCCGCTGCTGGCATGGAACCGGGTGAGCGGCCGTCTCACCTCGCTTCGTTCAAGCGTAGGCCGCAAGCCTCGGGCTGGTCTGTTCAGGTTCCGGGGGGCTTATGTGGGGTATCACCAGGTAGTGCAGCATCCCCCGGTCTCGATTATTGCTGTTTGTCGCTTGGGTAATGCGGGTGGTAGGGGTTTTTGCCCCGAAATCTGCTGCCAGTCGCAGGAGCTCCAGCCAGGCACGTCTGCTCTGCTTGGCTGGTAAGCTCCGCCCCCTCCAGAAATGCATTTTTTATCTTTGTTAAAAATATAATAGCATTTTACAATTTGCTACCAAGTGCAACCAAGAAAATGTTGCAAAATATATCACCTCAATATAAAGATCTGGGCATGCTTTCCTAATTTGTGAGATTATATACAAATGTAATAGTTTAATAACAATATTATATGGTGAATTAGCTGACTGTAACAGTTTTCTGTATTATATATAAATGAGTCGAGTCTGTGAACGTCAGTGGCAGAACTACCTGGGGGCACAGCTGCGACCCTGTGCCTGCCGGCATTGTGGTGCAGCTTTGGCCGCACGGAACAACCATCAAGGCAGCATTGAAGGGGCCCATCGAGTGACCCATGCTCTTGGGGCCACCCGATGGCAATGAATTACCTGGGGCCCGGTCAGCGCTGGGGCGCTTTAAGAGATGATGTCACAGCGCCCGCTGGAAGGAAGCCATGACTTCCTCCCAGTTAAGAGAGCCACGCGGATGGAGAGTGCCAGAAAGGAGGGAGTCAGAGTTGGAGCTCTGACTCCCATCAGCCGAAGGCAGCCACTGGACCCCCAGGGAAGTCACCGTCCTGCACCTAAAGTTTTAACAGTTTGTGTGTGTGTGTGAATGTGTGTGTGGGGGAATGTTTGTATATGTGTGTGGATGTCTGTATCTGTGTGTGTGGGGGAATGTCTGTATATGTGTGTGGATGTCTGTATCTGTGTGTGTGTGAATGTCTGCATGTGTGTCTGTGTCACAGTTTATATCTGTATGCGTGTCATTCTGTGTATCTGAATGTTTGTCATTAAGTGTGTCTGTGTATATACATGCGTGTCTATATATGTATCTGTCTGTATGTGTGTCTGTGTATTCACATGTGTGTCTATATGTGTATATGTCTATGTGTGTCAGTGTATCCACATGTGTATTCTGTGTCTGTATGTGTATCTGTTTGTCTGAATATGTGTCTGTATATGTGTCTATGTCTGCATGTGTTGTCTGTATGTGTATGTTTGTCTGTATGTGTGTCTGTATGTCTGCATGTGTGTCAGTGTGTGCCCCTATGTGGCTGTATGTATGTCACTGTTTATATCTGTATGCATATCATTCTGTGTATCTGAATGTTTGTCATTAAGTGTGTCTGTGTATCTGCATTTGTGTCTCTGTGTGTCTGTTTATCCGCATGTGTTTCTGTGTGTTCTGTATGTCTGTATGTGTATCTGTATGTCATTCTGTGTATGTGTATCTGCATGTGTCTATATGTGTCTATATGTGTATCTGCATGTGTCTATACACTGACATACATACATGTCTGTATGTATGTCAGTGTATCGGCATGTGTGTCAGTGTGTGTCTGTGTATCTGTATGTGTGCCAGTGTTTGTATCTGTAGAAGTGTCATTCTGTTTATCTGAATATGTGTCATTCTGTGTGGCTGTGTATTAGCATGTGTGTCCATGTATGTATCTGTATGTGTTATATTATCCAAATGGAGGGGCAGGGAAGGGGCACCAGGGCATTTTTTTTGTAACTATAGCCCAGAATTAATGTCCTCAAAATGACAAGATCAAAATGACCTATCAGATGTGACAAGCATTCAAAGATCTAATTCTTGGCTACATAATGCCTGCAAATGGAGGTTACATTCATGGCAGCCTTATGTATTTAATAAATATATATTTTGGGCCAACGTGTTCTTAGTGACTGCATGATCCTTTAACAAGGTTACACCTCACATTATTTAGTCTTTAGGCTGAAGGTAGTATTGCTACTTCTGTACCTAAACATAGAATTATACTTGGCATTGGTCTTTAAATCATAATTGTATATATGTATTTGCGAACTGAGATGAACTATATGTCACGATCCCGGGGAACCCAACACGCTAACACACACACAGACACACACACAGAAAGTGTGCTGTACCGGTCCTTAGAGTGGCCGGGCTAAGCACACAAAGAATAGTCAGGAGACAAGCCGAGTAAGGGGAACCAGAAAACAGAATAACGAGAAACAAGCCGAGGTCAAAGGGTAGGAGAAAGTCACAAAGTCAGTATAACAAGCCAGAGGGTACGTAACCAGAAAGCACACGTTCACAATCGATACTATAAAGCAAAGACCACAACAGGGCACAGAGAGACAGGAAAGGTAAGTATTTAAATCCTAGCCTGAATCCTGATTGGCTAACCACCAATCAGTATTAACAAACACACGTGGGGGATATCTATACCCCCCACTGTGTTTGTTGCACTGTAGCTTTAACGCCGGGTCACGTGAGTGACCCCGGCGCTTAGATAATAGTGCCGGCTCCCAGCATGCAGCGTTAGACATGCTGCCGCTGGGAGGAGGAGAGGAGGACGCGAGCGGCGTGTTAGGAGGAGAGGACGCCGCTCGCTTAACGGTAAGGGGAGAGGTAACCGCGGGCGGCGACGGACCGAGGGTGAGTGCTGCGAGAGGATTGCAGCCTCCCCTCACCGCTGCCCGCGGAGCCCTGACATAACCCCCCCCTCGAAGACCGCCCAGGGGGCGGGAAGCCGAAGGCTTCAAAGGAAACCGCGCATGAAAGGAGCGGATCAAGGAGGGGGCGTCCAAGTCAGAGACAGAAACCCACGACCGCTCCTCCGGGCCATAACCCTTCCAATCAACCAGATACTGCAACCGACCTCGAGAGAAACGAGAATCAAGGAGAGCAGCCACCTCATATACGTCACTAGAGACCGCGCGGAGGGCATCGGAACGCCTGAGAGAGCCAGAGAACCGATTACAGAGCAAGGGCTTCAAAAGGGAGGTGTGAAAGGTGTTAGGTATGCGCATGGAAGGGGGCAAGGCCAGGGAGTAGGATACAGGATTCACCCTACGCAACACCTTATAGGGACCAAGGAACTTGGGCGCGAACTTCATCGAGGGAACCCTAAGGCGGAGATTCCTAGAGGACAACCAAACCCTATCACCCGGAGCATAAGAAGGAGCCGCACACCTACGACGATCAGCAAACCTCTTTTGAGTAGCAGCAGCACGACAAAGAGCAGCATGGACCTGATCCCACATCTTCCGTAAGGAGGCGAGGTGCTCGTCCAAAGCGGGCATTCCCTTGTCGGAGAATACACCGGGAAGGACAGCGGGTTGGAACCCATAAGCCACCATAAAAGGACTTACGCCAGTAGAAGAATGAGACACAGTGTTCCTGGCAAACTCAGCCCAGGGAAGGAGACGGGACCAGTTGTCCTGGTGTGCATTCGTGAAACAGCGTAAATACAACTCCACAGACTGATTTGCTCGTTCGGCAGCTCCATTAGATTGCGGATGATAGGAGGAAGTAAACGATAAGGAGACCCCCATCTCAGCACAAAAGCCTCTCCAAAACCGAGAGACAAACTGAGGGCCCCTGTCAGATACGATATCTTGTGGTATACCATGCAAGCGGAACACTTCTTTGGCAAACACCTGAGCCAACTGAACCGCAGAAGGTAGCTTCTTAAGCGGAATGAAGTGCGCCATTTTGGAGAACCTATCCGTTACAGTCAAAATTACTGTCTGCCCATCAGATGAAGGAAGATCCACAATAAAGTCCATGGATAAGTGTGTCCACGGTTTCTTGGGTACAGATAGGGGCATAAGGAGTCCCAGGGGTTTAACATTAGGGGACTTACACTGTGTACAGACACGGCAAGCCTGCACGTAATCTACCACGTCTTTTTTGAGTGAGGGCCACCAAAACTGTTGGAGAAGACCCTTGTAAGTCTTGGTAACCCCTGGATGACCAGCCGTTTTGGCTGTGTGAAATAAAGTCAACAACTTCTTTCTGTCTTTTACTTTCACGTACAGCTTACCAGTAGGGGTCTCAGAGGGTGCTTGGGGTTGGTATGACTTGATACCATCAAGAAAAAGAGACGAGATAACCAAACGGGTAGTAGCTATTATATTAGTTGTGGGTACAATGGGCTCAGGAGTGGAGGTAATAGAATCTACAGGTTCGTACTGGCGGGAGATGGCATCAGCCTTGACATTTCGATAACCAGGCCTGTATGTGATTATGTACTGAAAACGTGAGAGAAATAAAGACCATCTAGCCTGACGAGAGGATAACCTCTTAGCATCTGCGATATAGGATAGATTTTTATGATCGGTTATAACCAAAATCTTGTGTCTAGCTCCCTCTAACAAGTACCTCCATTCTTTAAATGCCATCACTATAGCTAATAATTCCCTGTTCCCAACGTCGTAATTCTTTTCAGACTCTGACAAGCGTTTTGAAAAGTAACCACAGGGAAGGAGGGGTTCGTCATACGATTGTCTTTGTGACAACACTGCTCCTATACCTGATTCAGAGGCGTCTACTTCCAGTACAAAGGGAAGGGAAGGATCAGGATGGTGTAACACAGGGGCAGTGGCAAATGCCTTTTTTAGAGTCTCGAAGGCCACAATAGCATTAGGATTCCAAACCCTGGGGTGTAACCCCTTTTTTGTCAGTTTAGTGATAGGGGAAATAATGGATGAGAAGTTTTTAACAAACTTTCTATAATAATTGGCAAACCCTATAAATCGCTGTATTGCCTTAAGTCCTTGGGGAAGGGGCCAGGACAGTATAGCTTCCAATTTTGAAGGATCCATGCTGAATCCTTGTTCAGAAATAACATAACCCAGGAATTGTACAGAGGTTTGGTCGAATAAGCATTTCTCTAATTTACAATAAAGACCATTCTGCAACAACCTTTTAAGCACCATCCTAACATGAGTATGATGTGTCTTCAAATCTGGAGAATATACAAGTATGTCATCTAGGTAGACTACAGCACAGACATGCAGTAGATCTCTAAGGACATCGTTTATGAGGTCCTGAAAAACGGCAGGAGCATTACACAATCCAAAAGGCATGACCAGATACTCGTAATGCCCACTACGCGTATTGAACGCCGTTTTCCATTCATCATTCTCCTTAATACGAACAAGGTTATAAGCCCCCCTGAGGTCTAGTTTAGTAAAATATCTGGAACCTTTGACACGATCAAACAATTCGGTAATGAGGGGAATCGGATAGGCATTTTTAATCGTTATATTGTTTAGGGCTCTGTAGTCTATACACGGTCTCAAATCGCCCTCCTTTTTTGCCACAAAAAAGAAACCAGCACCAGCAGGAGAGGAGGACCTTCTAATAAAACCTTTACTTAAGGCCTCTCGTATGTACTCCTCCATGACCTGGTTTTCTTTCTCAGAAAGAGGGTAGACCTTACCCCTAGGAGGCATAGTACCCGGTAATAGGTTTATGGCACAGTCATACTCACGGTGTGGGGGTAGCTTATCTGCCTCCCTTTTTTCGAAAACCAAAGCAAGGTCTGCATACACAGAAGGGACAGAAACAGAAAGCGGTTTAGCCGTGGGCACGTTAAGTAAACAAATGGGACGTACTTGGGCCATACAGTCTCGTTGACAAGATTCCCCCCAGGAGAGTATGTCTAAACAACCCCAATCAAGTACTGGGTTGTGTTTCACTAACCAGGGAAAACCCAGAACAATGGAAGCAGTAGGGGAGTCAATTATTTGGAAGGTTAACCTTTCCTTGTGTAAAGCACCCACACACATCTCTATATCTTGGGTCTCATGGGTCACCAGAGGTCTCTCAAGTGGTCTACCATCTATGGCCTCAACGGCCAAGGGTGTGGCCTTTTGGATCAAAGTCAAGGCTGCGGTTCTGGCAAAGGTCTCATCCATAAGGTTGTCAGCCGCACCTGAATCGATCAAGGCTTTAGTTGTTATGGTGGTTTTATTGACCAAAAGAGAGACCGTAATAAATGGTCTGGAGATGGACACATGAGGGGACAAAGTCATAACACCCGAGGCCGACCCCTCTCTAGGCCTTAGGTGCTGGAGTTTCCCTGTAATTTAGGGCATGTATTACAGTGGTGACCCCTCTTTCCACAATAGAGACATAACCCCTCCCTTCTACGATACGTTCTTTCAGCCTCAGTTAACCCCGTAGCACCCAATTGCATGGGTTCGGGGGATGGTTGCCTAGGAGCGGGTAACGCTAGTAATGCAGTACTGGGTAGAGCAGGTAACACCCGTGTATCCAGCCGTCTTTGACTACGTCTCTCTCTAATGCGGTTATCAATAAGGATTACATAGTCTATAATATCATCTAGAAGGACAGGCAGTTCCCTGGATGCTATTTCATCCAGTATGTAAGCGGCCAAACCCTCCTGAAAGGCTGTTACGAGGGCGTCGTTATTCCAAACCACTTCAGCTGCTAGAGTGCGGAATTCGATAGTATAATCCGCTACAGATCTGTTACCCTGTCGAACCCTAAGCAGAGCTTTGCCAGCAGAGGCAACCCTACCGGGTTGATCAAACGTGCATTTGAATGCTGACAAAAAATCCGCAAAGGACATAGGAGACATATTTTCCCACATGGGGTTTGCCCATGCTAAAGCTCTCCCAGACAGGTGGTTTATCAAAAAGGCAATTTTGGATCTGTCGGTGGGATAGGAACGTGGATTCATCACCAGATGGATGTCAATTTGATTGAGGAAACCACGACACAATGCTGGGTCACCACTATAGCGCTGTGGCGGTGTCATATGGACTACATGGGCAGGAACGGGTACTGGAGTGGCAATGGGTTCGGACACAGCAGCAACCGCCTCCTGGACGGCAGGCTGCAGGTGTGCAGTACGAGCCAGTATGGTCTGCAAAGCTTGAGCAAACTGATCCATACGGTGGTCCAAGCCATCCATTCTAGCCTCCTGATTAACTAGGAGCTGTGGTATGTCAGCAGGTTCCATTATGGCCCTGTTGTAATGTCACGATCCCGGGGAACCCAACACGCTAACACACACACAGACACACACACAGAAAGTGTGCTGTACCGGTCCTTAGAGTGGCCGGGCTAAGCACACAAAGAATAGTCAGGAGACAAGCCGAGTAAGGGGAACCAGAAAACAGAATAACGAGAAACAAGCCGAGGTCAAAGGGTAGGAGAAAGTCACAAAGTCAGTATAACAAGCCAGTGGGTACGTAACCAGAAAGCACACGTTCACAATCGATACTATAAAGCAAAGACCACAACAGGGCACAGAGAGACAGGAAAGGTAAGTATTTAAATCCTAGCCTGAATCCTGATTG
The DNA here is from genome assembly GCF_036172605.1 of Pelobates fuscus. NCBI lineage: Eukaryota > Metazoa > Chordata > Amphibia > Anura > Pelobatidae > Pelobates > Pelobates fuscus. The sequence goes on from NC_086324.1 coordinate 147,636,753, forward strand.
GCTAACCACCAATCAGTATTAACAAACACACGTGGGGGATATCTATACCCCCCACTGTGTTTGTTGCACTGTAGCTTTAACGCCGGGTCACGTGAGTGACCCCGGCGCTTAGATAATAGTGCCGGCTCCCAGCGTGCAGCGTTAGACATGCTGCCGCTGGGAGGAGGAGAGGAGGACGCGAGCGGCGTGTTAGGAGGAGAGGACGCCGCTCGCTTAACGGTAAGGGGAGAGGGGACCGCGGGCGGCGACGGACCGAGGGTGAGTGCTGCGAGAGGATTGCAGCCTCCCCTCACCGCTGCCCGCGGAGCCCTGACACTATATTATTGATCATCTAATATGGGCATCGGTTTAATAGTTTTTGGATAAGCTTTTCAAATAATTTCAATATATTTTTGAGAACCTTTTTTTTTTTTATTCTTTATTTTTGTTGTGACAGTAAGAACAACAGGCTTGTAGAGCCGCGGCAGCTGTATCAAGCTCAATAATAACAGTAGAAACATCAACATGGCATACAGAGTGACAGCACAATTTTGAAAATTATGAGTGTGAAGCAGGCTTATTGTTTCATATTCTCTTAACTTGTCTGAGTCACAAAGGCTATGTACTTTAGGACACCCCAGTGGCCCCCCGAGCCAGTGATCAGGAGTCTGGAGCCCCCAGTATACTGGCTCAAAGTAGAATGCAGCAATGCAAGCATAGTGAGGGTTAAATCCTAAAGGTTAATGCAGGGATACTGCTGTGAGGAGTGTCGCCCTATGATAGTTGGGGAGTGAATTAATCAAAGTGTGAAAATACAAGGAATACAATTGATAAGGTGTGAGGGGATCAGGTAGAAAGGGTTGGGTTTTACAGCTCCAAGATGTATATGTGGGTCAAAGCCTGGGTGTTGTGAGGATCTGGGTTGCTTCTATGGCCCTTAGGAGTGAGATCCCCCCACAGTGTGCACCTAAAAAGGTGAGACAGCAATACTTTAGGCAGTGTTAAGCTATTGAGAGCTACACTTAAGTGGATTTGGCCTCAAGTAGAAATAGCAAACATGGTTAGGCAATACACTCTCTGTGGCAAATGTGTTAAACTTGCATATGTTAGTCAGAGCGTCCAAGTGAGCGTCTGTTCTGTCGATGACAGCCTGTAGCCTAGCGCGGGTCCGCTGTTATTGTGCTCTCCGCGGGCGTTGCTGCCTCTGCACGGCAATCGGGGAGATACTGCAGGTCTGGCTGCTACGCTGGAGCAGTGCTTCGTGTCGGGACCCGTCCTCCTAAGTGTGTGAGGGCTACCCACCTTCTTTTGCTTCAGTGTTGCATGTGCCGTTTGATGTGTCTCCGGCTCCTCTGATCATCCAGGACCGGTGCCTGTGCTCTCTGTCGGTCCGTGTGTGGTAAGTGCAGGTCTGGGGATTGATGTTGCTTCTGTATAGCAGCTTTCCCCTGGTGTTGAGCCAGCCCCTGCCAGCCATCTTCATGTGGTGAGTTGAGTGAGTAGGGAGCATCAGTCTTCCCCCCAGCATGGGTGACATGCCACGCGGTCTCCGCCATTTTAGGTGCAGCTCCTGGGCTTTGGTTCGTCCTGTCTGTATTAGGGGCCATGGGGTGTGGACCAGGATCACCCCCACCGGTCCAGAGGCTCATGCTTCTGGTATGGCCCTATTAGGCAGGATAGCGGGGCGGCGGCTGTCCACCCCGCTGACTGCCAGAGTAGGCCTCATCTTGGGCGACGAGGATCCACTCTCCAAGGGACTAAAACAGACTCTGCAAGCCTCGCCTCGGATCGGGTGTGCCTCCCTGCAATGTGCTGTAGCTGTCAGTCATCAGGTTGGTGCAAAATTCACAGTTATATGCTTTAATTGTGGAAAGGTAGCAGGAGCTGCTCTCTTGTGCGACTGTTCACCACGGCGGACCAGCCCCGCCCCCTTTTAAAACTTTTAAAATGATTTAATAATATGAATAATATTAAATTTTTTGTAATATATAAACATATATATATGATATATTTAACAAAAAAATTTTTATGTTTATTACAATATATTAAATTATTTGTAAAGCTTAACCTACAATAATAAATCAAGGCCATAATTATATAATTATAATATAATAATTTCTCTGTCACCTGTGTTGTGTGTTCCCCTCTCAGCTTCTCCTACACATTTCCACTTCCTCTTAATAATCTCTTGCTTTTTTCCATCCACTTTTTTTCCCTCCCTTATATTCAAAACCTTGTTTCTACCTATTTAAAAAAAAAAAATTATTATTATACAAAAATGTACATACAGTACAAAAACAGTATAAAACTGGACAGAGGTAAAAAAAAAAATTGCACACACATATTAATTACTCCAGGATATTAATCTATTATTGCTTTTCTACTTAACTCTCTCCAAATCCCATCTACCTTCCATTTTATTTTAAATATGTTTTCTTCCCCTATATTTTCCTTCTCCTTTCCCTTTCCCCTCTCCCTCCCCTTCTCTCTCTCCCTCTCCCTCTCCTCTCCACCTCCCCTCTTTTCCTTCCAATCATGGTATCTAAATGTTATTAATAATTTGTGGGAATGTCCATTATTATGATTTATTATAGGAAATCATATGGGACATTGGGAAGGTGAAGAAGAATTGCTTATCTCTACAATAAATCATGTGCTACATAGCAGACTTAATCAGCCCCAATAAAAGGAGAAAAAAAAAGAAAAAGAAAAATACCCTTGTATCACTGTCTAGTGTCTACTGTCCAGTATCAAACAAACAAACAAACAAACATATACTGTAACGAGAAATCCTAATGAAAAGAAAATTAATTTAGAGCAGGTAAATAATACTAATGAGGTATAAAGTCCCTGCTTATTTCTTACTTGTATACCACTTTTTTAATGCCATTGATCTATACTTAAATTATGAAGGTTGTGCCATCACAGCTTATCCATCACTATTTTGCATTTATTTAATTCTTGGCATTTAATAATCACCATCATAAGGCTATCTGGAGGTTTTCAATATCTGATCTGGTTTTAATTGGTATAGGGATATGGGTCTTAATCATCTCTTCTCTCTCTCTTTCTCCTCTCCTATTCCCATCTTTCCTCTTTCCTTTCTCTTCTTCGATTATATCATAATAGAGGTAGAAAGAGATGTTTATTATCTCACCCATATTTCAACATGGGTAGACAATGGCTCATACACATACATATATAATCTTCTACCCATATCCTTCGGTGTTATATCATAATCATATTATGAATTATTAGTTTCTCTCAACTCTTCTCCGATCCCTCAATTCAGGAGAGAGAAAAATAGTAGATCATCTGTAAGAAAAGATGAAAATGTGATATCGGTGTAGAACCATGTTTAGATTGATGGTTACCTACACCCGGCCCCCCTGACGAAGGTGCACACGTCCGTGCACCGAAACACGTGCCGGGTTTCTTTCTTTTCTTCACAGGGCACTTTCACTCATGCATTTAAGGTGTAGGTAACCAGCATTCTAAGCATGGTTCTACACCGATAGCACATTTTCATCTTTTCTTATTCCTCTCTGGTGTCTAGACCAATAATAGAGATTCCATAGATTGTACCCTATGCTAATATACTCCAGTCTAACAAGGAATAGTATTCTATATGAGACTTTCCAGTCGAGTTAGACATATTCTTATAATTTGACGCTACTTAATTAGGCAGACAAGGTCAATAACTATTGAGCACATTGTTGTAGGGAGTTAACCAGTATTCCTACTAAAGTGAGAAATAGCAACATTGGCAACAATAGCATAGCATTGTTTCACAATAAGCCATACAGCTTTTCAACCAGCTTAATCCCTATACTACCTATAAATTTATCAGCAGCAAGATTTCTATTTGCATGTGTTAAAGATTAAAGATGGATTATATACAACTATCTCCACTTTCAGGATACACAGCTCTCTATCAAGCCATATATTTAAGTAGCTATATTGATCTAGATCACTAAAATCACCAAATTATACCACTTTATCCTAGTCTAACATAGACATAATTCATTAAAGTCTGAAGTTTGACTTATATGGGATACTGAAAATCTGAGGTTACTAGAGGAATAGCCAGTTGGCTAGTGGTATTTTACACTTTATTTACTATTATTTACTATTATTTCTTTTTTCTTTTTTTTAATGACCTTGTATTTTTGTGGTTGCAATATGGGCCAGTATAACCGTTTAATATTATGAACATTACCTATTAGTGTATATTCACCAATGGAGTGATGGCAGCCAACTCAAACCCCTGGCAGACATGCTTTCTGACGCCACCTCACACGGTTTGGATAGATCAACTACCACCAAATCAAGACCTACTATTCTCCTTCTGCCAGTAAATGCCACAGGCAGAATAGTATTCAAGACACTGTGCACTGCCAGGTGACATGTCGAGAGAGGGGTCTCAATGCTGTATGACAAGCCTGGACTGGTCATCGGGCATACCGGGCAAATGCCCGGTGGGCCACGATGTTTATGGGCCGAGGCCGGCAGGGAAGATCACAAGATCTCCCCTGTCGGCCCATGCAGGGCCAGCACTATCAGAGCGCTGGCCCTGCTGTGTGCCTTCATGGGCCAGTGGGGAGATCAAAGATCTCCCTCACCTGCCCACAGGCAGTTTACCAGGCAGCCAGTGCAGGAGGGAGAGTGTGAAGGACCCGGGGAGCTCTTGACTGCATCTCCGCCAGGTTCCTCTCTCGCGAGATCGGAGCATTGCCATGGTTACCATGGTAACGCTCCAGATCTCGCAATAGTGAACTCTAGCCCACAGGCTGGAGTTCACTTACCACTAGGACCACCAGGGATTGCAACATGGTCCCCCCTCCCTGGGCAAAAAGTAAGAAAGGAGCGGGGATACAATGTTTTTTTTAATTAAAAAATATATATTTACATTAATCTGCCTACCCCACACACAATCCTTCCAAACATATTTACACACAGCACCCCTTTCTCTCACACATACACACACAAACACACACACACCACCCCTCACACACACACACAGCACCCCCTACACATACACACAACACCCCTGACACACACAGAATCCCTCTCACACACACACAGCACCCCTCACACACACACACACACACACACACACACAGCACTCTTCTTACACACAGCATCCCTCTCACACACACACAGCACCCCTCTCACACACACAGCATACCTCTCACACACACACAGCATCCCTCACACATACACACTGCATCCTTCACACACACACACAAACACACTGCAGCCCTCACACATACACACACACACACACACACAATACTTCTAAAAATAGATATATACTACAGGACCCCTCTCCCACACACACTGCACCCCCTCCCCCCACACACTGCAGCCATACACACATTGCACTGCAGACACACACTAGATCCCTTACCAACTCTTAATCATCTACACACTAGATCCCTATATACACTCCGAATCATCTACACACACACACTAGATCTCCTATACACACTCTGGGTCCTTCAAACACACACTAAATCCCCCCCCCCCCCACAACCCTGCGCACACATACTGCACCATCTACACACACAACATTCCTTACATACACACTCTGATCCCCTATACACACAGTAGATTATTTGTAAGCAAACACATACTTCATTCCCTAAACACACACTCTCTACAACCCCTACACACACTACATCACTTATACACACAAACACACCTGCCTGACTTTTTTTTCCCAGTCTGGCCCTGCTGTATGCTGTGCTATTAACTGGGGAAAATAGGCCACCACCCAAGTTTATTGCTGGATGGAAAAGGGAGACTGGTGTGGCACTGACTGAACAGGAGTGGAATAACATTTTCATATTCACATATAAATCCTCTATCAGCTCGAAATGTCTGGAGATGATCTTTAAGCTATTGTCTAATTCAGTGGTTCCCAACCCAGTCCTCAAGTACCCCCTAACAGTATTTATGGATTACTCAATAATGTCTAAGGTGTACTTAGAAGAAAAAAACAAAACACTGTAGACACAGCAGGGTAATCCCAAAATCCTGGACTGGTAGGGGGTACTTGAGGACTGGGTTGGGAACCCCTGGTCTAATAGGTACAGAACCTGACATCCTACACCACATGAATGCAGATAATCCAGAGAAGTGCTGGACGTGTGGGTCAGGAATTGGCATAATGCTCCATGGAACATGCCCCGGAATTTCTCCCTTCTGGGGCCTTGGTGAACTTTAAGATTAGAGAGATCTCAGACACCGCGCTACCTCTTCAACCTCTTTCCATGCTTTTACACCATACAAACATGACATTGAAAACTTACAAGAAGTCATTGACTTTACATCTGCAGACTGCATCAAAATCCTTGATCCCCACACTTTGGAAGTAGATAAGTACGCCAACCTTCCAGCAATGGGTTGATAGGGTAGGAGAGATTTATCCCATGGAATCGATGACAGCTGCCCTACAGGGCCTTTCGAAAAGGTGTACCCAGACCTGGACCCAGTGGCTAATGTTTATTGCTGCAAGTGAACCGAGAGGCTAAATTCTAAAAAAAAATATATATATATATTTTCTTTCTCTGCCTATATCTGATACCCTGACCAAGATAGATGCCCCCTCTTCCCCCCCACTCCCCGCCTTGATAGAAGCAAAATGATTCAACTCAGTGACAGTTTTGTTTCTCTCTACAGTTGCGATGATCAGATAAGACACTGTTTTATTCTTGATAAAAAGATTGATAGCTAGATATGACATGAGATACTCTATTTGTTCAACTGTCTAAATATTGTATTCACATACTGTAGGCCTTGCTTTTTCGAGACTGAATTCATACACTTATGTATGTAAACACAGTATGTACAAGCTAATTGCTTACTGTATACACCTCACTGTACATATATTACACCCATTTTTTTTTCTAAAATATTAATACAAAATAAAGGTTGTCTAAAATATTTTTTGTATTGTTTTACCCATTGTACAGCACTAGAGGATATGTTCGTGCTATATACATAATTGTAATAATTGTGTGTGTAAGGAGGCTGTATGCAGTAATGCATGTGTTGACATGCTGCTTGTGATGTGTATATGTGCATACAGAAGGGCTCCTTGTGGATTTGTGTGTGTGGATAGGGCTGTTTTCAGTGTAGCATGTGAGTGGAGACGACTTTTTGTGTTGCAGTGTGTGTGTGGATAGGCTGTAGTAGGCGTCTGGGGGTACTGGCCTGTAGTGTGTGTGTTTGTGTACATAATAGGGGCTCTACTGAGTGTGGGGGATATAGAGGCTGCGGAGGAGGAGGATACGGTCTGCAGTGTTATCATCCTACAGCTCACATTCCAGGAGCACTCCGCAGGAGAGAATGCAGGAAGTGATGTCACTTCCTATCCCAGCCTCTTCCTTTCACGCAGAGCGCCACACAGGTGATCATAGAGGAGATCTGGCAGGAACACCAGGACTGCTACCAGGTCTCACTGAGAAGGTGGTGGTGGGGGTTACTTATAGTGTGATTGGGTGCAGGGTTTTGTATTTCCCTTGATAAAACCCTTGAGGCTAAAACGCGTTGTCGTTTTACTGTTTAATAAAAGTATTATTTGGCTACTCGACTATTTGTGGTTAACCTATATACGTTTTAGTATTTTACTTTAGAGTTTATTTTTTTATTTTTTTTAGATAGCACGGATTTTATCGTCTAAATCACCAGCAAACAACCATCAAAAGAATCCTAGTTGGGGATTATACCACCCACACCTGGCACATAGAGCAGTTAGTCTGCTATTTTTATTGTAAGTATATTTCGTAGAGAGCACTATAAGCTTCCTTTCTCTATTTCATATGACCTATGCCACCACTACCCAGCTGTGAAACTACCATCAGAGGGATATCCTGCAAAAGGGAATTTTATGCAATTGCATGCTGTTTTACCTAGAGCTGGTTATAGCTTTTATTATTTGTACATCTCAGTGTTGTCTGTAGCCCACCTTATTTGCCATATTGCACTATTGGTTCCTTCTGTCTTCTGTTTTGTTTTTTTAACATACGCTGCTACTGAGTGGAATTGTCTCAAGGACTTTAAATAAGAATCTAAAGAAGTAGGTGTCATTTTAGGACTGTTTCATACCCCCTGGTATTTTTTTTGTACTTCTTGTTGTTTATTTTTATGTGGTCTATTTCTTACAGCACCATTTTAATTCTTCTTTTTAATGGGCTATTACCATTTCCAGGCTCAACCTGTATCTTTTTGTTCTGTTTTACCGCAACCTATTGTTGGGAAGTGTGTGAGATCTCCGATCATTTGTTCCAGATTCAGAGTTCCGTTCGTGGCTCACAAAAAGTGGCTAGGGGACAGTCACTAAATGATGATAGTATTCACAGACTAAGTGAGAAGTGACCAATAGAGGGGAAAAAGTAGGAGCTGTAAAAACATATATATATATATATATATATATATATTTATTTATTTTTTACGAGTGTCATCTCCAGTCTGATCATTATGTACTATTCACAATAACAGTTATTCTTCAGAGTTCTTGCCAAAACATGACATTCAACGGATTTACTCATTTCTACAAAGTGCACCATCATACTTCCGATTACCATCAATATTTTAACAAGTAAATAAAATATATCACCACATGCAAATACTATAAAGCTCACAGATTGCAGGTGCAAAACATTTAATATCAACAACCTTAACAGGACAAACATTGATAGAGAAAGCTATCAAGTTTTAGGGGGAGTTTTTCCTCTGAACAATTTTTTTTGTGATCATTCTAACACTGCAAATTTCAAGAAAGGGAATCCTGTAGTCCGAATTGATAAGCGTGTGTTTTCCTTTCTTAGATTTTTTCAGTGCCAAGTGAACACATAATAGTGCTTAAGTGCTTAGAGCGAACATTGATTGGGTTGCATAGTGGAGAAAGCAATACGACATTCAATATCGTTCCCAGTGTTCTTTCTTATGTTATTCTGGTATAAAAAAAAATAATATTTTTAAAATATCTCTCTTACAAGTCCTCAAAGTTCACCAACATCACAGTCAAAATTGCCTATTGACGGATGAATGTTCAACAGCGCCAACTTCAAATACAAATTGCCATCTTTGTCAAACATTTTTTCAGGCATGAGTAACTTGGCTGATGTCTCACATAAATTGTCCTGCGTGTTTTTTAATGAAAAGGGATGCAGAAAATATGACATATTTTCAAACTTCATTTGTTGGTAACTTGGCTCATTAAGATAGTCGGTGAAAGACGGATGATCCTCAATGCCTTCTAATTTATATCCATATTTAATGTTATTCGTACAACCGAAAATATTGTCATTCATGTTTAAATGTACTAAGCTTTCTGACTTTAAATTTTCAGGAGTTTTGTTAGGTCCACAGATGTTAGTGACATTCCACAAATGGTTAGATAGGTCAAATGTAAGAGCATAGGGAAATTCACCATCATTTTCATCATGATGGTTAATGTTAGTGTTATTTTGAGTATTATTTGCTATATTTCCAACATCCTCTTTTTGCTTGGTTGGTTCTCTTTTGGGAGATTGATGATAATTATCCTTTTTTGAAGTGTTACAATCACCGAGGAATGCTTCGGTGAAGCTGAAATTTGGAAGGCCAAAACAAAGTCTGCTGGCATCTGCATCCTCAATTTTTTCTTTGGTTCCATTACTTGCAAACCTCGTTTCACTTAAGTCAAAGTCACCTGAGAGTTCTACATCATTTTCAGATTGCCCAAATTGAAACTCTATGTCCGCATCATAAAGACAACAGCTGTCTATATCTGTTTTGTTCTGAGTTAGAACACACTCAAAGGATTTATACCCAGAATCCAGTACTGAGCTGTCTGTAGTTCCTACTGGAAAGCTCGTTGAGGCATTCTCTTGCTTAATAGCTGAAGAAAAACTCTGATACCCAGAGCATTCTTGACTGGATGTGGGATAGATTCCTACACGGTTATCCATGTGTTTATCTTGGTGTGAGTCCAAGGGCTCCTGTGACTTTGATTTTAAAGTAAATTGATAATATATGGTACTTGGACTCATTTCAGTCAACTGCAGGTTAGGATTCCCATTATAGCACTTTGCGTTATCCAGGCAGGTCAACAAAATACATTCTCTGTCGACTGTGCTCGTGGGGACGCTCAACGGCCATGTTTGGTCATTGCAGACTAGATTAGTTACACAATTTTCCTGATCTTGTGTTCCAGACACAACGTTTGCAAAACTGTTATAGCCCGTATTCATGGATACGTCAAAGCGATCATTTAAAGAAATCTTGACAAGGTTAACAGCTGATTTGGGCTGCTGCTGAGTTCCAGAGAATTGATCAAAACCAGAATGTTGTGATTCGCTTGCTTTATATTTTAGCTCTACTGCAGAATTATCACACTCATAACGATGATAACCCAATTCTGAGCAGTTTTCAGACTGTTCCACATGGGATTTTCCCTTTTGCCAAAATTCTCCGAAGCCAGAAAAACCATCCCAACTTGAAGATGAGTTTTGTTGTTCACAGAGCTGTAGTATAGACATCCCTGGTCTTTCAAACAGAGAATCACTATTTATAATATTAAGTAACGTGTTTTTCACAGACGAGCTTAACTCTGATGTAGGAAACCCACCATCCTCGTCATCTCCACTTTCAGATATATTCTTTTCATTTTCCAGAGGACATATTTCTAAAACCGTTTCTATGTTTTCATTTTCCAGTGTAAGAATTCCCTGATTTGTTTCGAAGACTGTACAATAAGTAGGACAGTCTGTTTCAGTTCTGCCATTTGTATTGTAGTCATATTCATTGCGGACTTTGAAGATTAATTTATAAAGCCAATTTCCTCTGCAAACAGAAAAGAAAAACAACAGATTTATTTTTGTGTTTAAAAGGACTATATTGTATATATCTTTTTTTTAACTTATATTTACCTTAAAAGATAAGATATACACACAACAAACAGTTTTAGATCCCTTTATCAGTCTTTTTGCTCACAAAACCAAAAAATAAACATGGTAATTTAACCTGAAATATTTTACAGTAATGAGTTTAGCATAAAAACTGTGTCTACATGTTCATTTAACAAATGAATGGATAAATTTACCATTTATTTGCCCATGGGGTTACCTGCACTTGCAATTAAGACTGGATAAGTTTGTCACTATACTGCTTTAGGGATACTTAAACAATTTAAACTAGTTATTTACCTACTTTTTTCCAATTACCTGTTTATATTGTGCATCAGAGTTCTCAAATACCCAGCCCATAGGCCTTTTATAAAAAAAAAAAAAAAGCTGGCATGATTCATTTTTATGTCTGTTTATGTGCATAATGAGAAATAAAGTAAATACAGCTCCCTGGCTAAAACCATGCATCTGTTATTATATGGCACAGTAGTTCAATTATTGACTCCACTCAACTCCCTATTCCTGCTTCTATTTACGCAACACTGTATCAGTGAACGCTAGAACACTTAGAAATAGGGGGGGCTTGTCGTCATAAGCAGTTCCATGACTTGAGCGTCGGTGGGGTAATTTACTGCTAGTGAGATTTCTTGTTATTATTTAAAGGGATACTATAGTGCCAGGAATACAAAGCTGTTTTCCTGACACTAAAAATTTCCTCTGCCTCCCCCTTCCCTCGCGCCGCTGCCAGCACGGATGTCCCTCGGTGCTGTGCCAACACTCCACCCCCTCCAATGGCTTGCGACAAGCGGGTGCGCATGCGTGGCAAATCAATGCTTTCCTATGGAGAAAAATCTAGTGCTTTCTGGGAGACAGTCACTGTGTGCAGACTTAAAGCTGCAATGTAAACATAGCAGTTTCTCTGGATCTGCAATGTTTAACATTGCAGCACTAAGTGCAAAAGGGGCACTGTACCCAGACCACTTCAATTAGCTGAAGTGGTCTGGGTGCCTACAGTGTCCATTTAAGTCTGTCTGAATATCATGCATATTTAAAAGATCACATCAAGCACCATAACAGTCTACAGTGAGGGAAAAAAGTATTTGATCCCCTGTTGATTTTGAACGTTTGCCCACTGGCAAAGAAATGATCAGTCTATAATGTTAATGGTAGGTGTATTTTAACAGTGAGAGACAGAATAACCAAAAAAAAAATCCAGAAAAACGCATGTAAAAAAAGTTATAAATTGATTTGCATGTCAATGAGTGAAATAAGTATTTGACCCCTTCGACTTAGTACTTTGTGGCAAAACCCTTGTTGGCAATCACAGAGGTCAGATGTTTCTTGTAGTTGGCCACCAGGTTTGCACACATCTCAAGAGGGATTTTGTCCCACTCCTCTTTGCAGATCCTTTCCAAGTCAGTAAGGTTTCAAAGCTGACATTTGGCAACTCAAACCTTTAGCTCCCTCCGCAGATTTTCTATGGGATTATAGTCTGGAGACTGGCTTGGCCACTCCAGGACCTTAATGTGCTTCGTCTTGAGCCACTCCTTTGTTGCCTTGGCTGTGTGTTATGGGTCATTGTCATGCTGGAATACCCATTCATGACCCATTTTCAATGCCCTGGCTGAGGGAAAGAGGTCCTCACCCAAAATCTGACGGTACAAGATCATCGTCCCTTTGTTGCGGTGCAGTTGCCCTAAGCAGAAAAACACCCTCAAAGCATAATGTGTCCACGTCCATGTTTGACGGTGGGGATGGTGTTTTTGGGGTCAGAGGCAACATTCCTCCTCCTCCAAACACGGCAAGTTGAGTTGATCCCAAAGAGCTCGACTTTGGTCTCATCTGACCACAACACTTTCACCCAGTTCTCATCTGAATCATTCAGATGTTCACTGGTAAACGTCAGACGTGCCTGTGCATGTGCTTTCTTGAGCAGGGGGACCTTGCGGGCGCTGCAGGATTTTGGTGTGTTATCGATTGTTTTCTTGGTGACTATGGTCCCAGCTGCCTTGAGATCATTAACAAGATCCTCCTGTGTAGTTCTGGGCTGATTCCTTAACGTTCTCATGATCATTGAAACTCCACGAAGTGAGATCTTGCATGGAGCAGCAGACCGAGGGAAACTGACAGTTATTTTGTGTTTCTTCCATTTGTGAATAATCGCACCAACTGTTGTCACCTTCTCACCAAGCTGCTTGACGATGGTCTTGTAGCCCATTCCAGCCTTGTGTAGGTTTACAATCTTGACCCTGACATCCTTGGACAGCTATTTGGTCTTGGCCATGGTGGAGAGTTTGGAATCTGATTGATTGATTGCTTCTGTGGACAGGTGTCTTTTATACAGGTAACGAGCTGGGATTAGGAGCACTCCCCTTAAGAGAGTGTTCCTAATCTCAGCTTGTTACCTGTATAAAAGACACCTGGGAGCCAGAAATCTTGCTGATTGATAGGGGATCAAATACTTATTTCACTCATTAACATGCAAATCAATTTATAACTTTTTTGACATGTGTTGTTCTGGATTTTTTTTTGTTATTCTGTCTCTCACTGTTAAAATACACCAACCATTAAAATTATAGACTGTTCATTTCTTTGTCAGTGGACAAATACTTCCCCTCACTGTATTAACACGTAGTTAATAGTGCAAGGATTTTCACTGTCACGGTTTTCCGAAACACGGTGTCTTACAAGTGCAGCAATGTGCCAATATCTCTGCAACTATAAGCCCACGCAGACACCACAGGAGGAAACTTGTATATATACTTCCCATTTTAGCAGCAGTTCCAATCTAATTCTATTTTACATAATGAACTTCTAATGGGTGTTCAACTATCTGTGACAAATACCTTTACTGGACTTAGGGTATGCCACTGCCCATGAATTTTAAACAATTAATTTCTGACAGTCCAGGCTCTAACCAGGCACTAACATGCAAGAAAGCATGTGGTTGGACAAAATATACTGATATATATATTTTTTTCTTTACCTAATGCCAGGTGCGTGTTTAAAAATTGTACTGTGAAACTACTTGCACCTTAACTATATTATGTTGTCTTTCACTTAAAAAGGAAGAAGTAACACAATGAATGGAAAAAAACAAATTGTGCAGTACATTTCCCAAAAGCCCCTTCTGCACGGGGAATATGTACATCCTACTCACAGGCTTATATCGAAAACGATGAAGTTGAACACTTACCGGATTGCGTTGGCATATCGTTTTTTCTTCTCATGTTTCAGATGATTACAGGAACCATCTGGTTTCATCATGGGTTTCTAAAGAAAAAAAAAATAATCGCAGGTGAATTTGAAATAAATAACGTAACCATCACAGAGTCGGAATATAATCGTTTCCCAAGTTATATCAATACATTCTTGTTCTTTGGTGAAGGTATTGAAGATAGGCTTCAATGAATCATTTTGCTATGACATATGTCTAAGAAAGTGGGAGGCTTAAATAAGATAACACCTCAATGTTTACGAAGCAAAGGCAGACTTGCCAGCTAGCCTCTTACCTACAGACCAAAGACCCTCTGCATTGGGAAAAACAGTTCCAGCTCAAAAGGGGTTAACAGTTAGGGAACAAGGGAGACCAATGAAGGGTTAATTAAATACTTGCAATCAAGAGTAAACCCTATGGACACTGTGAAACAGCAATTGGAGATTGAGACTTTACGAGTTTTGGGCATCTAAGGATATTAAGTCTATTGAGAACTGAAACTATTGCGAACTACAAAGGGTTAACAACGTGTGGGGAGAAAATGGAAAAATACTGAGGGGTTGGCGGGATGGAAGGGGTTAATTCTGTGCTTATATTACAATTTAAAATGCCACCCCACATCTCATGGTTCCCTGACTTGTCATTATGAGCAGGGCCCTGTCTACCTTTTGTATTTGTCTGTATATATTTTATGTTCTCTCCCTAATTGTACAGTGCTGTGGAATATGTTGGTGCTTTATAAATGGCAGTAACACAAATAAATAAATAATGGACAACTATAAGTGCAAACATGAAGCTAAGGAGCCAGACAGCAATGTTGCAAATACCAGCTAATGTTCCAATATGCAATGCTCTTATGCCGATGACAAACATTTTGGTTCTTTACAGGGTAGGTAGCGTAAGGATAGTGTTATCAGAATGGTGAGACTTCCATTCATTATGGAGAATTCTGTTTTCTTAAAGGGACACTATAGTCACCAAAACAACTTTAGCTTAATGAAGCAGTTTTGGTGTATAGATCATGTCCCTGCAGCCTCACTGCTCAATTTCCTGCTATTTAGGAGTTAAATCATTTTGTTTATGAACCCTAGTCACACCTCCCTGCATGTGACTTGCAATGTTTTGTTACGTGTCTGCAGTAAAATTTGTGCACTTTTGGAAGAATGTTTGTTTAAAAAGCTAGGTCCTTGGTAATGGAGAGGACTTAATACAGAGATACTGAAGGCAACCTGTTGATCAGACAAAAAACGCATTTGTGTATAGAACAAAACATTTGCATTCCCTGTGTATATTTACTTACAAACAAAGGATCCTCTGTGATCCTGTGTCATAAAAAGTGATAAAACAATAATGTTTTGTTATACTAGCAACTGCTCCTTGTGAGATTAAGGGAAATTGAAATAACTGAAGAAACGTTGGTTATAAAGGAATCCTAGATAATAACAAATAGCTCAAATAGCAGGGCAGGGTGATTTCGATTGCAAAACCCCTTTAAAAAGAAAAATAACGCTTTAATTAACTGGAATACAGTGCTGAGACAGACTCTTCTGAGCAGTCCCATGAACCTCTCTGATGTCATCAGGCTTGAAAGCAACTTTTTTTCAATCAAATGGTTCTCAGAGAATCATTGCAGACAATAGGTGCATGCGTGGCAATTGCTGCGCTCCACCCATAAAAAGCTTCTCGTACGGAATCATTGAATCCAAAACTTCCCTATGAGAAGTATCAGAGAACATTGAATGTCAAATAACTGAGTCTGACTCGGCTGTGGATGCAGAAGCACCATCTAGTAGCTGTCAGGGAAATATTGTGGAAGAAAAATGACAGAGCCACTGCATTCACACCACTTCATTGAGATGAAGTGGACTGGGTGATTTTAATGGTCATTTAAAGGGATACTATAATGCTAGGACTACAAAGCTGTATTCCTGGCACTATCACGTCCCCTGCGTCCCCCCTCCCTCGGGCACCCCCTCCCCACGTTAAGCAAAGGTCCCGCGCTGAGCGGGTGCTAATGCACATGTGCACACTGCACCCAGACCACTTCAATTACCTGAAGTGGTCTGGGTGCCTACAGTGTCCCTTTAAGCATATAAAAAACTAAATTTTACTTTAGTTTGATCAAATTAAAAGGTACATACACGTTGATTGAGATAAAGCCCTACCTCACATTATGCATTTAAACAGTTCAGGTTGAGGTTTCTGAAATGTTACCCCTGTCAGCTGGCTGTGGGCTTATTTACAAGTGGGCAAGCAACAAAGGGACCACCAGACCATGAGTCCAAGTTGCGTATGCCCGCAACTGAATTCCTGCAGTGTAAGTGAGTTTGTGATTATCTCAATGGCAGTGATGCTAACACAGCAGCCCAAACACCTGAACTCCCCAAAAAGATAATTCGTAACAGTATATTATGAAGTAATAAGGGAGAATATGAGTCCCTATTTCCCAACCAATGCATAATGCTGAGATACCTAAAATAAGACCACAAGGGCCACACCAGATAATGTTTGCAATAATAGAATCTATCAAGCATATACCTTTAAGAGGTAACTGTGCTTAAAAATGGAGTGTCTGTCTGTGAAAGATTACAGTTTTGAAGTTTGCCCTCCCATAAATCGACACTATAAACGGACTCACTCACTGGTTAGGAAGGTTTGAGCAGCTGCACTTCAGATATCCTCACTGTACACCTTGAATACATCACCCATTAACATTGAATCGGGACATGTGAGCCAGGTCACCCTAGATGAGAGGCCATCATTGTCGTCTTTTCTCGAGCTCTGATTAGCTTAAGGGCTTTATGGGGCTGAACCAGAGATCTGTATCTAATCCACTATGTTACTATGAGACATTAAGTAGGCATTTAGTATTTTTAGAGGGTGCTAAATTCTATCAGCCTGATATTAACATTAGGTTTCCATTAATGTACAGAACTGGATGTACATCACATTAACAGTGCTCAAGAAAAAAAAATATATACTGTATTTTACTTAATAAAAAAAAAATGGAAAATTACAATGGAACACACTATAATACAACACAGTACTACTAAAATTACACAATATTGTTACACACTGAGAAGTGATGCAATGAATCATATATTATTATTCCACAGTTTTCCTCAAATATGCCCTTTATCCCTTTTGTGATTATCACTATTGGGACTGACTCTGGACAGGACAAGAGTAAGTCAATAGAAATGTTGTTTGCACTCCCACTTTTGACCTTGTGTCTAGTAAATACTATCCCTACCATTTAACATGTTTTTAAAAACATTATAGTGATGCAGTTTAGTTGTGCCCACACGTGCTAACAAAGTTTTGTTTTTTTTGTACAAAATTCAAATCCCTTTCCTTTACTGCTGCTCTTATTCAAATTTTGTCTTAAATCTTTGCTCCATATGTGTCTGGAAGAAATGTTCATATATATGTCCCCACAAGGGGGCACATTTTTAGGATCGCTGGACGAGACAAAATGGCCACACAGATATCCATTAGACTTAATAGAAAAGGTAACAAAACAGTTGCGTTCCAAGGAACATTTAATCTGCATGGGTTGAATTGAACACATGGGGGGGGGGGGGTCATACATGTATTGTTTTTATGTGTTATATACATGTTCACGGTTTAGTTTACCAGTAACTTGTTTCCAGATTAAAGTTTTATGTATCCCGTTTCTCAACGTATTAGTCCCTGTTAAAAATAAACACCAACAAGCAATTGAATTGAAATAATTTACTTTTACCAACTCGTTGTCCAAATCTTGCCATTAGAAGTAACTATGTATAAAGAGCATATAGTCAACTTCACCAATCGTGAGGTCACCAATAGTCACTGCCCAACGCATTTCGTCACCCCAGGTGACTTCCTTGGGGGCTCCGTGCCTAACAACAATGAAGCCCTCAATCTGATAATGCGTCTTCATTATACAGGGGCTCCCCATATCCAGTTTGAGATTTTACACATTGGAACCTCTTTATAACTTGTGTTTTGGGAGTGCAACTTTTCAGTGCACCTGTGGTGGTGTTAGGGGAAATTAAATGCGTTGGGCAGTGAACATTGGTAAAGTTGTTTATATGCTCTTTTACTTGTCTTTAAGTTACGTATAAATAAATGCTCTGTTTTTATTATATTGGTGTCCTGCGCTGTTTGCTCTTCTCTTTATTATGCAGAGGCTTTCCCTATCAGCTTGGGATTTTACACATTGAAACCATGAGGAACTGTGGATTTGATTGAAGGCTCTTTATAACTTGTTTGTGCAAATTTTCTATGCTCCTGCAGTGGTGTTAGGGGGTATCACATTATTACCTGGTTTTATTCCTATACCCTCTCAGATCTTCTGTATCCCTATATTTGTCTTTATACATAGTTTCTTCTAATGGCAAGTTTTGGACTACTCATGACTCAAAAAGTAGTATAAATCAGTGTGGAGGAGTAGGTCAATGGCCTGTTGGTGTTAATGTTTAACAGGGACTAACTAATACCTTGGGAAATCACTTATGCAATAAAACCTTAATCTGACAACAGAAGTTATGGGACCAGGGGTAGGTCCTGGGGGAAAGCAGTCCATTTTGATAACTACTATATATATCACATGGTTAAGTGTGAACCACAATTGTATTTCTATCAGAAGGAACTAACCTGGATAGTAAATAGCTTGCTTTGAGCCAACTGAGATTTTTTAACATTTGGGATTCGGTCCAACCAGTTTTTCTTACAGCTGTAAAGAAAAACAACGCAGAGTTACTATCAAAAAAATATAAAAAATAAAGATTAGTCAAAACATTTCATTCTGTTGCATGCAACATTAGCAAGTCTACAACTGGTTTAACTATTAAATGTCTTTCAAATTCAAAGGTACAGTCAATCCAAATATCTTTTAGAGGTGGGGCGATGAACATCTTTGGATCGCAGTTATCAGTTTTTGAAAATTGTCGACGTTTACACCAACAATTGTTAAAGGGTTGCAATTCAATGTATCGGAAGGTTATTCTATAGAAATCGAAAAACTAAATGATAACAGAATTGGACAATGTAATTTGTGATAAACCATCTGTTTAAAACCTCAATGTTAAATGTGATAAACAAGTTGTCTACCCTGGAGCATGTTATGCAATGTTTGCTGTTAGGAGGGTGAGATTTGAATGTGAGATTATACACACAGTGCTATTAAAGTAAAAAAAAAAAAAGAGCAAAAAAGAGCTACCTTGGAATTAAAGTGCAGTTTTAGCTGCTCGTCACCGGCCTCACGCTACATTAAAACAGCGAACGGCAGTATCTTCCATTCGTTTTTCCCCCCAGTTTTATCATAAATTGACTGATTTGTTATGACTTAACATCCAATTAGGACAATTACACAGACATTTGTCCACCACCAACCTTAATGGTATATTCATAATGCACTACATGTACTGCCCTTTAAATTATGATCTTTGCCTCATGTTCATTTAAAATGAGTTTCTATCAATTTATGTTGATCTATGGACTACAAGAAAATTGTTGATTCAAGTTGCTGCATGACGGGCGCCTGCTTGGCTGGATTCCAGAGAACGCTAGTTCTCTAGTTGGATGTGTACACCAACGTTCGAGCCTAAACTTGGCACTGAGTTCAGGAACTATTTATATATCAAGCAGTATTTTAGAGTAGACCTGGCAGTAGACCTCTTTGTCAGTCTTCCAAATAATCTGGTCGAAAATCTACCATGGATGGTGGAATAAACATTCTATAGTTCTATATCAGATCAAAGTGCTGTGTTGTGTTTTTGTTTTGTTTTTCCCTGCTCTGTGTGTTATAGGAATAAAGCAGGTTCCATTACCGAGGTTACTGTTATGTTTCTCATGAAGTTGATCCAACTACTAAAATGGAGCTCAATAACATGTGATGTGCCCGTGTTAGACATAATTGATCCAGGCAAATGCTGACAAGTCCACATTCCATTCTGAGTTTGTTCAGTGAATGCTTTAGATCAGGAAAAGGGACTTTAACAATATAAACGATTTTCCTATAACGCTTACATTCTCTTATTTTATGGAGATCTACAGAGAGCAGTGCTTGTCTGACCTTGTGTCCATTCATAAATTACAAAAACACAAGGTGCAAGCTGTTCATTCTATGAATGTTGTTGTGTTGTTGAACAATAATAGGTTATACATATTGTATTGTATGCATTTAATGTTGTACCTTTATGACTACACTCTATATCCCTTATACACACCACACCCCCATGCATTCACACACACACTCTATACACACACTACTCTATATACGCATACACACACAATTAACACAATCCCTTTTTGGCCCCGTCCCTCAGTGGGCTGCTCTGCCATTAACTGCCCGGGCTTCATTTTCGTCCCAGTCCGGCCCTGACTACCAGTGACAATGTTCTCTTTGTTTTAATGTTTTGTTTAATTCCAACAACATACAGTGTCAGCTTCCTGTAATTTTATCTCATTTATCTAACTCTCATCATTGGGTATTAGATAAAACCAGCAATTTGTTTCCAACGAGGAGTCACACACAAATTGTGTTAGTTCAATAATCTTCTCATTTTCAAAAGTTTGCTACACTCAGGCTCCCAAACATTCCTAACAACCATTCACATGCTAACAGGATTATTTACTACAATTAGAATTGTCAGGAGTGCAAAGTGATTTTTCACATTTTAAGGCCAAATTAGCTTAAAGGTACACTCCACTGCCAAAATACAAAACAGAATAAAAGTTACTGTTTAGTAGATATACCTCCTATGAAATCATGCATACATTTAATTATGTATTTTTTTAACTGGGTTATATCTAAAAACAACTTGCAAAAGCTGCAGATCTCTTGTCTGCCGCCATTGCAAGCACTCCCCTTCTAATCCCGCCCAAAACGTTGGTGGCTGTCCTATCACAGACTTCCCAGTGCAGTTCAATGAGAATTCTTTGCAAGGCGGGTGGGCAATTGCTGGCTCTTGAGTTTAGCTCAACTGAGGTAAACAAACCAGGAAGTAACAGGACTGACAACACATTCTTCACTAGGGTGTCCTTTCAAAAGGAAAGCTGTTCAAATCAGCCATGGTTCCAGTTTGTCAACTTTTACGCTACATTTGAAATGTCAAATTTCTTGTTAAAAAAGCTGTGCTGATTTTTTTTTTATTTGACATTCAATTTGCATTCCCTTTAAAATCTCAACAATTCTCACTTTATAGAATAATGTTGACAGTCTCTATTAAGAGAAATGTTGAATCAGCTTTGGCAGATTCAAAAATCTAAGCAAAAATAATGTGAGAAGTTATCTGCATGAAATGCCCCCATGTTATATGCACTTATAAAAGCCTACTACATATACGTTTAATGTCCATATAAAAATAACATCAGTAATACTGATATAGGCTGAATTCAAATATTAATTTTCCTATTTAATCCAAAAGAGGATAGTTGATGAACATAGTATCTATAGAAAATAATCTAACCAGCACCTGCTTGGCTGCATAAACCAATCAAAATGGAACAGGTGGTGAAGCCCAAATGTCTTCCGATAAGATAGATTGCATAAATACAGATACTATTTTCTTAACTACTACAGTACAGTGTGCCACATTGTATTGAATATTCAAATTAAGAGAGTTGTAAAATTGGTTCAATCACCATGGTAACCAGTGGAATGTTCTAAAAAATTGCTCCACTTTTAGAAGTAAGTGATAACTGCTGTTTAGTTTAGACCTAACCCCCGATGTTCCTTTTCATGAGACTCCCCGTTATTATTACAAAGTTGACTTTGTATACTTACAAATGAACAGCAAATTTGCACGCTACAATTATGGCTATGATCAATATGCAAATAGTTGGGATAAATATCTTCAGCTGGTCAGTCAAAGAGAGGCTATAATCTAGAAAGAGAGAGGGAGAGAAAGAAAATGAAGATACAATTTGTAAAACTACCAATACATTTATATAAATAAGCTACTTTGTATATAATTGTATTTATACTTTATATATGTTACAAACTGTTTGCCGTGTACACATATAATTCTAAATTAAACAGATATCAGGATTTGGCTGGATTATAATTAGGATTGGGTGAATTTACTAAGCAGTTCCAGCAAAAATACATTTAGCAGTGCTGCTATTCCAACGTAAACACTTACACCGGGGTTATGAAATCTTCTGCACTCCAGGTGCTGTGGACAACATCTCCCTTGACGCATTGCCAGCATTGTGTAGATGTAGTCCATAACATCTGGAGTGCCAAAGGTTGCCTACCCCTGTACTAGGATATTTACTGTAAGTAGCCAGGTTTTACAAAAAAGATCAATAAAAAAAAGAGCAATAATGTAATAAAACAATTAAAAGAAAGGGCAAAACTATTGATGTAGCCACATTCTGAAGGCAGTGAACTATTCTGTACAAAGTCTATCCTTGTTAAATCAACTACAAGATTAAAATAAAATTGCATAGTTGCACCTAATCATATAGTGCTCCTTTGAGAAAAAAAAAAGTGTTTGCAAGTTTGGATTGCTTTACAAGCATGTGGAGCAGAGAAAGGTGGCAAATGAGACTTTGTAATGATCTGATTGAAGGATCTGTCATCACGTGTTTTGCTCATTCTTTATCATAATGGATAGAATAATAGATCATGTTCCATAAAATGTCCCATTAATGGTATACAGAGATACAATATATGCAAATAATTTATTGCAATCCTAAATAATATGCAGAATAAACTGTCCTAGTTAGAAAGACACTGTTTTTTTAGGAGCCTAAACACATATTTAGCAGGTAAATAGATAAACATTTAACAGCTGACAGATTTGATATTGGTCAAGTGCACGTTATGATCAAAACACTGACCACAAAATGCGTCAGAAAACCGCAGGGCGCCAGTGGTATTGAACAAAGAAAATGCAAGATCCTATCGAACAGCTGTAGATTAGAGATTATGTTGTGTACACCATAGTTAAATGGGGAAATTGGGTGAGTTGGTGCAAGATCTTTAGTAATTTTGCTTTACAGTCAGCTAGATAAGCACGTGTATCAGATCATAAAGTTCCCATTGTCACTATTCTGATAAATGTCAAAACCATGTGAATATCTCGAAATTTAAATGTGAGACGTGTCTAGAAAAGTAAACGTTCAATATACGTCTGTGCACACAGATACATTCAAGCTATCATTAGTAAATGAGAATCACCATTATATCTAAATGTTACCCAGCTGGGTATACCTGTTAAGAAGCAAGGTAATAATACCATGAACTATTCCTTAATTATATTACCTATCTATTTGTACCTCCACTTTTGAAAGAAGCTAATGTATCCTAGCATCCTGAGAAATATAATGTAAGCAAGTTAGAAGTGTTGGGACAGGTGGCTTCCTTCTTTTGCAGTTAATTAAAAATTTTTTATCTTTCTCTTCTTTGAGGTGTTGTTTTTTTGTTTTGTTTTTAAGATCTTAACAAGGGTGGAGTACAGAAAAGAAAACGAACAGGGAAAATAAGATATTAACATATGACAAATAAAACATTACAGTAAAGATATTTGCAGAATCTTAAAACACGAGAGGTAGAAAGTGCAGACCTCATCTCTAAAGGGAACGCAAATACTGTTCAATTGGATTGTTACCATTTGTTGACATACCTTTCATTGTCTTAAGTACTGAATGCTGCAGTATCTGAAATTAGCATAGTGTAAGCTCATTCCACTATCCATAATTTTTCCCCCCATTTTGTTAAATTAACTTAAAAAAGAACAAGAGAAAACACAAATTCACTAATAACCACGATGGCAACTGTTTTCTCTTTTTTTTTCTCTCCATGACTTTCTATGGTTTCTCCTGATTATTGCAAAGTTCCTTCTCCATTATGCAAGTTTGTGGTAAGATCTCTTTGCTGACCCAGCTGTACAAAGACTGCTATTTTTTACGATAAAATTAGGACAGAGCTCACAAAAATGGCTGACAGGAAGTCAAGATGGAAGGGCCACAACTC
The DNA here is from genome assembly GCF_036172605.1 of Pelobates fuscus. Lineage (NCBI taxonomy): Eukaryota > Metazoa > Chordata > Amphibia > Anura > Pelobatidae > Pelobates > Pelobates fuscus. The sequence goes on from NC_086324.1 coordinate 147,660,814, forward strand.
AAAAAGTATGAGTTAATGGGATTAAAGCAAAATTACTGTACGGAATGTAGAGAATAACAGAAGAGAAAGATTATAAATAAATATGTTTGCTTTATTTCAAAGAAAAAACATAACTTCTCCAAACTTGCACAATGAATATGGAGGGTAAGACCTAGCAACTAGTCTGCAAAATGCAAATGTGAATCACTGGACTGGGAATCCTGTCTGAACTGCATCAGTTGACAGTTGTAACAATAGCCATAATCAGGATATGATACACAACGGACTCCTACACTAATGCAATCATCTCTGCGTTAAGTATACTCAAACCTCTGCAGCAATCCCATCAAAGCTTGAGTAAGTATCAGGGCATAATAACATAGGGGCTGCTAGAGATGAAGCTCCAGGCCCAAATACTGCAATTATCCCAAGTTCCAGATACGTAAAAATCTATATGTTTTTATTTTGTTTTCTGCAGAAGTGCTTCACGCAGTATTCATGGCACACGGTAAAGAAATTCAGAAGTTCTCACTGGCTTAGCCGAGCATCATGGTAAACACTGTCCATAACACACAAAGTGCCAAGCATAGCTTGCTCAATGCCTATCGCACACAGTCCCTCTATGGTCCATAACTGATAAGATGTCTATATGCCATGTGACCCATAGGCAGCCAGCTGCCCTTACAGCAGATTTCTCCGAGCCCCATTCTGTTTGTAAATTGTAAATTTATATGGGTATCGTTTTATATGTCACCATATATGTCACCATATATGTCGCTATGTGAGGATCTCAATCAGCTCACAATCGTAATATAGTTTGTTTGTACTATGATAAATAATTAGAGGAATTTTTCGTGTAATTTGCTGTGTCCACGTCCTTTTTTCACACGGTACAATATACTCCTGTGGGAGGAATACCATAAAGGTAAGATGGAGAACACCTATTTTGTAGACTTGTGAGTTGCAATTTTGGGCGATTGGGGGGATGCCATATGGATTATCACAAAACAAATTAAATGGACAATGGACGAACAGATTAGTTTGTCTTGGCAATTGGGGCTTGTACCCGTGAAGTCACTGAACACCCTCCTGAATCATTGTTAATGCTTTTGAGGCCACTAACTGACATAATAAGGCAGAGGGCACCAGGAGGGCTACAGCAAAGTCTCATTATATCATAAAAACTACATCATGCTGTAATGGCTGTAAAAAATGGGTTAGTGTGCTCTTAGGTTTGGTCTGCTTGTAGTTTGTTTTTTTTAAAGTAGGCATGGCGTGTATTTTCTTTGTTTACTGAGATATGAAAGTTGTACTTTGTTGACAAAACAACTTTTTAGAGTTAATACTTAGTTCAGTATTTCCTGTTTTTTTAGTTCCTTTTTTGTCTTTTGTTGTATTTCTTCACAACACCACAATATTTTCTAGAAAATGGTTATAGCTACATAGTAATACAGACTGAAATGAATACCATCACGTCTTGCCGCACAAACAGCTTTATCTGATACTGATGCAGTGGAGAGTGAAGACCCAACATGAATCAATGGGAAATTATGAAACAAAACAAAACAAAAAAAAAAGAGAACAGAAATTGGATTTCTCAATAAGCAGTTAATAATGTTTGCATGGACAGCACAATCTATGGGTACAGTAGTATGGAAGCTTCCAAACAAGTGGATCTCGAGCAACCATGGGGTAACATCTTCATAAAAAAAGACATATTGTTAATAACTGGACACCTACCTGTCAATCATCTGGGGTCCAATATTGTAAATGAGAGTATAGAGTTGCATGTCAGAGTGGTGTGCCAAATGGGGTTACAAATAGTAAAAAGAGCAGAGATCTAAGATAGAGCAGAGCTGTAAATGACTTTGGAGGTCAGCTCATTTTTTTTTATGACATAAGGAGACATAGGAAACTTAACAGAGTGGATCAGCAGAAGAGGAAATGGAGAAATGTGTGAAAGCAAAATAATGTATAAAAAGAAAGGTTCTAATAGTGATATTGATATTGATATATATATATACTGATCAGCCACAACATTTGAACCACTGGCAGGTGAAGTGAATAACATTGATTATATAGCTACAATGGCACCTGTCAAGGGGTGGGATATATTAGGCAGCAAGTGATCAGTTAATTCTTGAATTTCATGTGTTGGAAGCAGGAAAAATGGACAAGAGAAAAGATCTGAGTGACTTTGACAAGGGTCAATTAGTGATGGCTAGATGACTGGATCAGAGCATCTCCAAAACCGCAAGTCATGTGGAGTATTCCCAGGGTGCCGGGGTTTACCTACCAAAAGTGATGGAAAAAGGGTCATGGGCGCCCAAGCCTCATTGATGCACTTGGGGAATGGAAGGCTAGCCCATCTGGTCAAATCACACAGAAGAGCTACTATAGCTCAAATTGCTATAAAACATGATGCTGGCCATGACAAACAGCTGTCAGAACACACAGTGCATGGCAATGGTGTTCCCTGATAGGAGTGACCTCTTTCAGCAGGATAATGTACCCTGCCACACTGAAATCATTGTTCAGGAATGGTTTGAGGTGCATGACAAAGAGTTCAAGGTGTTGCCTCTGCCTTTAAATTCCCCAGATCTCAATCTGATTGAGCATTTGTGGGATGTGCTGGAACAACAAATCCGATCCATGGAGGCCTCATCTCGCAACTTGCAGGACTTAAAAAATCTGCTGCTGTTGTCTTGGTGCCAGATACCACAAGACATGTTCTGAGGTCTTGTGGAGTCCATGTCTCAGCGCGTCCTAGCTGTTTTAGTAGCATGAAAGGGACGTACACGACATTAGGCAGGTAGTTTTAATATTGTGGTGGATCAGTGTATATATATTGTTTTTAATATGAAGAAATATTTCAGTTATGGTTATTTTAATTATAATTTGAATATTTTCATTTTAGTTTCCCCAAATGTATCCCATGCCTCTATAAATGCCTTTAGTAAGCTTACCATTATGCCACTCAGCCTCGCTGCTCCATTCACTCCAGGTTCCATTGTAACCTATAGGAACTGGTCTAACTTTAGACCTGACTTGAACCATATAATCATGTCCTTGTTTGAACTGCCTCTTGTCAATTTCGTAGCATGTCTTCCCTTCACTTGAACTAGTAGTTTTCACCTGGAAAGGCAAATGCAGGAATTTATTAGGAGTTATTTATAAAAAGTCATTTTAGGGCTAAGTTCAAAGAGTAGAGTGATCTTATGGAACAATGGTGATAGAAACCAGAGTTCCATCAGAATGCTCTATTTTTTGTAGAGATTACTTTCAGCAATTTTACTGGAGTTTCTGTTTATTCAGAAGCCTCAGTCTGTCTCTTTGTCCGACATGCTGGCCTCGATGTAATTGGTTTGGATGAGTATTTTAACTGATCGAGATCTGTTAGAAATTTTTTTTCATGTGATTTGTAAATAGAAGTCATTGTATCTCAAGGTGGTCCTGTCTTTTTAACTCTGCAATGTAAAACATATTTTTTTTTTAGAAACTACAATATTTACATTGCAGGATTAAATGCACCTCTAGGGGCTGTCATACTTAAAGCCACTAGAGGCACTTCTGCTGCACGCGATGGTGAAGGCCCCATAAGAAAGCATTGATTCACTGCTTTAGTACATTAGGTCCCTATTGCTCCTCTATAAGGAGCTTTGAATTGGACCATCATGGACGAGGTCATGTCTCCTCGTTAACATCGCAGGAGGCGGAGAGGTGAGCAGCACAAAGGGAAAGAATTGAGAAGTAAAGTTTTTATTTTATTGCAAATGGGGGGGGGAGGGGGGGAGGGTTACTATGGCTTTAAGAATACAGATTTGTATTCGTACCACAGTAGTGTTCCTTTAGAGTGCATGAGAAGTTTTGGAGATAAATGATCTGAAATGTTTCTCTAACAGATTTAGGTCGTTTGAAATGCTGATCCAAACATTAATTTGAGTCCATTACAGGAGGACATTTACTAATGTGTAATAAACTGTAACTATTTCATTTCACACTTTGTTAAAGAGTTATGTCTTACTATAAATATTTGTAACATTATCAGGGATTTCAAACTATTAAGCAAAAGAGAAAACGTGAAAAATGTTTCCAATTTGGCATTTTTGGTCTAAAATTTGAAATGTAGTTTTGTGACGACTAAAGACAAAATGGCTGTTAAAAAGTCGATCAACCTATTTTTGATATAAATATTCAAGTTGCTAAAATATGTTACCTCTGCTGGATCTTCTCTGGAGGTGAACTGCAATTCATAAATCAACATATCACGCACAAAGTTGTCCTCTTTACATCCAGAGTCCCATTGCACAAAAACATTTTCTGAATCACCTGCGTTAACAGTTACGTTGAATGGAGTTTTGGGTTTCACTGCGTACAAAACACAAAAAACGTTTAGATTGCAGGATTATAATACATATACTGAAAGTGAACAGTTCAAATAACAGGGTAGATTACCAGACAAGTTTAGATATTTTAGATTTACATGAACTTTGGATGCACTATTCAATTGAATTCCTTAGAAGCGCTGTTACATATCCGCTAAAACCTATAACATCTGTGTGTCTGTCTCTCTTTAACTTTAAATATGGAACTTTCTACTTTAGATTAAATAATATGATCAAATAATGAATCTACCGTTATTGGTAAATCTGTTTAAAGGAACACCTTAGGCACCACAACCACTACATCTCAATGAAATGGTTATGGTGCCTGGAATTTACTGGCGCCATCTTACCATTCAGTGTTAAACCACTTTCATATGTTGTACCAGGGGGTTCCAGCCACCATTATTATTATTAGCATTTATATAGCGCCAACAAATTCCATAGCGCTTTACAATGTTATTGGAGTGGGAGATTTACCAATAAATGTGACAATTACAAAAACTTACAGGAACAATATGATGAAGGGGACCCTGCTCAAACGAGCACCATAAACACTTTATTGAAATTAAGTGGTTATGGTGTGCAGTATGTTTCTTTACCTTACTCTGCATATTTTTATTTTTAAAGCGTAAAGGAACCCTATAGGGTCAGGAACACAAACATGCATTTCTGACCCTATAGTGTTAAAACCACCATTTTGGTGGCTGGCCCCCCTTACCCGCATTAGAAAGGGTTAAAACATCCCTTATTTACAGCGCAGCATGGGTCTGCTGCTGTTGGCCAAGTCCCAGATGCATTTCCTTGGTGACATCATAAGAATTTACTATTTTTAACCAATCCAATGCTTCCCCATAGGGAAACCAATGGATTGGCTGAAATCGGCAAGGAGGCAGGATGGGGGCGGGGCCAAACACCATTTTTGCCTATCACTACCTCCTCAAAGAGATGCATTGAAACAATACATCTCTATGAGAACATTTCAGCGTCTTCCTGCAGAGTGTGGGGACACTGAACGGCAGTGCTGCACAGTCCCAGGAAGCACTTCCAGTGGCCATCTGAGGAGTGGCCACAGGAGATATCCCTAGGAGGCAATGTAATGCCTGAAGGGAATGACTATACTCACCAGAACAACTACATTAAGCTGTAGTTGTTCTGGTGACTACAGTGTCCCTTTAATCTATCTTTGGTTCATGCAATGAATATGTATGCCTCTGTTCCTTGCTTTACCAGGATGAGTCTCCAACAGTCAGGGACCTCTCATTCTGATCTATGGATCCAGATACTGTCCAATAAACCTATACCCACGTTGTATAACATTAACACATCATAATAGAATGTAAACATTCCTTTTTTGCTGAGTTGGAGCCTGTTTTTTTTGCAAAGTAGCAGAATTAAGAGTGGGTGCAGGGTACTCTCCGGCCCATAAATTCAGAAATAATGCACATTTAAATTGGTACTTAGGGGGACCCTTTAGTAAACTAAAAACTGAGCTGCAAAACTTTTACTTAGATTTATTTAAAATTCACTACAGTTCAGAATCCACAACTCATGACACTGTTTTTCCAGGTATAATAATGGAATTTAGGCTAACTACAATCCTTAAAGGAACCTTCCAAGCACCAAAACTACTACAACTTGTTTTTGAATGGTTTAACTGGTGAATGGATGTATTTTGGTAGGGCTTAGCTCATTAGCTGAGATCGATCAGCTGACACTCTCAGATAATAAACTAATGCCTGCACTGCAAGGTTTAGCTCATGAAAGCTAGCGGAACTGCCCCCTTAGGAACTTCCTGCTGTCCAGAGTTAGCAGTGGAGATGGGGAGTGGAGCCCAGTAAATCTCAGGTAAGAAGTCAATTTATTCAAAACCAGTTTGTCGAATGACAATGGGGGAAATCAGAGCACTCCTGGTATCATAACCACTACAGCTGTAGTGAGCTGTAGTGTTTATGGGACTTGAAATGTTCCTTAAGAGACATTTGAATCCAAAGACCTTGATGGATTTTTGATGTGCTGCCAGTCGTTTTAGGTTCCAATGGTTCACTTGTATTTTTCCACATGTGCTTTACTTGTGACAATATTAAGATAGATTTTTTGTAACATGTGCTTTAAATAAATATGACAGACTATTGAATTAATCAATGGACATTACCTTTTTGAGAGAGTTGAAAATCTATTTTCTTTAAAGATGTTTCATTTGACACAAGCTCAACTCTGAATACAACAGGCGCAAAATAATCTTCAATATTGAGGTGGCAGATGCATTTATTTGGTAATGTAATACCCGCCATCACCTGAGATTCGGGGATGCAAATATCACTGAAACTGTAAGAAAAAAAAAAAAAACAGGCTATGTGAGCAGGTTGTTGATCCAAGGACAAATCTGATTGCCATTGCGGAGTCAGCAGGATAATTGGAAATTACTTCAGATTGTTTTTTTGTGGAGTTTTTTTTCTTTCTTTTGGATCAACAGCATAAAGGAATAGGTACGAGAAACAGTCCCCCCGCCCCCCCCCCCCATTTAAAAGTGATCTTGCTGCACTTAGGGGGGGGGGTTACAAGACATTTTAGGCAACCAGGGCTGGCGCCACCTGTAAGGCGACCTAGGCAGCCGCCTAGGGCGCAACTTACCAGGGGGCGCCGGATCCCTCTCCCCGCTGCACCTCCTCATGCTGCGCCGCCTGAGCGCTTTAGCAAGCCCCAGGCGGCGCAGCACTGCTGCATGGAGGGCGGCCGGGTTTATGACCGGCAGGAGGGAAGCGCAGAGAGCTCCCTCCTGCCGGTCTCTCCATGTAGAGTGGCCGGGCGGCGCGGAACGCGGGACAGGAACCTTTGTTTCCTGTACCCGCCGCCGGCGGAATGACAGGAAGTGCTCACTCAGTGAGCATTTCCTGTCATTCCGCCGGCGGACGGGTACAGGAAACAAAGGTTCCTGTCCCGCGTTCCGCGCGGCCACGCTACATGGGCAGGAGGGGAGGGTAAGGACCACTAAGGGGGGGGAGGGTAAGGACCACTAAGGGGGGGGGGGGTTTAAGGACCACTAAGGGGGGGGGTTTAAGGACCACTAAGGGGGGGGGGTTTAAGGACCACTAAGGGAGGGCTTTGGGGGGGTTAAAGGACCACTAAGGGGGAGGGGGGGTTTAAGGACCACTAAGGGGGAGGGGGGGGGTTTAAGGACCACTAAGGGGGGGAGGGGGGGTTTAAGGACCACTAAGGGAGGGGGGGCGGTATAAGGACCACTAAGGGAAGGGGGGGGGGAAATAAGGACCACTAAAGGGGGGGGGTGGTATAAGGACCACTAAAGGGGGGGGGGTGGTATAAGGACCACTAAGGGAGGGAGGGTGTATAAGGACCACTAAGGGAGGGGGGGGGTATAAGGACCACTAGGGGAGGGGGGACAAGGACCACTAGGGGAGGGGGGATAAGGACCACTATGGGAGGTTGGGGGGATAAGGACCACTATGGGAGGTTGGGGGGGATAAGGACCACTAGGGGAGGGGGGATAAGGACCACTAAGGGGGGTAAGGACCACCAAAGGGGGGTAAGGAGGGAGGACTACTAAGGAGAGGGGAGGAGGGTGATTACCACTAAGGGGGTGGGGGGAGTACTGGAAGGTCTACTAAGGGGTTTGGGAGAGGGAGGACCACTAAGGGGTTTGGGAGAGGGAGGACCAATAAAGGGGGAGGGGGGAGTGAGAAGACCACCAAGGGGGACTGCAGAGGGACAGGGGGCCAAGGGAGAGCACTAAGTGACAGAAGGGGAGAACACGGAGGGACAGAAGGGAAGGGGAAATTAATAATTGAGGGGAGAGCACTATGAATTTTTTTTTTTTAAAAGAAAGCTGTTCCCATCTCAGTCCCTATCCTATCCACAAACCCTCTATTTTACACTACACACATACACAATGCATCCCCCACACACACACACAGAAACATACAATGCATTCCTACTCACACACAGACACACCCGAAACACACAATTCATCCCTTACGTTCTCTTACATAATTAATGCACCCCTTACAGACACACACTGCATTCAATTACATACACAGAAACAAACCTTGCACCCCTTACACACACACACCCAGAAACATACAATGCATTCCTTACATGCAAACACACACTACATCCCCTATAAACACACTACATCCCTTACACAAATTGCACACATAAAACATCCCCAACTCATGGATGGGCCATGTAGGTGGATTTATGGGTGGACATTGTAGGCGTATGCCCCCTGGGGGCCCAGACCTTGAGCTGTGTAAGGGGCCCTAAAAAAATGGAGCTGCTTCCTGTTCGTTAATTGTTGTGAGCACTGTTAAAAACAGTCTCCAGAGAGCCGCTTCTACACCAGACCTGTGGAGCCAGACTGAGCCCATCATCAGCCTCTTGTCCTCATCTGGTGGTAAGTAGGCAATCCAATATATTATTAGTGGCACTAATCTCTAATTTACCTCACATTAAATGGATACTATAGTCACCAGAAGCACTACAGCATAATGTAGTGGTTCTGGTGTCTATAGCCTGTGCCTGTAGGCTTTTTAATGTAAACACACTGTCTTTTCAGATAAGACACTTTGTGAAGACTGGCGTTGGCCCATATGGCAGAGCATATGGGCGGGGCATTGTGATGTCACATGGTGGGCTGGACATATGGGGGGGCGGCAAAATTTTTTTTGCCTAGGGCGGCAAAAATCCTTGCACCGGCCCTGTAGGCAACATATCAGCATACCTCAGTTAAGGAAGAGGCCTTGCTGACTACACTGTTGGGTAGTGTGCCTTCCATGCAGACAAGCCTGGGATAGTACACTCCTTCTAACTGCTAGCTGATTGCCTCTGCCGTTTACAGGGCTCCTATAGTTTGCAGTTGAAGTCTTCATAAGTGTTCTCCCCAACTACACCACTTTCAGTGGGTATGTAATGTGACGAGTAGACAAACAAAATGACATACTGTAATACATTGAGTCCCTTCAGTGCTGGGAGAAGTATAAGTGTATATAAGTGTAGGAATGTAAACTGCTATATGCTGATATGCTGCGTGGGTGGCTGAGGCCCCAACATATATTTGATTAGCTCTGAGTTTGGGAGCCTTGTTGCATTATGGGTAAGGAGTGTTAGTTTCAAAAGTGAATATGAAATATTAAAGAATTACTCCAACCACCATGACCACTTCAGTGATTTGAAATAGTCATGCTAGTGGGAATCCCTATGTGAAGTAACTCTATATGTCTAAAAAAACACTATCAGAAAACATCTGACTTAGTTATTTTGTTTCCCAATTTAACAGTTTACTGAACAATATTATTTGCGATATCATAGTAAGAATTGATAAAACTTACTTAGTGTGATCGTTTTCGTATTTTAGGAGGAAATCTCCGGTGCAATTTACTTTCAATGCACTCATAACATCCCAGAAACAATAACTGTATTCTTCATAATCATTGAAGCAATCAAAGTTTGTAACGATGGACGTCCCGTGGGCTGTAAAGATAAAACACGAGCAATAAATGAACAGCTTGCTGATTGTTTGATATCATTTTATCCAAAGCAAGATTAACCATAAGGTGGCCTTGGGTAGTTACCTAGGGCCCAGGAATCTGAATTTGCTTGGTGCCCATTTACTAACCCTATGTGAACAGTGGATGGGGGTCCAAAACAGTCACATGACTAGGGCCCCGTAAGATCTGAATCCTTCTCTTATCTTGTTCATGTGGAAAGAGGTCTTCGGTCTTGGATCAAGGTTAAAGATCACTATAGTGTCAGGAAAACAAAGTGGTTTTCCTGACACTATAGTGCCCTGAGGGTCCCCCTCCCATGGCGCTGAAGGGGTTAAAACGCTGGTGACCTCTCCTCCCCCGCCGACGTCAGCTCCCGAGTGGAGCGGAATGTGCATGCGTCGCAGATGCGGCTCTAGCGGCTGTCAGGGAGACAGCCACTAGAGGCTGGATTAACCCTGCAATGTAAACATTGTAGTTTCTCTGAAACTGCTATGTTTACATCTGAAGGGTTAAAACCTGAGGGACCTGGCACCCAGACCACTTCATTGAGCTGGAGTGGTCTGGTTGACTATAGTGTCCCTTTAATAGGAGGAGTACAGATATGCAAACACATAACCACAGTTACACAAATAGAAAAGGGATTAGAAATGTCACATAATATCAGGGTTCTCAAATCTTATTTTTGACTACGTTGATCTGAACTGAATAACCGCTATGGTTAATGCATGAAAAGTCTATTCCCTTAACCAGACGATCTACCAATCTATCTCCACCTTCTCTACCGCCATTGTCACACAAAACCACGTTCTACTGAGTTTACCACCAACTTGCCAAATTTCGAAACAAAACAGCCCCCCTGGCAGTTTTTATTATTTCAACTTTAATTTTTACAGCACAATTGTCAGCACCCTGTTTATTAAATAAATCACATATGTTCCTCCAGAATTGATAGGTTTTTAGCTGATCCCGTGAGTCTATTGATAAATATAGTTTGAAGGTACACACAATGAAACATAACCACCACAGCTACTTGTAGTGGTTATAGTGTTTTATACCAAGTCCCATATATCAAGGCCTGCCCGTGAGTCTACCCATAGGGTCAAGCCCTGAGTCCGCCCACAAGGATGTAGTGCAGGCATAGGCAACCTTCGGCACTCCAGCTGTTTTGGACTACACCTCCCATGATGCTTTGCCAGCATTATAGGCGTAAGAGCATTATGGGGGATGTAGTCCACAACATCTGGAGTGCCGAAGGTTGCCTCTCTCTGATGTAGTGTATGTGTATAGTGGATGCAGTGTGTGTATAGTAGATATGGTGAGTGTTTGAGAGTAACGTGGATGCAGTGTGTGTATAGTAGATATGGTGAGTGTTTGAGAGTAACGTGGATGCAGTGTGTGCATGTGTGTGTAGTGGATGCAGAGTGTATCTGTGTAGTGGATGCTGTGTGTGTATAGTGGATGCTGTGTGTGTATAATAGATGCAGTGTGTGTGTGTGTAGTGTAGGTAACACAGTATCAGGGGATAGACCTAATACAGGACCTAATACAGGACCCTACACATACTACCTGTAAGCAGTCAGCCAGCCTGGGGTGGAGTGGTGTGTAGATATGTTAAGCATCAGGTGTGTAGCAGTCTTAGGACACACGGCCTATCACATGACCTTTATCTATGCTAAAATTCAATATCTTTGCTGTATATGTATGTTTAAACATAAAGGATTCTTAGTATGGCCCCGATTTAATATTGTTGGCTAAGCTTTTCATAGTTACATAGTTACATAGTTACATAGTTACATAGCTGAAAAGAGACTTGCGTCCATCAAGTTCAGCCTTCCTCACATATGCTTTTGCTGTTGATCCAAAAGAAGGCAAAAAACCCAGTCTGAAGCGCTTCCAATTTTGCAACAAACTAGGAAAAAATTCCTTCTTGACCCCAAAATAGCAGTCAGATGTCTCCTTGGATCAAGCAGCTATTACCCCACTAATTAGAAATTATATCCCTGTATGTTATGTTTTTGCAAGTATTTATCCAATTGCAACTTAAACATCTGTATAGACTCTGACAAAACCACCTCTTCCTGCAATGAATTCCATATCCTTATTGCTCTTACTGTAAAAAAACCTTTTCTTTGCCTTAGATGAAATCTCCTTTCTTCAAGCCTAAATGTGTGACCTTGTGTCCTATGTATAGCCCTGTTTATGAATAGATTTCCAGATAATGGTTTGTACTGGTCCCGAATATATTTGTATAATGTTATCATATCCCCTCTAAGGCGCCGTTTTTCCAAACTGAAGAGATTTAAATTTTTTTACCTTTCTTCATAACTAAAATGCTCCATTCCTTTTATCAATTTTGTAGCTCGTCTCTGCACTTTTTCTAGTGCCATGATATCTTTCTTTAGAACAGGTGCCCAAAATTGCACAGCATATTCAAGGTGTGGTCTTACCAGCGATTTATAAAGAGGCAAAATTATATTTTCATCTCGAGAATTTATGCCCCTATTTATACATGACAAAACCTTACTGGCCTTAGCAACGGCAGATTGACATTGCATATTGCTACCTAATTTGTTGTCTATAACAATTCCCAAATCCTTCTCGTGTGTGGTTATCCCTAGTTCACTACAATTTAGGGTGTAAATTGCTTGTGCATTCTTAACCCCGAAGTGCATAACTTTGCATTTTTCTACGTTAAATTTCATCTGCCATTTTAGTGCCCAGTCCCCCAATCTATCCAAATCCCTCTGAAGCAAGGCAATATCCTGCTCACATTTTATTTCTTTACAAAGTTTTGTGTCATCTGCAAACACTGATACATGGCTTTCAATGCCCATTTCAAGATCATTTATAAATATGTTAAATAGAAGCGGTCCCAAAACAGAACCCTGAGGGACACCACTTACCACTTTTGTCCAGCTTGAAAATTTACCATTTATGACAACTCGCTGTACTCTATCCTTAAGCCAATGTTCTACCCAAGAACAAGAATATTCATCTAGACCAATTTCTTTTAGTTTGAAGACTAACCTATTGTGAGGAACCGTATCAAATGCCTTGGCAAAATCCAAGTAGATCACATCCACTGCAACACACTGATCTATATTTCTACTTACTTCTTCGTAGAATGCAATTAGGTTAGTTTGACATGACCTATGTTTCATAAAACCATGCTGATTATTGCTAATAACACAGTTCTTCCCAATGAATTCCTGAATATTATCCCTTAATAGCCGTTCAAATAATTTTCCTTTCAAATTATGTAATATTTTTGGGTAAACTTTTCACATGATTTAAATATTCAAAAATAATGTTTTCATATTTTCATGTTTTTGATATATTTTAATATATGACTTTTTTTTATTATTTTTTTGTCAATCTTTATTTTCGGTTGGGCATATAGGTACAAACGAGCTTACAATTTTTTCAGTTTTACGCTTTACTTACCATTATGTACATTCCACAATACAAGAAACCAAAATAGTGTAGTTATATGCGCCATGCTGTTTGGAGTTGGTATCGCTAATAGGTTCACCACTATCTTCATGTCATTAAGGCTTCCTTAAACTCTGCAAAAATGCAACGGTATGGATTAGAATGATAAAAAGACTTTTACTATATACGCACACATGTAATTATATGCATCAACGAAATGACCGGCACTCAACCTTAAAATGTATATGTGTATTAATATGTATGTGTAGTTGCTGTTGTCTAATTTGAAAACCAAGAGCTTCCACAAGGAGAATGTTTCCAACGATCAGTCCTCCTGTCTTTAGGTAACTACCAAATTAATGAGATTTTTCGCAACCTTATCTTTTCACTATGGGCAATAAATACTCTGAAAGTTTATTTTTATTTTTTTGAATACCTGAAGTTATTTCCAAGATTATTCTGACACCTATAAGCTAGATACCAATTACATTATCCAAGCAATTAACCCAACATTTCACTTAAGATAATTAATGTTTTGGGTAAGGTAAAAGGAAGGTTAAATTAAGGTTGATGTTCGGGGAATTTCAAACATAGAAATTGTTTCTATTGTTGAAAGAGGCTCCAAAGCTCAGCTTAGAATTTCCTGTTAACTGCTTTGAAACCTCTTTCATTCACATAACCTGTCTTTTAAGTGGCTGTGAAAATATTTGTCAATTGTACTCAAGGTCCCCACCTACTCAATTGGTTAGTTCACTAGGCGAAATGACATAACAATTTCTGCAGTGGGGAAATTTTGGATACGTAGTATCTTTTGATGTATTCTGACTAAGTGGAATAGAATTTCAAAGCGTAGATGCAAAGTCGACAAAAAAGTTAAGTGCATTTACCCATCACACACTTTGGCACAAACTTTCTATGTAAGCAAGATGAAGGGAGCATTGTCCTAAAATGGCCAGTGTAAATATAAGAACATTTACAAAATATTCAGTGGAGTAGATCTAGGAATATCTGTTACAAAACTAAAATGACTCACCCACAGACTCAAAGGTCGTTCTCGAGCTAGGAGATAACTTTTTTATTCTCTATGGGGCTGTTTACAAAGGATATAGTAATTGTGAGATGTATATTTCAGAGATATCAAAAGCATTGCTAGGTTCCAAAAACATATGGAATATTCCCTAGACACACCAACATCAGGCTAGTGGGAAGGCCCTTTTGAGGTTACAGGAACATTCCAAGCCTTTACAGTGCGCAGTATGATTTCTCACCTGGAGTCTGTCAGTATGCTGCTCCCTGCCTCCACTACAGCTAAGTGATAGCCAAAAGCTCTCTGTCTGAGCTAGGCCCACCAATGCTGGCCTTAGATTAGGAAAGCTGGCGTAAGTTCCTAACAGGAGTTTCTGGCTTTCACTTTCAATTGCAGAGAGTGGTCCGCATTCTAAAACTGCCGAGGGAGAGCCAGGATACTCCTGGCACCATAACCACTATAGCAGGCTGTAGTGATTATGGTGCTTGGATTGTTCTTTTAATAAACATCTGACATGTTTTTGTACAATAAAAACTTTCTCCTAATTCTGTCCTCATTATGTCCACCATTGTCTCATAACTCATTGCTTGTAACTTGACATTGACAGTCATCGGTCTAGTACAGGGGTATGCACCTCCAGCACTCCAGCCTACACCTGATCACCTGATTTAGTAGCACTGCAGAGGTAGTCACGTGGCTACCAGAATGTTGCGTTCTACTTCTACTTTAGCTAGATAGTTGAACCCACACAATTTCCAATAACAGTCTTGTTATAAAATTTTTTATTAATGAGGGTTTTTATAGAAATTACTGACATAGACCCACAGCAAAGTTGTGGCAGTAAAATGTTGCATGTTGGCTTACCCTGAAGAATGATAGCCTTAAAGACAAAGTGGATTTAATGTGTACATTACACTGTTATTGTTTGCTTCTCACATAATGTAATTGTTTTGGAGTATATTACAAATCCTAAGTTCGAATTAAAGTTTCATGATTCTCACGAAGATTTTCTATTTTTATTTTATGCTTCCAACTCTTAACATTTCCTCCTCATAGCCAAGTAATTTTAAAGCAGTAAATATGCCGATTAGATCTCTGCCCCTAGGGCAAATATTTTTATGATTAATGCATAAAACTGGTCTTTGAAGCAATCTATTAGGCAAGAGTTTCAGATATCTTGAGGAAGCATTGCTTACATACAGAAAAAAAAATCCTGCTTTGCTTCATTTTTTTCTTAGGCTTTAAAAAATGTGATTATTATATAAAATGAGTCGACCAGGCATTCCGTGCCATTCAAAAAAATCCAAAGCAGTGAATCTGTCCAGTCCTACAACATCTAGAAATAGCTCTCATTTTAAAGCCACATCAATCATTTAGTATTATTATATAGGCAGTTGTTAACAAAAAAAAATTACTTGTTTCTTAAAAAATATGGTCATGGGATCATATTATTTGTTTGCAACTTGTTATGCAACCTTCTGAACGTTAAAGGGTTAAAGAGTGCATGGTTGGTGTGCCCATGTGCCCGTATTCTATAGAGGTCAGCTGGCCTGGTCCTATGTCCTGTCTGCATTATGGTCAGTATTAGGGGCGGGTGATTTCCTTCTGCTTACTGAGGAACAACCTCTATTTTCTTAGAAACAATTACAAAAAAAACCAAAAAACAATACGTCAAGCTTTATTCTCTATCTCTTTCACATCCTGTGATTTATCCACAAATATAAGCAATATTATCTTATAATGTCGAGTGCAGCACATAACCTATTCAAGGCTAGTCGTCAGTGAGTTAAAGGGACACTAGTCACCTAAACAACTTTAGCTTGAGTTAATGTTTTTATTTGGGTTTCTTTTATGCGATGCCTCGTTTTTTGTTTAATACGTGTAAATAGAGATTTAGCGAATTACATCACAATCCAGTTCGGTTCTGGCACAGCCAAAGCACACAATGCAAATGAGAAGCATTACAAAAACAACGTTTCATTTTTTCTTTCACTATGTTAAATGGCGAAAAAGGTCAAAATTATAATGACCATTGACAGGAAACAAGATGGAGGCACCTGGTTCCAAGGTAGATGTGTGGATATCTACACTTCATTTTATTGTTCAGCCCTCACAAAAAAAGATTTGCTATAAATAGGGGATAAATAATTAGAAAATTAAAAGGTGTGTGTGAAGTGACAGTTCTGCTTTAAGAACCAATGCTGGAAGACATCCAGCGGAGAAACTAATATCTTCCAATCAAAACATTGCCATGAGGTGGGAATTTAAAACCAACAAAGTTTTTTGTCAAATATTCAAATGAAAAAACAGTAGCTGGGTGGCCATTGTGCTAGTAGTTTCCCCAGTGGCCGTTTTTACATTTCTGCGGAATTGTTAAGCTCCTACTGTATAGGAGATATTCTGGTGTCTGGTTTAGCCCAACAGGAAGACACAAGCTGTGTGCTGTCAATGCAAGAAACTGTGGTACACATATTAAACACAATAGGACAGGATAATGTATCACTTAAGCGCTCTCTTTTTGTATTTCCAGGAATACTCAAAGCACTATGGTGGGAGGTCGCCCCCATTGTAACGAATCAAGGATCAAAGTATTTTTGAACAGTGTGACTTCTTACTTGGGGTCTGCTGGGCCCGCTCCCATCCTCCCATCCTAAGCAGGAACTTCTCTTATCTCTCCTGTTAGCTTTCCTGCAGTGCAGGGCTTAGATCATTGGCCAAGAGTGCCAGTTGACTGACTCAACTCAATAGCCCAGGAGAGCTAATGGGTGTTCCTTCCCACCTACTTTAGTAGTCTAAGTGGGGAGTGGCGTCTAGTGGACTCCCGAAGTAGAACTATTTAATAACTGTTCGTTACACCAGGGGTGGGCTGCCAAAATACTCCTGACATCATAACCACTATAAAGAGCTGTAGTGGTTATGGTGCTTGGAAAGCGTTAACATACTCTTGTCTATTAAATGTTTTATTTGTTTTTGTCTAATGTGTTCTATTTTACATTTATTGTTATGTAATGCAATAACTTGTTATACTGTGTTAAAAATATATCGTTGCTTAAAAAAAGTTACATCTGTGTCTCATTATATCCAGATTTTTGTTTCCATTTCGGGATCATTACTTTCTACGCATTATCAAAATATTTTTAATCTTAAAATTCAGTACTCGCCAATGTAGTGTAATGTTGAACTGGCTAAAAAAAAAAAAAAAAGTCTCACTGGAATGTTTTTTTTTCAGCACTTTTCATACAAAACACTGCCACAAAGAGAGGTCTCCAAGACAGCAATGCGTATCTGGCAGCCTTAAGTGAAACAGACTGAAGACAGGGAAGCCACTGAAGCATACACCTGTAAATCAGTGGCACTTTGCCCAAGGCAGGTACCAAAACATTAATACACAGAGGTGTGGTTGGAAGTGAGAATGAGGGAGGTTTATTACTGAGAATTGGAGATGGTTTTATGCCAGTTACTTATGCAATTGAGTTTGACATTTTTATAATGTAGTTAAAAACACAAAATCTAAAACAGTCCAACAACAATTTACAGTAAGTTTAATTACTAAGTGGCTCTGTGATGCGCACGTGATGCGCACGTAGCAAAAATCCCAGTCTCCTCATAAAAAATCCCAGTCTCCTCAAAAAAAACAACAACACTGAGACACTAGGGACACTGGCACACTACGAACACTGAGACACACCATGGACACTAGGAGATATGGGGACACTGAGATACTAGGGACACTGGCTGTAAGACATGGGGACACTGGGAGTGCCCGTGTCTCAAAGTGGCCCAGTGGCCCCATGTCTTTGTGTCCACTTGTGTGTCAGTGTCCCCATGTCACCCCGTGTCCCCTAGTGTTTGTATCCCCATGTCTCCTAGAGTCCCTTAGAGTCTTTGTCCTCATATCTTCCAGTGTCCCCATGTCATTAGGGGACACTGTGAGACATGGAGACACAGACACTAGGGGAGACTGGGAAAGACATGGGAACTCTGGGAGACTAGGGACACAGACCCTAGGGAGACTGGGAGACATGGGGACAGCGAGAAACATCGGGGACCCTGAGAGACTAGGGGCTACTAGGAGACTTGGGGCCACTGTGGGGACACAGACACTAGGGAGACGTAGAGACATGGGGACAGTGAGAGACACCAGGGACACTGAGAGACTAGGGGCTACTATGACCCTAATGTCTCAGGGTCTCCATTTTCCCCAGTGTCTGTGTTCCCATTTGTAGAGAGAGGCAGGGAGGGAGATGAAACATAGAAACATAGAATGTGACGGCAGATAAGAACCATTCGGGCCATCTAGTCTGCCCAATTTTCTAAATACTTTCATTAGTCTCTGGCCTTATCTTATAGTTAGGATAGCCTTATGCCTATCCCACGCATGCTTAAACTCCTTTACTGTGTTAACCTCTACCACTTCAGCTGGAAGGCTATTCCATGCATCCACTACCCTCTCAGTAAAGTAATACTTCCTGGTATTATTTTTAAACTTTTGTCCCTCTAATTTAAGACTATGTCCTCTTGTTGTGGTAGTTTGTCTTCTTTTAAATATAGTCTCCTCCTTTACTGTGTTGATTCCCTTTATGTATTTAAATGTTTCTATCATATCCCCCCTGTCTCGTCTTTCCTCCAAGCTATACATGTTAAGATCCTTTAACCTTTCCTGGTAAGTTTTATCCTGCAATCCATGAACCAGTTTAGTAGCCCTTCTCTGAACTCTCTCTAAGGTATCAATATCCTTCTGAAGATACGGTCTCCAGTACTGCGTACAATACTCCAAGTGATGTCTCACCAGTGTTCTGTACAATGGCATGAGCACTTCCCTCTTTCTACTGCTAATACCTCTCCCTATACAACCAAGCATTCTGCTAGCATTTCCTGCTGCTCTGTTACAATGTCTGCCTACCTTTAAGTCATCAGAAATAATCACCCCTAAATCCCTTTACTCAGATGTTGAGGTTAGGACTCTATCAAATATTCTGTACTCTGCCCATGGGTTTTTACGTCCAAGATGCATTATCTTGCACTTATCCACATTAAATGTCAGTTGCCACAGCTCTGACAATTTTTCTAGTTTACCTAAATCATTAGCCATATGGCTTATCCCTCCTGGAACATCAACCCTGTTACATATCTTAGTATCATCAGCAAAAAGACATACCTTACCATCAAGACCTTCTGCAATATCACTAATAAAAAAAGAGAATGGGTCCAAGTACAGATCCCTGAGGTACCCCACTGGTGACAAGCCCATGCTTCGAATATACTCCATTTACTACAACTCTCTATTGCTTGTCACTCAGCCACTGCCTTACCCATTCAACAATATTGGAATCCAAACTTAAAGATTGCAAATGAGGGTCAGAAATAGATTGGGGGTTTTGTAAAAAAAACTGTTGTGTGTTTTTTCAGTTTGCGCTATAATTTTCCATTCATGCCAGTTTCCTATGTAAAAACTGTTGTCAGCCTATGTATATATTGACACATTTTGTTCTGGTTCTGCCGGACTGACTTCTGGCATAATACAATGCTAGACAAAATAGACACTGAATTGTTTTTCACTTTTACACAAACACAGTGCCACTAATTGTGTAAAGATGAATTTATGGAGTGCAGTTAGTACTACATGAGCTGGAGGCACAGTTAGACATGGGGTACTAAAACTGAAAATGGTTTATGGGATAAAGTAAACTGATTGGTTGCTGGGATGGAGTGAGGGGAAGGGGGACTAAAACTGGGATCTAATAAGCAGAGTGTTACTCAGAGCCCACAAACATTTAAGTTAGCCCAGTAGATATATGAGTGGGTAGAATGCATTTCGATTAAAAAATCTCTAAAGACCAATGATTTTAATTATTATATAAGCGTGCATAGCCATGTATGAGCCATAATTTCAACGTTTCATTCCATAGAAAAATAGACTTGGGCAGCAAATAAGAAAAACGCCAGATTTGATCAATCATTCTTTTTTATTTTAATCTAGAATCACGAAACTAAATGACCATGCTCAGCCCTTGCACGTTTCAGTTGGTTAGTGATTCATGTATATTTAGTCTTGGAGTTCGGGAGTTCGGCCGATACACTACATCGAACCAAATTAGGACGAATTGCAATTTAAACCGAATCGAATCTCTAAATCTATTAGAAACTCTAAAATCAAAATTTCCTATCCAAAAAACCTTAATGCATAAATATTCCCTGATCATTTCATAGTCCGCAATAGATATACTGCAGTCATTAAACACTAAACTGCAAATGGTGGCGATTGAAGAACTGAATCTAAATAAGACATGTGGGTGGGAAAATAAATCTCTAGCCCCGAATTATAACTTTTTTTTTTATTTAATGTCAGCTGTTTTAGGGCACATTGTGTGTATAGTTATAGTTCATAAATTAAAGGAACACTATAGTCACCTAAATTACTTTAGCTAAATAAAGCAGTTTTAGTGTATAGATCATTCCCCTGCAATTTCACTGCTCGATTCACTGCCATTTAGGAGTTAAATCACTTTGTTTCTGTTTATGCAGCCCTAGCCATACCTCCCCTGGCTATGATTGACAGAGCCTGCATGAAAAGAAAACTGGTTTCACTTTCAAACAGATGTAATTTACCTTAAATAGTATCTCAATCTCTAACTTGAACTTTAATCACATACAGGAGGCTCTTGCAGGGTCTAGCAAGCTATTAACATAGCAGGGGATAAGAAAATCTTAATTAAACAGAACTTGCAATAAAGAAAGCCTAAATAGGGCTCTCTTTACAGGAAGTGTTTATGGAAGGCTGTGCAAGTCACATGCGGGGAGGTGTGACTAGGGTTCATAAACAAAGGGATTTAACTCCTAAATGGCAGAGGATTGAGCAGTGAGGCTGCAGGGGCATGTTCTATACACCAAAACTGCTTCATTAAGCTAAAGTTGTTCAGGTGACTATAGTGTCCCTTTAACACAACTCGCAGTCAAGTGTATATACTACAAAATAGCAACACTAAAAAATTGTATTATTAGATTGCCTTTTTTCTTGGTAAAATAATCTGTAAAAACTAAAAATTAGTTTTTTTTTTTTTAACTTGTCCCTTCGACTCTTCCCCTTTAAATGGGTCAAGTTGAGTGCATATTAGTCATGCATTCCGTCAGCAACTTGTGTTTTGCCAAGAGGTGGAGAATAGAAACTAAATTCCAGTAAGCAGAAAGAAAGGTAATAAATATGATCTACGTAAACAGAGCAATCAGCCACATACATTCCCCTGTCCTGCAGCTCCCTGCTCATTGGTAATGAGATTTTCACAGGGTAAATGTTTGAATTTATCATGAAATCCTTGGTAAATTAGAACAAATAAATAAATACAGATTGCATACAGATATAACTTGCAGTCTGTCAAACAAACAAAGTGACAGATTTTAACAACACATAATAACAAACTATGTCCACCCTTGCCTCTATTTTAAAATATCAGCCCATGTGTATCTGTTTACTCTTCAGGACAGAATTATGCCTTGCACATTCAATGCATTCATGCAAAACCACTGGGAGGCCATTCCAGGTATCTACTACATTTCCAGTAGAACACTTTCTTTTAGTCACCAGTCCTTCCGCCCTCCAGCATAAACCTACGTCCTCTTTTTTTGGAGCACTTCTCACGCACACATTGCTTAATTCAGTATAAGGCAACAGACATGTACGCATTCCTCTAGAACCTTGGTTAACTCTTACTGTGCTATCTGTCAGAAAAACACATCTCGCTGAAGTCCAGATCACAGCACTTACTGGATATGATAAAAATCCCCTAAAAGACTTTTAAAAAAAGAAAATAAACGCTCGCGGATCAGACTCATTACAGCATTACAAGACGTTCTACTCATTAACCCTTAAATAACCCAATGTTAAACTTTGTCTTCATCACAATCTAGTCCTTAACGTTCTCATGCCAGCCCGGAATGCCCTGCTTATTAGAGATTTGACAGGGGCTTTTCAGAGGGCATTGGCTATTCGGCTTACAATGCTTATTTAGATTTGACAGATCCACTGCGGTTCTTAAACGAGTGAGTCTTTTTATTTTGATGTAGAATCATTAAAGAACAGACAGCATAGACCAGGGGTAGGCAACCATCGGCACTCCAGATGCTGCGAACTACATCTCTCACAATGCTCTTACAGCCGTGCTACTGGCAAAGCATCATGGGAGATGAAGTCCAAA
Organism: Pelobates fuscus; assembly: GCF_036172605.1. Lineage (NCBI taxonomy): Eukaryota > Metazoa > Chordata > Amphibia > Anura > Pelobatidae > Pelobates > Pelobates fuscus. The sequence goes on from NC_086324.1 coordinate 147,683,330, forward strand.
ATATCCGGAGTGCCGAAGGGTGCCTAACCCTGGCATAGAGTGTCATTGTTCCTTAATGGTTTACGATTACAAGTCTGAATAATTCAGTGTAACTTTTTAATATTAGAACCCCGTAAACACAGAATTTCAGCCACCCCAATTCACGACTTTCAACTCCAAGATCCATATCGCAGAATCCAGAATTCGAAACTTACTTTATGGCCGGTCCTTCACATGGATGTGTCGTGGTCTAGCAAAGAAGGGGACTTCATATTTCATGTCTGTTCTCAGCTTACAGTGGTTTCCTCTGCCTAAATGTATTTCCTCTTTTGAGGTTTAGTCCTGCCCCCTTTTACAGCTTACTGTGTTTTTCCTGTCCTTTTATAATGAAACGATTTCCCAGCACTGGCTCGAAAAATGTGGGCAGGAGTTAAATGCTGTAAATGTTAATGATCGTTCACCCTCTTTCCCTTAGGATAAGAAGGTGTCCTGACTTGTATCGTTCTGATTTTGCCAAGCTTCCATTTCTGTTTAGCTTTTTGTGTGTTTTCTTTTAGCGATACAAAAAAAAAAAAAAAGGAACTTTATTCACATAAAAAGAATAATAGAAGAGAATGTACATGGTGCAATGCACAAGCATAGACAGAATTGCAAGAAAGTTATCAAACCACTGTGGTATAGGTTTGCAGCAAAAATGTTAAGGGACAATTATACCACATAACGTATGCAAACGGTTACAATTTACTACAGCTATCATCACTTTTATATTGTGCTTAGAATATTTAGCTTCTTCACTATGAGTTTGTTTAATTAAAAATCTTTACAAGGTTTCCGTGTCAACATAGGACAAAACAGCAATGTTTTGTAAAGATTGCTGTTTAGGGATACCTAAAATGTAAAAATTATGTAAATTACATTTTTCAGTTATTTGTCCATTCTTACCAGAAAACTTGGGAGGATAAAACATTTTAAAGATTATTTTAAATAGGGGTCTCAAATGTGCTAATGGAAAATAAAAACAAATTATCTGCACATACAGTTGATTGTACAGCTCTACGGAATTTGCTGGCACTATATAAATAATAAAATAATAATAATAATTGACCTAGGTATGTACGTATAATGATCAAAAACAATACCTTACTTAATGGTATTTGTAATGAAACTATAAATCAGTTTTAAAGATGCTGAGTTGGAAAAGACTGAAAAAAATTGTTAAGAAATGCTCATTTACAAGAGATTGGGTTGCTTTGAATCATTTTTACACACGCAGTTACTAATAACAAACTTCCCCATTAGCCTACCTAAACACACGGATGAAAACATGTCCAAATACATGGAGATTTGATATCACTAATGTAGAACATCTGCCTTAGCAATATCTGAAGATGGATGCTGACGTGCACGGGGGACCCAGGTAAGTGTGAAACCTTTAGAAAATGGTTTAACACTTTACCATTGGGATGTGCCAGGGGACATGGTAAGCAGCCAAGCCATTTTCGATTGGTAGTGGTTATGGTGCATACATCAATAACATATACCCTACTTGTTAAGTGTATAGTTTTTTTTGGATAACACGTGTGCACCAAATATTGTGAAAGATGCTAACATAACCAATAGCATGGTCACAAAATGAACAGACAACTGTGAATCCCTTCACTACCATTTTTTTTCCCTGCACAAATGTCTACATTACAAGTAACCGTTGACCAGGATCCTTCAAACACAGAAAATTCGCAGATGCCAACAGGACTACTGGTTTTCACCCAATCTGGCCCATTCTTGGTCTGCACACATGGCGATTTTGTGGACCTGGGCCGCGAGCTACAACTGCCTGCAATTAACATGCGCTGGCCTGACCCACTGGATTTTAATGCCCAACCCCGGCCACCTCACCCAAGACCCGCATTGCCACAAAGACACCGTTGGGAACGCCAGGAGGCCATCCGCCCTCTGGGTACATCTGGCTTAACCACCCTCTATGAGTGCAAGCTCTCAGCATATTAACGCAATGTACCTCTGAGACCCTTCTTATTTTTGTCTGCCTACACCGCTACCATGCCCATAGTTCCTGAATTTATTTTGCATGGACTTCCATGATCTACTACCGAGTAAGCCCACAAGCACAGTGGCCCGCACCATATAATTCAGAAGTTTTGACAAAATTATATCTAGGTTTTTTTTTTCACCCCCTGCATCGACTTCCGGAACTCTCGCTTGCCAACACCATGATTGACGCCCAAGGCTCACCTACACCACAGCCACGCTCATGTCTCCTAGTTTGTTGATAGGGGGGACTATTATACACACGTAACCCCATGGGCACCACAAGACTCTATCGTGTAGCCGAGAGAGGGGTGGGATTGCCATTAAAGAAAACATGTTCCCCCAATGGACACTCTGTAACTGAGAGACCATCTTCCCCCAGTGTCATGGAGTAACACTTCCGGGTTCGGCACTCAGCGGTGAGGAGCCGGACCCCGCCCCCCTCTGACACAGCTCTGACGGTATTTAGGGAGACTGGGCCAGAGAGAGGGTGCTTTGTGATTGATTGTGTGAGCTAACGTGTGAGCTGCCTCCGTGAAACCGCGGGCTCCACAGGATCAGCTACTGGGAGCTACTTCCACCAGACTTACCTCTCCACAAGCTCAGACAAGCCATTCCAGCCTTTGAGAAAATCCAAGGATTGCTGCATGCCATAAAGGATTACTGGAGAACGGATACTTTGCTACTTTACAAGTGGACCATATTTCTGAACTATTGGAGGACTACCCATATTAACCTTAAGTATATCTTTCAGCTATTTGTCTGCAATATCATTTATTAATGAACTGATGCTTGCTTACTCAAACCTTCATTGCTACAAGTTACTAATCTCATGAAGGACAACTCCCATCATGCTTATTCGCTATGAACTGTTTCTTGCTTTGCAATTACATTCAGTGCTTCAAGTAACTAATCTCATGAAGGACAACTTCCATCATGCTTATTCACTATGAACTGTTCTTGCTTTGCAAATATCCTTAGCTACTTGATTATTGTTGAAGATTGTTCTCATGAACTAATGTTACTTAATGCATCTCTGAAGGAATACTTAATAATGAACTTTGTGTTGTTGATTACTTGCACTTCTTCTTATTGGATTATTGCCTAAATGCAATTAATTTAAGTTAACACTTATTAAAACTTCGGTTGAATCAAGTTACCAGTGATTCTCTCTTTTCTTAAAGCTACAGTATTGATACTTAAGGATTCTCCATTTCTTCACTATTGTAATTAGGGAGATTACAAGCTGCAGTTGAGTTCCAATCCAAATCACCCCTAGTAGCGTAACACCCAGGTGGAGACACACCCCTACATGGTCTGGGATCTTGACCTACGCACACACCACCCACCCACATGTGAGACTAAAGAGGACCAGGGCTCACCGCTGAGCCCAGCCGGGTTGGAGGAATGTGGAGAATGCAACATAGCCGAGTGTAAGACTCTACGTGACATGTTTATAAGCTGAAGATTGCACTTTCTTTTTCTCTGCTCATATCCCCTCTCTCTTTGGGCAGCCAAGAGCCTCCACGCCACGTACATGCTCACACATGCTCACAGATGCAGGGGGCCCAGTTGCCGCTTTCAAATCCATACTCATCTAAGTTACTAAGCTGCAGGTTTGACGTTCCCAGCACTACCTGCCACGGCACCTAAGACAATTGCCTAGACAGATATGGCCAGCCACAGCCACAATAATGATGGTCAGACGGGGAGAGCTTCCTAGGCCACCCTTAACCACCCAGCGCTCCCACGTGCCACACAGCACCATTCCACTTATCCCCTTGACCTAAACACTTAAGCAGAGAAGACTAGTTGAGGGCAATCTACTGGCTGCTTGCGTTGTTTCTAACTTAGACAAGTCGGGGTTCCGATGATGCCGTGCAGGGTTAGTGACCAGGAAGCAGACTTACTCTGTGCATGTCGCAACCCTGTCGCATACTGGGGCATGCTTACAACTTTCCAATACTTTGTATAATTCTGTGTTGTTCAAATTGTTCTTATTTACTTGTTACTTACTATCTGTTGGTGCGGCTCCAACCAAAACCCCAGAGGTCAGTGTGTATAAACATAGAAGGGTAGACCTCCCAGTTCCGTATCATAGGAGCGGGAGCCTCTCACCCTCCCTACACTGACGCCTAAGTTAGACCGGAGACCTAAACTGATCTCCGGTGTTCATACCCACTACACTTTTCCCTTACACCCCCCCACCACCGTCCTTACCCTAGCCAACCTCCTACCCCTACCTACTTTATTTATTTATCCCCTCTAGGGGGCCTTGCATAGCCTGTACCCGCACAATGCCAGGACGGGCTCCATCCCTGGGGCCGACATATGTCTCAGCTCCCCTGTTCGTGGACTGAACGTCCCAGAGAAAAGATCCTACATGCTTCGACACTGCCGGAGCACACATGCACACATTGTCTACCTGCAGTAAACCCACTTCAAACTAGGCTCCACCCCAAAATATTGCAATCATATCTACACAAGGATTTTTTTAGCGACAACCCTCAGGGCAAATCCAAAGGCACAGCTATACTTGTACACAAATCCATTCCATTTGTTGCTGAGTCCAATCTGACGGGCTGGGACGGCCGCTACTTATTCATGCGGGGAAAGATCCTGGACACTCCATACACCTTTGCCAATGTATATGCCCCCAACACCGGACAGAGAAGGTTCTTGCGCTCGGCCCTTAAAATTCTCGCTGACTTCACGGTGGGTTGCCTGGTTCTGGGGGGAGACTACAACAAATTAAACGCGTTTAATTCCATCACCACTGGCCATTACATCCCCACTCAAATGCAGATGGCAAACATCATTATTTTACCAAAATAGGGCAAGGATGCTGAGCAGTGTGCAAACTATCGCCCCATCTCGTTACTAAACTGCGATCTAAAACTGTGATCTAAACTGCGAATAGGTTAGGGCCCGTTCTCCGCCAGCTACGTCCACAGACCAGTAAGGGTTCATCCCGAATAGGGAGGCACAAGACAACACTGCAAGAGTCCTGTCCCTGATACACCAAGCGCAGAGCCAATCGGAGAGCATTCTCCTTCTATGGACAGACGCGGAGAAGGCCTTCCGCAGGGTTGGATGGGACGTCTTATTTGCAACACCTACCGCACGGATATGCGTCAATGGGGTTTACACAGATACACGTAACAGAACAAGACAGGCATGCTCCCTGTCGCCACTGCTCTTCATCCTTGCCCTTAAACCATTCCTGCAGGCAGTGCTGACAAACCCTGATATTGCAGCGCTGACGCTGGGACCTGTCCACCATAAAGTAACGGCATATGGCAACGATATGCTGTTCATGTATCTAACCCAGGAGTAACCCTCCCAAACATAATGGCGGCATTCAAACAGTATGGAAGACTATCCAACCTCAAAATTAACTTAACCAAATCTATGATACTGAACGTGAACATCCTGCTATGGCGCGCTGACCCGGTCCGTCAGAGTTTCCCCTTCATGTGGAATGAGACAGCAATTGAATACCTCGGCATGTGGGTCACAGGGGATCTGGTACGTTTGTACCATGATAATTTTATCCCTACTGAACACAATCCCCAAAAACTTGGAAGAATGGGTGTTACCACACTTCTCGTGGGCCGAGTGGCCATCATAAAAATGAACATATTGCCGAGAATTCTGTACCTTTTTCATACACTCCCAATCATACTTCCTAGAGCTTTCTTTGCATCACTCCTAATCAAATTTATCTGGAAGGGAAATAACCCAGGCAGAAGTTCTCCTGGATGACACTGTGGGCGGGCTTGGAGGTGGGCACCCAGGGGCCCAGACCTTGAGCTGTGTTAGGGGCCCCAAAATTTCTGATGGCGGCCCTGATTGGAGGACTTATGGCTCACCGCACAGGACTGGACACAGGCTTATACAGACATCTGGACACCAAGGCTAATCCCAGGCATGACCCCCCAAATTTCATGACCAACACATCAAGGAACCAGCTGCAATATAAAGATTAGCACCAAGCGACAGGTTTGCTTGCCTGCATAGACCCCTGACCCTAGGGCAAAAGGAGCCTTGGCACACTGGAGGTGGGACACTGGGCACAGCTTCTCCCTATTTCCCCCCTTGTCTCCCCCCCCACACTCCCTCCCCCTCCCCGTCATCACATTACCACACTCCCTTCCCGCTTTTCCCTGACCTCAACCGACCCCAGATCAATTAAGTTTTGGAACTGGCTGACATGCACGATAAATTCTGCATCTCTGAAGCCGTGAGCTCCCATGTTTTACAACACCCATAAGCGCCCCCTACTGAGAAAGCAGGAGAATGGAGGTAGAGAGGACGAGCCAGACCGCACATATCACGAGTAGTGACCATACTTCCAGGGGACAGGTGGACACGGAACATACACAGGCCCCAGCCTTGATAGGCATGCTGTCAGTACTGATTCTGGTTATTGTATTGTTATGCTACTACCACAGAGACCTGTGAGTATCACTGCTACATGCTTGTTATTTTCCATAATGAAAAAACAAAACAAAAAAAAAACTCCACAATAAAAAAATATTTACAACAACAACAAAAATAGAATGACATTAAAGGGACACTATAGTCACCAGAACAACTACAGCTTATTGAATTTGTTCTGGTGAGTAGAATCATTACCTTCAGGCTTTTTGCTGTAAACACTGTCTTTACAGAGAAAATGCAGTGTTTACATTACAGCCTAGTGATAACGTCACTGGCCACTCCTCAGATGGCTGTTAGAGATCCTTCCTGGGTCATAGCTGCCTAAAAATTGGACATTAAACTGAAAAATACAAAGAATTAAAATAACTACAATGATTATCAAATAGAACATAAATAATATTTTAATTAAAATATAGGATGCCGTGTAACATAATGAACTATTGTTTTGCAATGTTATCACCATTCATCACATTCTCCTGAAGTGGTGTACAGTATTGTTAGTCAATCATTTTCTTCATCAAGGAAGTGCAAATGATCTGTTTTCAAAAGATAATTTACATAAACCACAGAAATTGTTTAAAATATAATATGAAGAAAAATCATATCTGTGATCAAAACTTTATGTATTCTACACTGGTTTTCCTGTTCTGCGGTTTTTCGAACTTCACACCTTTTCAGTTCTTTAATATTACCTAATACTACCAGCCCATGCCTCTCTCTAAAAATTAAAGGCTAAAAGTGTAACATAAAAGCAACAATATACTATTAGGGAAACTATTACTTTAACCTACCTACTTTGGTGCCCATCCCCCAGTGTGAGCACCGGCCTCGCAGTGGCCATCCACCTCTCTAGCAGAGATTTGAAGATTGATAATCCCAGCCAATCCAATGCTTCACACCCAGGGAGGTATTGGGAAGCTAGTGTGCATGCTGAAAATTGCTGCACTGTGCCAAACAACTGCTATGAGCAGCTTTAGATTGAGAACACAGTATGACTCAGTTCACACTAGAGATGTATTTAATTCTGCAATAGAAACATTGCCATTCCTACAAAACAGGGTTATAAGGTTACTCCAACCATTTGGATCACTTTAGTGATTTGAAGTGGTCATGGTGGTAGGAGTCAGTATGTTTCTTGTGTGCACTTAATTGCACCCCCAGCACCTGTCAAATTGGCAGCCCAAAACTCTGTACCAGGCTGCCAATGTCAATTTTGTGCATGTTTTATGTGTGTGTGAAGTCAGCGAGCACTTCACGATGGCAATAGACATAAAAATCTTCCCCTTTGCAGGCACAGCGCCTGTAAGGGGTAGACAGCTTCCACACTCCTGCCCAACGTGTGTTCCATCCCTCCTCCCTCCGTTGCATAATTGTTTTAAAAAACTAAAGAGAAAAAAAACATTCCCTCCCTCAGTCCCTGAGGAGGTGCGGACGCCGGGACCTTCGCCAGACGCTGGATTCAAGGTGAGTAAAAGACAGTTTTTTTTTTTACAGGTTTTACTCCGAATGAAGGTAGGGGGGAAGTGCCTCAAAAGAGTTAAAGTAACCCTTGAAAACAACATGACCTTTAAGAGGACTTATTTTTTTAATTTATTTTTTTACAGAAATGAATTATTGTTTTGTATAAAGGTAATTGTGTGTACTTTCCTTCATTTACATCAGGGGTAGTCAACCTGGTCCCTACCACCCACTAGTGGGCAGTTTGGGATTTTAGGTGGGCGGTGGTGGGTTCTGCAGAAAACTCCCAATGGGCCTTGATGGCCGTGGGCCAAGGTCAGCAAGGGAGATTCTTTTATTTCAATTACAAAAGAGTGTACAGATTAGAAAGTCCCCCCCCCCCCCCCCCTTCTTTCAAAACAAAGCAAGGGGAGAGAAAAGCTACCAATCAACCTGGTATGTTAGAGAAGTAGAACAATGGATAGTTTGGAGATATACCTATAGATATGTCCAAAAAACAAGGTATCTAAAGATAAAGCATAGTAATATTAGAGACACTGAAGAAGTATGTATCCTAGCATAAACAGTAATACACTGTAACTTTATTGGACAGACTATAGAGAAGATACAATTTAACAGTGTCTAAGGAATGCTTATAAAACCAACTGGAGAATCCCTAGTGGATATATCTGAACGCCCAAAAATAGGAATTAAAGCATAAAAGATGCTGTAGTATATAGATATTCCTATTGGGTAATCCACATGGGAAAACAAAGGAGAAAGACATGAGTTAGATACCTTGAATCTTATAGAGGTTGGACAGGTAGATAGAGGGAGACAGAGTAGCACAGTATTAGAAAGGACATAAAGTGTCCGTTGTACATTAGCTAAAGGATAGCTTAAAAGTATAATAGGGTAATAGGATATATGTAATGGTCTAAATAGTAGAGTGAAGGTTACAGTACCCAATAGACCTCTAGTTCTAATCTCCTATAGATTCCCCCCAACACCTTCGTGGGTGTTCTATCCTTGGTTAGCCCTGTACACTGTCCCCTTAAACTGCCGTTGCTACACTAGTCCAGCTTATAAGTTCAAATGAACAAACATAAATTTAACGAAAAAAAGGAAAAAATAATAAAAATGGTCAAATAAGGATTCCCTCGTGCATAGTGCTCAGTGAGTGCTCAGTGGGTGAGGGATCCACCGAAAGGAACCCGACGCGCGTTTCGGAGTATGATACTCCTTCGTCAGGGGCTAGAAATTGCCGCCCGATCTCCCCCCAGTATTTAAATGCGGGCTAGCCAATCAGTTGTGTTGAAATCGGTCACGTCATTGATGACGTGTCGCTATGCGATCACGTGTGATGACTGTGGGCGGAGTGAACCGCCACGTCAGAGTGATTGGCAGCCAAGGTATCTCGCTCAATTCCCTGACTACCACGGTTATGGAGAACGTTAGGAAATTAAATATAAGCTCCATAGTAGGTACAGGGACATTGTAAATCTCTCTTGATTAGCAGGACAGCATTAGTTTCTGGCCTCTTTTGAAACAGGATGCACAGCTGAAAGATGCCCTCCCTGTATATGCCTCTTTAACAGCTAGAAGAGGTAGGAACCTAAAAGATATGTTAGTACACAGCCATTTTCAAGCAAATAAATTTCCAACACATTGGCTGTCGAACAAAATTAAGGGCACCTATAGATGTGGAAGGTGTAATGCCTGTAACCATATAAGTACAAGCTCTAAAACTTTTAGCGATAGCACTCGTACAGAAAACTTTGAATCTTCATCTTTTTTCAACTGTAATTCAAAAGGGGTGATTTACCTCATTACATGCCAATGCCAACTCATGTATGTAGGGAAAACCTTCAGACCCCTTAAGAAAAGGATTCTTGAACATATTAACTCAGTTAAGACCGCAAGGAACATTGAAACTCCTGTTTCCAGACACGTTAAAACAGCCCACAATGGGGACCCCAATGTCCTCAAATTTATGGGCATTGAATTGATTAAACCAGACCAGAGAAAAGGCAACTGGGATCAACGTCTGAGAAGACGCGAATGCTATTGGATATACCGCCTAAAAACATTGTCCCCCAGGGGACTTAATGAAGGTTTTTCATACTCTCCTTTTATCTAATAAGTCTCTAAAAATAACATCTTTTAGAACCTTGATTAATATAGTTATCGCTATACCTTAGCAAGTCCAATTACTTATGAACATGTATACTCTTTAACGTATAGGTATACAACTTTTTAATCACTATAGCACCACATCTTGAAGGAATTTTGATTATTTGTCCCCCCCTCCCCCCTCCCATATCCCCCCCTCTCTCCTCACTCCCTTTGATTCTATCTCTCATGAATTCCGCTCACCTTAAGATGAAAGACTAAATATCAATAAGTCCATATATTTGTGGATTCACCCCTAATATCGTTCCTCTTATGTTAGGACATAATAGCAGATATTCTTTCTTCGTCCTAACAAAAACGGTGAGTCTATACCTCCAAAAAGACAATAAGAATCTACACCCCTCAAAAGATACTAAATAATAGAACATATACCTTTCTAACAATTGAGACAATACATTGTGAATTTACACATCCATTTGAAGATTTCATTCTATATATATTCACAGTTACCAGTCAAGTACATTATAAATTGTGTGTAGACTCTTAACATCTATTCATATAAATCGAAACTAACAGCAAGACAGACAACTAATGCTGTCCTGCTAATCAAGAGAGATTTACAATGTCCCTGTACCTACTATGGAGCTTATATTTAATTTCCTAACGTTCTCCATAACCGTGGTAGTCAGGGAATTGAGCGAGATACCTTGGCTGCCAATCACTCTGACGTGGTGGTTCACTCCACCCACAGTCATCACACGTGATCGCATAGCGACACGTCATCAATGACGTGACCGATTTCAACACAACTGATTGGCTAACCCGCATTTAAATACTGGGGGGAGATCGGGCGGCAATTTCTAGCCCCTGACGAAGGAGTATCATACTCCGAAACGCGCGTCGGGTTCCTTTCGGTGGATCCCTCACCCACTGAGCACTCACTGAGCACTATGCACGAGGGAATCCTTATTTGACCATTTTTATTATTTTTTCCTTTTTTTCGTTAAATTTATGTTTGTTCATTTGAACTTATAAGCTGGACTAGTGTAGCAACGGCAGTTTAAGGGGACAGTGTACAGGGCTAACCAAGGATAGAACACCCACGAAGGTGTTGGGGGAATCTATAGGAGATTAGAACTAGAGGTCTATTGGGTACTGTAACCTGCACTCTACTATTTAGACCATTACATATATCCTATTACCCTATTATACTTTTAAGCTATCCTTTAGCTAATGTACAACGGACACTTTATGTCCTTTCTAATACTGTGCTACTCTGTCTCCCTCTATCTACCTGTCCAACCTCTATAAGATTCAAGGTATCTAACTCATTTCTTTCTCCTTTGTTTTCCCATGTGGATTACCCAATAGGAATATCTATATACTACAGCATCTTTTATGCTTTAATTCCTATTTTTGGGCGTTCAGATATATCCACTAGGGATTCTCCAGTTGGTTTTATAAGCATTCCTTAGACACTGTTAAATTGTATCTTCTCTATAGTCTGTCCAATAAAGTTACAGTGTATTACTGTTTATGCTAGGATACATACTTCTTCAGTGTCTCTAATATTACTATGCTTTATCTTTAGATACCTTGTTTTTTGGACATATCTATAGGTATATCTCCAAACTATCCATTGTTCTACTTCTCCAACATACCAGGTTGATTGGTAGCTTTTCTCTCCCCTTGCTTTGTTTTGAAAGAAGGGGGGGGGGAGCTTTCTAATCTGTACACTCTTTTGTAATTGCATATCCACATCAGGGTTCAAGCCCACATTTAGGTGGAACTGGTACCACCATCCTGACCCTCTACCCTAGTCTCTGATTCAACAGTCTGTGGATCGGGAACGACGGTACTCTATACATAATCCTCTCATTTAAGATCCTTTTATTTCCCCTCCCGGCCCATGCAGAGCCAGCTTTGCTGTAAGCCTTCTCAGGCTGATGAGGAAATCAAGCATCTCCCTCACCGGTCCGCTGGCACTTAGTTCCAGCAGAGGGAGAGAAGGTCCTGGGAGGCTCTGTGTTCTTCCCGCGAGCAGACTGGTCAGAGCGCTGCCGTGCGCTACCATGGCAACGCTTCGATACAGTGCTGTGCTCGTAGGAGGACAGGAGAGTCAGCCTGCAGCCTGAGGAGCTGCATGCTTAAGTGAACATGCCACCACTGGACCACCAGGTCTTACAGCACTACCCCCCTCCCTGGTAAAAAGTAAGAAGGGAGGGGGAGACATTAAGATAGATTCGCCCACCTTCACACAGCATAGACCCTATGCACCCTTTACACACACACACACACACACACACACACACAGTGCCTCGTCACACACACTGCCCCCTCACTCACACTGTACTCCACACACACAGACTGCCCCCTCACACACACACAGCCCCTCTCACACACACACATACAGACTTCCCACACACACACACTGCCCTTTCACACACACACAGACTGGTCCCCTCACACATAGACTGCCCCTTCACACACCTGCACCTCTCACACACAGACTGACCTCCTCATACAAACTACATCCATCACACATAAACACACCCTTCCCCCCTCACCCACACACCACTCCCTGACATACACTGCACCTCTGACACACACTGCACCCCCCACTCACATTGTACTCCTCACACACACACACTTCCTCACACTGCACCCATCACACACACACACACATTGCCCCTTTCCCACACACTGCCCCATCACACACACTCCACCCTTCACATCACCTCTAACACACACACTGCACCCCTCACACACACATACAGCATCCATCAGACACACACAGCACCCTTCACAAACATACAGCATCCATCACACACACTGCCCACTCACTGCACCTCTCTCTCACACACACACTACACCCTTCACACACACAGCACCTCACAGACACCCATAGTAAAAAAGGGAAAAAATAGATAAATCACATATTTTTTAAATAAATAAAAAAAATCTATAAAATTAGTTACTGCTGCACTGGTGGGCGGTAAGGAAATTTTACCATCAACAAAGATACAAAAGTGGTAAGTATTAAAAGGTTGACTAACCCTGATTTACATAATCATGTGAAATGTGTTTCGGGACTTCTGCTAAAAATAAACACGAGGTTTTAATTTCTAGTACAGACTCTTTAACAGAGTTTATTTCTTGCTAGTGATTATCTGCTTAGGCAATCAAGTGTTTGAAGCAAAATAATGAAATAATGTTCTAATACAGGGCTCATAATGTCGCTATATAGGTGCTAGCAAAACAAGAAGGTTAAGAAAACCTGGGCTGTTTGGGGATAGTTGGTAGAATTTAGGTAATGGCAGACAGGGAGCGGGCATGTGAAAGAGAGGAATGGGAACAAGTGACAGAGAGGAAGAGAGTAGTGACATGTTGAGTAAGAAGACAGGTGACCAGAGTATGTGAAGTAAGAGGGCATTGTCCTAGGACAAGAGGTGGTGACATGTGAAACAAGTGGACCTGCTCTTCCTGTCACTAGCCCTCCCATGTTACTGGCCATGTCTCCCTGTCACTGGCCACCTGAAAAAAGGAAACCCGCGACATTGCAAGTAACTGATGGAGGGGGCAGATACACAAAAGCATTTATGTACATTGGCTGCATATCACTGGCCATGTCTCCATGTCACTGGTCATCTGGTGAAAGGAAACCAATGAAATGAGAAGAGAAATGGCAAGTTAATCAGGGAGGAGATAGATGGGGAGCGGGACCTGAGCTCTATGGCGGCTAGGCATTCCTTATATGATCTCTTTATTCTGTTCAATAACCGATTACCAGTCAAACAAAAAACACAAAGTCAGTGACCTCACTGCCCTGTTCCCCTCCTCTGGGCCGGCATGGGTTATCGCGGTCCCCACTGGCTTGTAATACATAGCAGCATGGATTTCTTGCTGCCATACCTGCCAAAACTCCAGACACAGCTCAATTCTGCAAGACGGCAACAATGATTTCTCCTTGTGGTCTCCAACATATGCAGCCCAGGTTAGACCATCCTGATCCAGTGGAACCGTTTCTGGGCCTGGAAGCAAATATATAGACCAAAGTTTCAAGTTGAGCAAATAAGTCCAGATAGTAAAACAAGTCCAAGTGATAATGTGGAGATACACTTGCCAGGAGTGCTTTTCTACCAAATTCCTGCGTAATTCCTCAATGGGCATAGAAGGGTGGGTACAGCAGTAGAATCCGTATGAAACAACAGAAAGGAATAATAGGGTAGTATGTTCTTGCAGGGGATAATTAAAAGAAATACGATAGAGTCCTACTCACGTTTTATGGAGCTGTAACTAGCTCCAGTATGAATGGCATACAGTGGTACAATCCCCCTTGCAATGATACGTAAGAAAAATGTCTTTGTAGTATGTAGACCATAAAATATAAAAAGAAACAATAATAGTGCTCACTGAATAAAATACCATTGGGATAAATGAAAACGTATTCAAATTTTCCAGAGCAGGCAGACTGCCCTATGGATAAGGCGTGGGTGGTATATTCCCGACTAGGGATGTCTTGAGAGTAGTACTTACTGGAGATAAAAGTCAGGTGCTAGGCAGTATAAGATAAAATAAAGTAAAATAGCCGCGATGGTAAAATGTAGAAAAAAAGAGTAAAATGGCACAATCTAATAAAAGTATAAAATAAGCCAAAAATACCTTTATTCATACAGAAATAAAAACAGTATAAAACAGCATAGATAATAACCACAACGCGTTTCGCCTTTGGGGCCTCTTCAAGTGGAGATAAAAAAAAGAATGACCTGACACATATGGGTTTATATAGGGGAATGAAAGATTAGCAATTTAAAATTGGCACCAAAATGACAATGATTAGCATAATGGTAATTTATTAAATTTACTTGGAAATTACTTTCTATATATTAAGTGAGGATAAGTTAATATTTAGGTTATATTTGTATTTAGAAATTAAGCTTATTGGTTTTTAAAACGTATGTATAAAAATGGTCAAAATGTAATAAATTACCATTATGCTAATGATGTCATTGTGGTGCCAATTTTAAATTGCTAATCTTTCATTCCCCTATATAAACCCATATGTGTCAGGTCATTCTTGGCAAGGGATTGCTGATCTCGTAGCTCCTTTAGCTCAACTCCCTCGTGCACCCTTCTGTGATGCCGGGAGACAGAATATGACGTCACTCCGGCCTCGGCATCAGTAAGCATTGTGCAAGGGAGTAGAGCAAGATTACATCTCCCTCGCCATCTCCATTCCGCGCCCAGCAGCCACAGGAGCTCCCTTACCAGTAGCACAAGAGCCTCCACTCCCCCCAGCAGCACTGGAGCCTTCACTCCCCCCAGCAGCACTGGAGCCTTCACTCCCCCCAGCAGCACTGGAGCCTCCACTCCCCCCCAGCAGCACTGGAGCCCCCACTCCCCCCTCCAGCAGCAGTGGAGCTCCAACTGACTCCTCAGCAGCACTGGAACCCCCCCCCCTCTCCAGCAGCACTGGAGCCCCCTCTCCCCCCCAGCAGTTCTGGAGCCCCTACTCCCCCCTCCTTAGCAGCACAGGAGCCCCCACTTCCCCCTCACCCACAGCAGCACAGAAGCCCCACTACCCCCTTAGCAGCACAGGAGCCCCCACTACCCCACAGCACAGAAGCCCCCACTCCCACTGCCCCCGCCCACCACAGCCACAGGAGCCCACACCCCCCTCCTAAGAAGCAGAAGTGCCCCCACTAACCCCCCAGCAGCACAGGAGTCACCCCAACAGCACAGGAGCCCCCACTCTTCCCCCTCCAGGAAAGAAGCCAGCTGTACAGTGTGTGTGTGTGTGACTGTCAGTGAATGTATGTCTGTCTGTCTGTCAGTGAGTGTGTATGTCTGTCTTTCAGTGAGTGTTTTTGTCTGACAGTGTGTGTATGTCTGTCGGTGTGTGTGTTTGTGTGTCTGTATCAAAGCAGTGCGGATCTATGTGTCTGTGAGTGTTTCAGTGTGTGTATGTCACTGTATGTGTGTATGAGAGTGTGTGCCTGTCAGGGAGTGGGTGTGTTGGTTAAACAGTGTGTGCCAATGACTGTGTATCAGTTAGTGAGTGTATGTCAGTGCATGTGTCCGTGAGGATGTGTCTGTCAAAGTGTGTGTTGGTCTTGAATAGTAAGGGGAGTGGGGGGGGGACAAAAATTAGATTAGAGGGGGTGCCCGAGTTTAGTCCTGCTTAGGGCAGCACAAATCCAAGATACACCACTGCCAAGACCTGAAAAGCAATACATAAATGTGGACCGCAAGACGTAGTCCCAATATCAAGTATATCTTGAATAATTATTTTACTTCTATTAATTATTTTCCTTATGTTTCTTAAGTCAATTATTGTAATTTACTCATATCCCAAGTGTTATGTTCTAGCATAAATGTGCACAGCCTAGACTTGATGCGCTACATGCTAGGTGAAGGCACACTCCATATAGGCCAAGTTCTTTCTTAGAGGAGCCCACGAGTGATAACCAGAGACAAACGGCAGCATTATGTTTATGTTTTATGTGTTAGCTAGGCAGTAGACGGGCTCATGTTTGTTGCCAACTACCTACATATAGAATACAAAAGAGTAACTATGTGTCCAAATCTCACAGGAGGTGAAAACCGGATACACAGAGGTCAGTATGGTGGTTCAAGATCCACCAAATAAAGGGCTTGGACCCAAAATCTAATATAGAAAGGTAAAATAATAAATAGAGTCTCAGAAAGAATGGGACTCAAAACTGGTTTTAAACAAAGTAAAAGAGAAAATAATAAAACATATCGTGACTCAGGAAATCAGCACTGAGTACTGGTCGTGGGGATTGCCAACATAATTAATCACATAAAGGTTCCAACAATTGCCGAGAAAATAATAAATACTTTATTCGTAATAGATTAAAAGGCACTATATATGGAACAAGTACTGTGAGGCAAAGAAATAATAATAGTAAGACTACGGTCGTGTCTGTGTCTAGAAATAAGGCACAGATACAAATCGTGATAGCACACGTACCAAGGTCAGTAGGGGAGGTTAATAAGACTCAGTGAAAAACTGACGACGACACTGGGACAGAATTAATGGCTATAGTACAGATAGATCTGGAATACCAGGGGAGCGTAGGAAAACCAAAGGAGATAAGAAAAAAGAGAAAAACTAGATTCCTCAGCGGTGGGCAGCAAATGCTAAATATAGCAGAATGCTACCAGCTGCATATATATACAGAGCTAATCCGTCCTATTGCTCCTAGGTAAAGCACCTTCGAGGGTGTTCTATGCTGTCCCTAGTGAGATATAGGAAAAGACTCAACAGTCATCAATTAGTGCTGAAAACAGCAAGTAACTTAGGACTGTGCAGATACAGAGCTAATTTCCCTATTACTCCTAAGCCAAACACCTTCAAGGGTGTTCTATGCTGTCCCTAGTAAAGTGTCGAATCAAAACTCTCCCAATTGCCCACTGGACCATATAATTCAGAGCTGAAGGAGGAAAAATAAAATAAAAGTTAAACACCTAGTGCCACCATGTGTAAAAAAACAGGAACCAACAAGAAACCCGACATGCGTTTCGGTGCGTTTAGTTGCACCTTCGTCAGGGGCTCAGAGTACCTCAGTAAATGAAGTGACTTATAAACGTTCCATAAGCCAATCCATTTAGTCCAAAAATCACCCGGAATTTATTGACAGGTGTGCAAGGAGGCGTCATGTGGCTATGGCTCCTTCCTTTGCCCTACGTGAATGTCGTTGGAGGGCGGAATAGGGGAGGATAGAGAATGCCGCGTCATGTGGCTACTGGCTCCACCCATTGGACAAGGAGCCCACATCCACGTCTTGCAGGGACGGCTCATCCCTTAGCCCTACATACGTATCGATGATGGGCGGGATAGGGGTGGATGAGACCACCGCGTCATGTGGCTGGCTAGTAACTCCTCCCATTAGAAGATTAACCAAACCCATTGTCATACTCATGTAGGGAAAAGACAGGGAGAGGGAGGGATCAAAACAAACAGGGCGCCTCTCAATATCCCGGTGGGTCCTCCCATATCAGACATATGCCAGGGCAATGAAGACCTTCGTTGCACAATTAATACCCTGGGAACTTAATTCTAAAAAATAATAAATAAGGTGACACTGTTGATAACTCTTCACATATAAAAGTAGTTAAATCGGGTATGTATCAAGAGAATACTTAGAGGCACATATTATTGGTATTTAGACTGACTGATTCAACATAATATACCCAGTTCTATGATGTCGTTTAACTGTACATGTACCCCTAATAATGCAGACGCCTTTTGGTATTGGTAACTCCAATAAAAAAGAAATTGAAAGAAAAGAAAAGAATGCCTACTTCATATATTAATATTGTATTAATATATTAATATTTAGACAGACAGCATGTGCTGGAGTTATGGCTGTCTAAGGAACAATGCAGTTAGAAAGAGCAGGAGGCTAGGCAGCACTCAGTACTAGAAAGCACTGCATACAAGCAAGATCTAAATCCTCCAACCCTTCACGTAATGTAGAAGAGCTCAAATAACTGGACTTATAACAATTTCCCATGTCCCTCTGGCTTTAATTGCTCAGAATTAAAACAAAGCTGCCTAGGTTACTTTAAACATGTGTAGAATTAAAATATCAGACGTGACATGTTTCACTCTGTTGCGCAAGGCTGTTGTGTTGATCTATTGCCAAGTACAAATCAGAGACAGGAAAGGCAGCTACTTGGTTTGACATGTTTTGATTGGAATGATAGCTTCCCCAGAGGTTATGTGGACTTGGCAGTAATTGTGAGTGGATACAAGCATTAGAAACATTAGAAACACATAAAACTGCAATTAAACATAGTTAGGTTTAGAACAATTAGTGGAGAACGTACAATATACACAGACAAATACAAGAGGTCGAGAGAGCCCTGCCAGTAAGCTGATAACTAGCCACTGAAGCTCTTTTATACAAAGTGCTTAGCTAGATAGCTCGTGAGCTTACAATCTAATGGATACAGTGGAGATTTGAGACAAGAGGTAGCAGGGAAAATGTTGAGGTGATGGCTAAAAGAAGTTGACAGAGAGTATCAGCTATTGGTAAAATATAAATGGAATGGAGAGGTAATTGAGAGAGAATCTCAAACAGCTGGAGGAGCATGCTATATATTTAGGGGTGAGAAAAAATGCAGCTCTTCACTATCGCTGCTCCTATGAGTATGAGTGTGACGTGAGGCCTGAAGAACAGAGATGGAGATGGAACCATTATATGAACGTATTTACAGCCAGGAGGAGCATAGGAAAGGGGGGTAGAAGTTGAGTAGCAATTGATATAAGCTCTTGTACTTACATTTAATGTGTGAATCCTCAGAGTTATAACCCCTTTGCCCTATTCTTCCATTTCTACCTCCTGCTCTTAAGCTAAACAAACAAGTGATGCATGACTGAAATGGAATGTTGGTCAAACCGAAAGACAAGATCTCCATGGATATTTAGGATTTATGTAATTCACAGGAACACTCTCAGAGAATTGAAATAAGCTGTTGATACTCACTAAGATTGCTATGTGGGTGTCCACTGAAAAAGGCAACGTACCATTTCTCTCTTCTTATTCTTTATTATTATACTTGTATATTCACCCCCAATATCACTGCCAAGGCATGATAGCATGCAATATTATTAATTATAATCATTACTATTAGCATTTACATGTTAATTCATTAGAACTTTCATACACTGCACAAACTGGGCAGATTGTGGTACCATCTTGGATTCATGCTCCCAACACATCCACGTTGGGCCCAAGAGCGTTGTTCTCACAACAACTGGATGTTGTCACGAACGCACACTACTCCAAGGGTGTTTACGACTTGGTTTTGCCAAGGTAAAATCCACTATTTATCTGCGCACTAGACCAGAAATATTGATAAAAATCCCCCTTAACACCACCCACATTAAATTAAATTAAATAATATAAATAAAATTAGAACTCTGCCACCAATAAGACAATTTATAAATGGGATGACTTGGTCCACTAAGCAAATTAGACTAACAAACCACAAAATACGATTTAGCACAAAATCCATGGAATTCACAATTACCAATTACCGTATATACTCGAGTATAAGCCGACCCGAATATAAGCCGAGGCCCCTAATTTTACCCCAAAAAACTGGAAAAACTTATTGACTCGAGTATAAGACTAGGGTGGGAAGTGCAGCAGCTACTGGTAAATTTCTAAATAAAATTAGATCCTAAAAAAATAAAAAATTATTGAATATTTATTTACAGTGTGTGTATATAATGAATGCAGTGTGTGTGTATGAATGCAGTGTGTGTATGAGTGCAGTGTGTGTATGAGTGCAGTGTGTGTGTATAAATGCAGTGTGTGTATGCGTGCAGTGTGTGTATGAATGCAGTGTGTGTGTATGAATGCAGTGTGTGTGTGTGTGTATGCAGTGTGTGTATGAATGCAGTGTGTGTGTATGCAGTGTGTGTGTGTATGCAGTGTGTGTATGAGTGCAGTGTGTGTGTATGCAGTGTGTGTATGAGTGCAGTGTGTGTGTATGCAGTGTGTGTGTATGCAGTGTGTGTATGAGTGCAGTGTGTGTATGAGGGCAGTGTGTGTATGAGTGCAGTGTGTATGAGTGCAGTGTGTATGAATGCAGTGTGTATGAGTGCAGTGTGTGTTTATGCAGTGTGTGTATGAGTGCAGTGTGTGTATGAGTGCAGTGTGTGTATGCAGTGTGTGTGTATATGCAGTGTGTGCGTATGAGTGCAGTGTGTGTATGAGTGCAGTGTGTATGAATGCAGTGTGTGTATGAGTGCAGTGTGTGTATGAGTGCAGTGTGTGTATGAGTGCAGTGTGTGTATGAATGCAGGGTGTGTATGAGTGCAGTGTGTATGAGTGCAGTGTGTGTATGAGTGCAGTGTGTATGAGTGCAGTGTGTATGAATGCAGTGTGTGTATGAGTGCAATGTGTGTATGAGTGCAGTGTGTGTATGAGTGCAGTGTGTATGAGTGCAGTGTGTATGAGTGCAGTGTGTATGAATGCAGTGTGTGTGTATGAGTGCAGTGTGTATGAATGCAGTGTGTGTATGAGTGCAGTGTGTATGAGTGCACGGTGTGTGTGTGTGTGTGCGTGTGCGTGTGTGTGTGTGTGATGGAGAGCATTGGTGGGGGGTGGGCATTTTTTCATTATTATTTAATTATTATTCTTTTAATATTTTTTTTTCTGATATTATTTTTTTTTATTTTATTATAATTTTTTGATTTTTTTTTTCGTCCCCCCTCCCTGCTTGTTAGCTGGCCAGGGAGGGGGGCTCTCACTCCCTGGTGGTCCAGTGGATGGGCTGTAGGAGGGGGGCTGGCAGAGAGCTGTTACTTACCTTCACAGCAGCTCCTGTCAGCTCCCTTCTCTCTCCTCCGGTCCGTGCAGCTCCCAGGTCAGCTCCCTCTGCAAGTCTCGCGGCCGCGCGGCGCGTTGCCACGGTAACCCGTGGCAACGCTCTGCCTCCTCTTGATTTTTCCTTTTTTTTGTTTTAGGATTAAATATACATTTTTAATATTTATAAGGTCTCTCTTTTCATTTAGAGGAGTTTAGGGTATACTGTTTCCCCTTTTTGGATTTATTTTTAACTATATATTAATTTGTTGAGGTCTCCTTTAAGAATTTCGAGCATAGGCTTTAGAAGGCTTTTGGGTGGTCATTTAGATAAATATTTTTACTGTATTGGATATTTATTATGTGATAGGAAGTTACATATTAGTTTTCTAGTTTATTTTTAAATCTTTAGAAGTCACTTGGGTGGTCTTTTAGATACATGATGGATATTTTGTGGACAGTGGAAGCACGTTCTGTTTTCTGTGATAATTGAAATGCAAGATGCATATGTGTAATATACATTTTCTCTGTCTTTGTATGTTTCTTTTTTGGATTTACAACTTTGGGACTATAAAAAATGAGATATGAGGACTCTAAACGGTGCACAAGGTTTTTTTTGGTCTCCCGGTGATGGAAGAAATATGCCGTTTCTGTACACATGCGCATAAGGAAGGACGGCACATGAAAATGAGGCTTGGAACGCTATTTCTAAAGATGAAGTGCAGCTGATTTCCCCCCGTTGATGATAGGTGGCTGGTGAAGGCTGGAGCCTCACCCGGTGATTTAAAACAACGCCGGAGGAAGGAAGGATCACACTGCATGGGAGATTCCTGAAGTTATTACCCCTGAGGAAGTCCGGTTGAAACGGACGAAACGCGTAGGGTTGGGCCATTGTAGTGAGATTGTTTATATTATATTTTATCTTTTGATTGTTTGTTATTTTTATTTTTATTTCTGTATTAATAAATAGTTTTTAAGCTTAAAGCCATATCCTTTACATTCTTCATCTCCTTATTTATACTACTGGAGGAGGATGGTGGAGGAATACATCTTGTGGTATGCCTATAACACCTTAACGGGTGAATATTCTGTATTGTTTTTAGTACACAATGGTCTTCTGACTGCTAATGGTCACTTAGCATATCAAAAGAATCCACTATCGGGGTGTGGCCAACTGCTGCACGGAGAAGTCACATGGTGTGAGAGTTCCGTGAACCACCGGGCCCAAAGCGACTCAAAATAAGCCAAACAAAGTACAAAAGCCCATATTCTGGGGGAATATTACCCAGATGGCACCCTCCAAACAGCTGTAACTCACCAATCTAATGCGGCAGAGCAAAAAAGACCGCATGAGGCAAATACAAAATGGCGACGACATCTTACCGCACTCACCTGCTTCTGAAGGCCCAGCGGAGTTGGAGATGCTTCCGTTCTCTCTGGATTACATCCCTGTAACAAACAAGAGCTTGCACCTTATGCTACAGGAACGTAAAAAGTCTCTCAGAGCTGACTTTCGTCAAATAACGGCGGATCTCTGAAAGGATATCCAAGACCTGGGAGGCCGCACCAGCCACTTAGAGACTAAGAAGGAGGAACTTTGTTCCGCTCATAATGAAGTGGTGGACAAATTAAAAAGTTTGGATGAAGAACAGGCCGCGATGAAGCTGAAAATAGCCGATATGGAGGACGGAGCTAGGTGTAATAACATCAGCTTCCGAGGCATAGCTGACTCTGTCTCCACAGAAGCCTTACCACAATATCTGAAGGCTCTGTGCAAGGCCCTGGTACCGCATCTGGCTGATGGAGCATGGATGTTCGATAGGGTACACAGACTCCCTAGGTCGGCTAGATTTACGGCGGACACCACAAAGGACAGTATTGCCCACTTCCATTACTACAGCTCCAAAGAGGAATTGCTGAATGCAGCGAGGAAGCTTACAACATGACCCGTACCAAGGGATAAATATCTTTGCTGACCTCTCTAACACTACCATGGCACAAAGGCGAGAATTTGTTAATGTGACTAAAACTCTGCAGAACAACAACATCCCGTATAGATGGGGGTACCCGACTAAACTTCTGGTGTGGCACAGAGGAAAATCAGTGGTTATCCTAGAACTGGAGGTGGGAATGGCGAATCTTAAGGAATGGGGACTTCATCATGCTATGGGCCAGACCTCGCCTCGAAGACCATCACTGAAAATAATAAGACCGGAATTGGACACTAGTAGGATCTCCGGTGAGGCCTAACGCACATTCAGCACATTGAGGGTCCATTAATGGTGCCCTGCAGCTGCACCTGTCACTTGAGTATCACAATATGTTTATTGGTGTTAAGTTGTTAGCTTAGGTTCCTATTTTAAGTATATGAAGCCAGATAATGAGGTATGTGCAAGGTCAAATGTGTATAGATAGATTACCGGATTAATGGGCCGCTATTGGTGCACAGCAGCCAAACCAACCACCTGAGTATCTCCATACACTTACTGCTGTTCAATTACTGGACTTTGTTAACAATCTATGCAGATTGTCCCAGCTAACGCTGCCCGAAATGAGACTGGTCAAATATATACAGCTGAGTTGGAATTGTCTATAGCACTACTCCATGCCGGCCGAGCAACTCCGGCCAAATTCCCTGCAAGCCGCACTTAACTTATGCGCACGACATCCGTCTCCCTCAGAGAGGTTGAAAAATCTTTTATCCATAATCAAGGCAATGCACTATATTTCTTGCGGGGTACTTAGCCCACCCGAGGCCCACCCAAATGCATGCATAACTATGCAACACTATCTCTCCCGGACCCCACCAAACTAGCACCACCTCGCTGGGAATGCTAACACTGGGATTTAAGTACCAAACTGTCACTCAGATGCATAACACGGTTACGTGATAGGGTAACCATGTACAAGGGGGACAACCTGCAGGACACCACACAGACGATCAATATAACCACACAACAAGTGCTATTGGAAGATATATGAACATCTCATTGTATGATCGTGGTGTCTCAGCTAATTTGTGTGGAGCAAAATGTATGCATGTAAATTTTGAAAATGTAACATTAACCCCACTCCCTCTATCATGTAAGCTCATTGAGCAGGGCCCTCAACCCCTCTGTTCCTGTGTGTCCAACTTGTCTGGTTACAGCTACATGTCTGTTCGTCCACCCATTGTAAAGCGATGCGGAATTTGATGGCGCTATATAAATATCATAATAATAATAATTCCATCCTACATTGTAACCTGCACTCCCGGAGCAGGAGAGAGAAAAGAAACCTTTTACTCAGACAACTGTAAATCTGATGCTGTCCAGTATTTGTAATGTGATATGAACGTTGTACGTGCACTGTGAACTAAGAGGAAAAATTTTAATAAAAACAAGAGATATTGAAAAAAAAAAAAAAGAATCCACTATCTATGAGGGGATACGGGAACATGGTTGATTTTCCAGTTAGTTTACATTGAAACCAGACTTAGAGAAAACTCTTGTGTAACATTTCGCACCTGTCAGGGGACGTCTGGTTGGATTCACAGCTTGAACACAAGAATTCTATCACATTCCTATACAATCATCATAACCCCTCTCTTTCTGAAATAGATCATACCACATCTACAAGGTAGCCAATTGATGTATGCACTATACAAATCTTATTGATCAGCAATATTCTATAGTGCAACAATGAATTATGTGCCCTTGGCGTGACAGATGTCACCAGACACCGGAAGGAATTGTAAATAAGAAATTTGTCACTGATGGAGTCCTGTGCACCATGAGATACAGTGAGACCCTTTTATATATATCGAAACCTACTAAAACATGTACAAACAGTGTACCCTTTTAACCAATCAACTAACCAATCAACTAACTCCCCTTACTCCTATATTAACTAAGGCCCATTATCCTTAATGTTCCTTACCCCACTCCGCCACTGTGACCAAGCGGGGAAAAAAGGCTACAAAGGGAGCGAGGGACCAACTCTGCTAGGTAAGAAATTAGAATGAGTAATCACAAAATGGCCGACCATTTATATCAGCCAACCCTCAAACACTGATCCACCAATCCCCTACTGCTCCTGTCCCCTAGCCCGCCTCCTAGCCCTGTCAGGGCCCTATTCCCTAAGCTGCACTTTCTCCATGGTCTTCATTTTTTTAGTACACAAACACTCTTAAAGGGATACTATAGTCACCAGAACAACTCCAGCTTAAGGTAGTTGTTCTGGTGTGTACAGTATGTCTCTGCAAGCTTTTTAATGTAAACACTGCCTTTTCAGAGGAAGGGTAGTGTTTAAATTGCTCCCTAGGGACACCTTAAGTAGCCAGTCCTCAGACAGCCACTAGAAGAGCCTTCCTGGGTCAGTGCTGCACAACGTGCATGAAGACGCTGAACTTTCCCTATAGAGGTGCATTGATTCATTGATTGGCCTTTGGCTCCCCCCTCAGAATTGACAATCTCAGCTAATTCAATGCTTTCCTATGGGAAGGCATTGGATTGGCTAAGATGATCAGTTTTGATTATCTTAGCCATGGAGACAGATCAGGGGCGGAGCCAGCGCCGGCAGACTAGCGCGGCACTAGACAAAAAAGTCTTCTACCTTTTAAAAGGTGGCAAGTGTGGGCCGGGGGACTAACATGTTTTTTTGGCACTACAGAGTCAGGAATACACGTTTGTGTTCCTGACCCTATAGTGTTCCTTATCATAATTTTTTTTTAAAGTCCCTGTTATGTTGCAACACTGTGTATAGTAGAGCAAATCGTTTGAATATAAATAAATTCATAAGTGACTGCATTCCACACACAAAAAAAATGTGAGTATTGAATGAACCTCAAGGGATAGAGAGGGAGAAATATTTTGGGGGTTTTCAACAGCAATTTATACTTATAACAAATATTTCTTCATACGATTAAACACCTGATAATGTCTATACATGTTAGCCCATATTGTATTAGTGTTGCGGTCGCCGGCCCGCCGAATCTCACGGCCGTGCCTGACCGGCACAGCCTCGCCGACAACACGAGCTTACCTGCTCGTCGGTGAGCCGGGAACCGCTACCCCAGGTCTTCCGGGCATCACGCCCAAATCCAAGATGGCGCCGACCGCGGGGTCGCGTCTATCACTAGCCCCGCCCCCGGGAATTATACCAACGTGTGCGTGACATCACGACGTCAACGCACACGCACGTTTTGGGTCGCCCTCTGACCAATCAGAGCATAGAGAGGGATATTTAAATCCCTAACTCACCCCAGTACTTTGCCCTGTCGTGGTTTCCGTTTCCTGGTTTCCTCAGAGTGCTCAATATTCGTATTTCTGATTTCCTGGTATCCTGATCTTGGCTTTTCCCTGGTTATTCTAAATTCTCGTTTCCCTGACTAAATTCTCGTTTCCCTGACGTGTTTACGGTATTTTGTATTTTCTGGCTTCCCTGACCTCGGCTTTCCCTTTGACCTTTCTCTGTCTCTAGCGTATTAGTCCGGCCATTCTAAGGTCCAGTTTACGCTCTGTCCTTTTATTTCCCTTTCCTTGTATATGTATATGTTTACATAGTTTCTGCGTGCTGTACCACACTAGTAGTCGTGACAATTAGTGACTAGTTAACTATATGAACCATCCAGGATGTATAATGGAAAAATTCTCAACTGACCAAAGTATTAAGCTGTGCATTTAGCAAGAGCATCACTGCTACTTATTACAAAATTGGCAAACAGCCTAGGAGGAGACAGTACATTTTATATACATAAGGAATAGATGGAAAGAAATGGATGGATGTTGTAGATGTAAAACACTGTAATCCAAAACTTGATATTCCTGTGAATTATTACTTGTTCGAGTTTTTCATAAAAGCATGCCATAAGCAGTGTTTTTAGCTCTCAATGGGGTAAATGTGAACTAAAAAACCCTTAAGGACGAAGTCAATTGTACACGTTCTAAACAAAACAAAATCAAAATAAATCTAGTAATACAAGTACCAGCGCTTATTTTTAAAAATAGAATTGGATCACAATATGTCTGTTTTTAAATAATCAGCTGCTATACATTCAAGCGATCCCTTACATCACCAACATCAAATACAAAAAACAAAACGAATGTAGCGCTTTAATAATAAATAAATCACCTTTAGTTTAAATTGGACTGAGGATTTCCCTTATATGCTCAATATGTGTGGGTATCTACAAAAGATAATTTTACATAGTGTAGGTCACATATAGCAATATAATATACTTATCATTACAAATATTACACTCACAAACGGAGAGCTAAAGACCCAGCTCTGGTTTGGATCACTTCTGGGTCCGTTTAGGCGACCCACCCTTATTGCCGGTATAGGTCTTGTCCTGCAAGAAAGGGCAGAAGCCTTAAGCAGCTGTCTGCAGGGACTCTGAAACAAAAAAGAATGATGGAAAACACTTATTATTAAAATCAAAATAAAGTCTAGAATTTGACTACCGGTATATGTCTGTTCAAATATAATTCGCCACTTTTTTTATATTAAGCTCACCCACATTTATTATATATAATTTTGTTCAGTAGAAAAAGAGATTTTGTGTCACATCAAATATTTATATATGAAATCAAAATTTCAGAAGAATTAAAACGAAAAAAGTGTGAGACATGAAGACATTAGTATTTTCCTAGTTCTGCGTGGCATTTTAACTTTGAATGTCATAATATAGTTAACTTCTACTGCAATAAAATACATATATTTGTGTTCAGCGATATCTCACGAATAAAACTGTAACCCCCATGTACAGGTTTTATGGAGTTTTGGAAAGTTACAGGGTCAAATGTAGCACGTTTTCCCCTTTCCAGTTTTTACACATTGAAGTTTACCTGGTTGGCTATGTTGCCTTTGAGACGTTATGGCAGCCAAGGAATAAAAATTACCCCCATCATGGCATAACATTTGAAAAAAGTAGACAACCCAGGGTATTTTAAATGGGGTTTGTCCAGTCTTTCCTAGTAGCCACTTAATCACAAACACTGGTCAAAATTAGCATTCATATTTTTTTGTGTGTATTTTTCACAAATACGCTGCCCTTTTGCAGATGATATCATCAGCATTATATGTTTTAGTGCTCTAAAACACTCATATTTATGTTCAGTAATGTCTCACGAATACAACAGTACCCCCATGTCCAGGTTTTATGGTGTTGGAAAGTTAGAGGGTCAAATATAAGACTTACCCATTTCGGTTTCTGCACATTAAAATTTGCCAGATTGGTTATGTTGCATTTGAGATTGTGTGGCAGCCCAGGAATGAGAATTACCCCCATCATGGCACACCATTTGAAAAAGTGGACAACCCAGGGTATTCAGAATGAGGTATGTTCTTTCTTTTTTAGTAGCCACTTACTCACAAACCCTGGCCAAAGTTAGCATTCATATTTGTTTTTTGCACAAAACTGCACTTTCAATTGATGATATCATCGTCGTGATATGTTTTACTGTTTTACAACACTCATATTTGTGTTCGGTGAATGTCATAATATGGTTAGCTTTAACTGCAATAAAATACACATATTTGTGTTCAGCGATGTCTCACAAGTACAACTGTAACCCCCATGTCCAGGTTTTATGGTGTTTTGGAAAGTTACAGGGTTAACTATAGTACTTGCAAATTACATTCTCTGGACTTTCTGCCTGGGTTGCCAGGCAGGTCCCTCAAGTTTTAATTAGTAAAATCAAATAATTATGTAAAAAGATTACATTAAAATACAAATAGAATTTAAATATCTAAACTTACGAGAAAAATAGACCACTTATTACATAACCCGACCAAGAAAAAAAAAAAAAAAAAAAACAAATACATAAAAGGAAGGTTCTTACATTGGGTAGAAGCAGGGAAAGAAAAACAAAAAGCAAAAATGAAAACTAGCTGAGGACATTTTATCAACATACAAAAATTAGCAACATTGAGCATCAAAAGGCTAGATGAAGGTGGATACTTTCTCCCTGCCAAATTGAAAGGAAAATTCACAACACCTTTTCATTTCCAATTCCCCATGTTTAATGGCATCATGTGGAAAACTGGCACTTTAAGTAATCAAAAGTGTTCCCATAGCCAAGTTAAGTTAAGATAGCCAAGTTACACAAAATATTACTTTATAATTTAATGTAATACCGACACCAGCAATATTATTACAAAGAACATCACTGTTGCTATTAAAACGAAAGGTCTTTAACAACTACAAGTTGAAACATTTGACCATGCGATACATCCACGGTGAAGCTTAAAGGAACACTAGAGGCACCTAGACCACTTCTGCTCATTGAAGTGGTCTAGGTGCACTGTCCCTGTCAGTTTAACTCTGCAATTCTAATCATTGCAGATACTTATAAACTGCAATAATTACCTGACAAGGTTAACTCCATCTCTAGTGGCTGTCTACAGGACAGCCACTAGCGGTGCTTCCTGTTTGCTGAGCAGATTTTGGTAGCTTAACTGACGCTGGATGTCCGCATGCTCTGCATGAAAAATCCAGCATCTGCAAAAACTCTACAGGAAAGCAATGATTCAATTCTTTCCTATGAGTTAGTCCTAATGCGAGCCATTAGGTTCCGGATGATGGCTGACGTCAGGAGGATGAGTGGAGATGGAGCCTATTGCTGGATTTAGGTAAGTGAAAGAAAGGTTTTTAACCCCTTCTGCACATTGCGGGGAGGGGAGGGCGTGAGTGAGGGGAGCACGGCAGAGAACTATAGTCCTTGGAAATTGTTATTATTAATATATATCTCTAATATACCACTTTTCCTTTTTTGAACTGGGGCAGCTGCTTTCCCATATTTTTTGTTTCATATTATATCAGAGTAGGAGCACTCCACAACTGCAAAACCTCAACCTCTTTTGGAAATCATGATGATTCACAAATATATTAAAAATGTATTCAACTGTAGGTCTGCTAGAGTGGTCTGTCTAATGTTATGTTCAAGTGACAAAAAATGTGCTGGTGAAACGTGCAGGCCATTCGAGAACCGCACCATGGAGCGAGACCTCAGTAGCGAGACACCTCAAAGCTGAGCATGCAATCTCCATCAGAGCACCCAGAGAGACCTCAGTAGCGAGACATCTCAAAGCTGAGCATGCAGGGAATGCCAATTGTGACAAAAGCACCTTCGTCACTGGGATTTGGAGAGGCCTGCTTGCCAGCCTCTTGCCCTGGGACTATGGCCCCTGGGATTTATTGCCCTTTAAAAGCTTTATTTGGGCATATTGGATTTTAAAATACTGTGTCTGCCCCCTTAAATGATATGGGAGCAGTTCTGCAGCTTTGAGGTGGCACTTCGCATACAGCCAAAGTGCCGAAGTAGTCGAAGTGGCCGCCATTCGACATACGAACACGTGGCGGCAGCCATTTGGATTCAGTCTAACGCGTTCAGCGGTGTTTGGTCGTCGAGTTCATGGAACTCAAATCGGACACGTGACGGCACGAACTTTACCTTCTCCAGACTTCGACCTTTCAATTGGAGTCGAACGGCATTCGACAATTCGAATGGCACTTTAATATTGACGGTGTGCACGAACGGTTGCCGTTCGTCTATTTGTACTGCATTCTATCATTGGAAATAGACCGGCCGCACAGCCAAATTCTATGGAACTGTTTTGGGTATGGAATCATGCGTGCGGTCGGTCAAAAGAGACTTTCACAAAACGTTTGAACCCCTGCTCTGATCTTGGTGATTTTTGGATATGTTGCTCACCCAGATCAGGGCTATCCAGGGATATTTATGGGGAGGTGTTATGTTTTGGGGTGTTTTCTGGACTTTGGGGAAAATGGGTGTTTTTCTGCCTGTGGATAATTAGGTGATTGTATTAGCTGTTTTAATTATATCCCAGGCAGGAGGGAGGGCTTGTGTGCTGTATGTGGGAGTGTCAGACATTATTGTATTGTTTTGATTGGTTTGTGTCCTTTGTGTCCTGTGCTCCACAAGGTCCACGTGGTTGGTAACCTTGTGAGGAAAATGTGTATAAACAGACTTGTTCTACCCTTCATGAAGTTTCGGCTCATGTTTGGGGGATTGGAGAACTACCTACACTCTGGGGATTGCCATAATCATTATACTCCCCAGAGTAAGCTCTTGTAAGAGCTTGTTCCTGTTCTTGTTCCTGCTCTCTGGATTTAAAAGAGGTCTACCTACTGGAAGCTGGTCCCTGGTATTGGGCCCAGAGTAGGAGGAAGACGGCGAGACCCCAACCAAGCTGCGGCAGTTCGTGGGGTCTGCGGTGGTTATGGTGTCAAGTGGAGTGCTTGGAGCCCTCGGGAAGCACTAGGAGCATCCATCAACGGAAGGTACTCGGTCGGGGTGCCAGCAGTTCCGTTACACCAATATTGTGGCATTAAAGTAGTAAGACGGGGACCCAGAAAGTGATATTGGGGTCAGAAACTACAGAGACAAGAATTATTTTGGATATCTAAGTTAAAGACCCCCCTAACATGGTCTTAATGGAGGCTTTTTCTGTGCATCCTTCATAACATCTTTTTGATTTTTTTTTTTAATTCTTTATTTTTCCGTGCATATAAGTAGGAACATACATACTTGCGTTGCCACGACAGCAAAGACAAGTCATTCAATGACATACATGGTAATATAAAGCGTGGCATGTATAAACGTTGCACATTTTCGGCCTGGGGCCGACCTCTTGTAGAAGAGTATATTTCACGCTAACACATTAAGGATCATGGTACAAAAAGCTATGCAAGAGAGTGATCAACGTAGAAGATAGGAAGAAGCTGCTGAATAGTATAGCTGGACAGTGAATGAAGGGGTTAACCCATAGAACTGAATGAAAAAACAAAGAACTGGACTGTCCAGTGACCTTAGATAAAATATAACTTTTAATGAATTATCAATATAATAATAAAGTAAACTTTTAATGAATTATCAATGTAATAAGAGCTGGAGAGATATCGAGCTCTAGACGGACATAACATAAAGGAAAGAGAGAAAGAAAACGTTAATAAACGTATATGTCCCTACTAGGATAATAAGTTTCTCAGACTGCATGTGCAGACTTATACTGAATGGTTACGCTGAGAAATAGTAACTGGTCTCTATGTATCCGTGACACAGAGTCGTCTGAGCAGAGTGTCTGAGTTTAATATGAGAGACGTGCAGAGTACTGGCAGTGATTCGAGCAGGGAAGCTCCCTGGAGAGTATCAGAATGACGTACAGCAGCCAGTACTCTTGAGTACTGGCTGCTGTACGTCATTCTGATACTCTCCAGGGAGCTTCCCTGCTCGAATCACTGCCAGTACTCTGCACGTCTCTCATATTAAACTCAGACACTCTGCTCAGACGACTCTGTGTCACGGATACATAGAGACCAGTTACTATTTCTCAGCGTAACCATTCAGTATAAGTCTGCACATGCAGTCTGAGAAACTTATTATCCTAGTAGGGACATATACGTTTATTAACGTTTTCTTTCTCTCTTTCCTTTATGTTATGTCCGTCTAGAGCTCGATATCTCTCCAGCTCTTATTACATTGATAATTCATTAAAAGTTTACTTTATTATTATATTGATAATTCATTAAAAGTTATATTTTATCTAAGGTCACTGGACAGTCCAGTTCTTTGTTTTTTCTATGCAAGAGAGTGCACATAGTTAAAACATTAGTTAACACGAAACTTGGTCTGCGATTTTCTGCGGTGAGGAGAACGGCAACCAGAGACCAGCGGCAGTAGGGCTGCGCAGTTGGGTAAGTCCAGAGTCACCCTATGCCCAGACTTGGGAGGCGTTTTATGGGAACAAGGTAGGCACTGCCCGTAGTGGCACAGTATGAGCAGGACATGATAATCCTCAGTCCAGCATGCAAACAGCTTTGGTCAGTTATTACATTAGAGCATCATTAGAACATTAGCATTAACATTACTCAGAGACTACACTTTGCAATAATGTAATCGCTTTGTCCGTCAGGGCTAGCTGAACGCCCAGTGGCAACAACTGCACCTTAGGGATATCCCGCCGGTGGGTGCCTTGTTCTTGCCTCTTTTTGTATGAAAGCAGCCAGTTGCAGGGTGTCACAACAGGAGCTGTGCAAGATGTAAGTCTCGTAATCCCTGGGTCGGTCTGTGGGACCTGGTGCCGGCTTTCCGAGGCTGTAAGAGCTGTACAGTCATCCCATGCCCGTGCAGGGCTGTTGCTTCAGGCTGGTGTGCAGGACAGCATTGTGGAGCCTGGTGGATTGGCTTGCCCAGATACATGCCTGGAGTAGACTGTACTTCAATCTGTCGGAGACCGGAGGTCTGTGAAGGCTCTGGTTCGGCCCCAATGTGTTAGGCTGAGAGGCCGTGCAGGTCCGTCGTGCGGATACTGTTTGGCACTTTGCTTCTCTCCGCCTGTGCCTTGGGGGTCGTCTTTTTGAGGACTTGGGGGCCTTTGTCATGGTTTGGCGGCTCATGTTGGGGCCCGCAGCCTGTGACAGCCCTGATGTTGGGCCGGTTTCCTGCTTTGTGTCCATCTTCTGACTGGCCCTTTCACCGCTCGAGGTTGAGCCTTCCCGCCTCCCTGCTGTGGCCTGATCGCGGGCATGGTAAATCGCTGCTGTAGCTTCCACCAGAAGCGCTGGAAAATTTTGTCGAGCCTCGTCATGGTATCTGCGTTGTGGTCATCCAACCGCCCCGGCATTGGGCCTTCACCTCGTGGTCTCGAGTAGACGACATCCACCATTATTGGGCGTCTAAAGTGGGGCAGCGTTTCCCGGCAGTGTGGTGAGTGCGGGCATATGGTATAGTCTCTGAGTGGACCGGGATGACCCCCGCCGGTCTGGGGGTGGGGGAGGTGATTCTGTGGTGCCTCCTTGTCAGCCAGAGAACCGGGAGAGTGGCCGTCTCTCCTCGGCTCCCACCTGCACAGGCCACAAGTCGCAGTGCAGTCCGCCTTGCACCGGAGAACCAAGTATTGGGTCTCTCCGGGTGCAGTTCAGTCTCCCAAACTCAAATGTTGCAGTTAGCAGTCGGTGTGCTCAGGTGGTCGGGCGTTATACCCTGAATCTTGGCTCCAGACTCGGAAGCTCTCGCTTTGCACGTCTAGTCTGCCTGGATGTCAGGCTCTGCCCCTCTTTTTGATTCTATGTCCTCCCCTGTTAATTATTTTAGAAGATGCCCCACCATGGGGGACCTGTGCCAAGTCCCCCTTTATTTGATTCAGGGAGAAGGGGGCTTTTTTTTTTGTTTTTAACAGTGAGCAGACACTGGCTGCACACTGTTTAGTAGACATGCCCCTACTTGCGGCATAGATTTTAATCTCGCTTATGCTAATATGAGGTCATATGGGGAGTTAGGAAGTGGGTGGGAGCACTATATTCACATATTCAAAAGAGGGAGCCGCGAGCCGGTAGCTCCCTCCTTGTAATAAACTAAACAAACTGAAACAAAAAGGTAATGCATTCAGCAATTGCCCTTTCGTTTCATATATATTTCGTATGTAGGACTTTCGTTCATGTTATAGTAAATGAATACGAAAAAGTCTGAAACTTTGGCCGAAATTATATTCGTCCTATAACGAATGTACATGTCTAAGAGGGACTACACAGTCTCATGATGGCTTTTTATGGACAGTTTAACAAAGAGATACCTGGAGAAACTGTGATATATTTAGTAGTTTTTGTTAAATTATTTGTATACCTTTCGGGATAAGATATGGATATATGAGTGGATAAGGGGATGCTGTAAATTTTATTCTGGTACCACAATACTTGACTATCTCAGATTATAGCAATGGTATAATCTTTATATCTTCCCGTTGCTGATCATCGTAGGGTTCATAGGCAGCGGTGATGCTCATTTCTTTCATGTGGAAATTGAATGAAGTCAGGTTGCGTAAAAAGGAATCTATGTCCCACCTGTTATATTCAGAAAGCCCTAAATAGTCAGTTCTACAAAATTGAGCTCATATCTGGTACACATAAACACAGAAATCTTGCAGTGTTCCAAAAAGAACGCAACATAACTCTAGTAGGCAGCCACTAGAGGAGGAGTTAACCCTGCAAGGTAAATATAGGAGCTTATGAAAACTGCAATAATTACACTTGCAGGGTTAAGGATAGTGGGAGTTGGCACCCAGACCACTCCAATGGGCAGAAGTGGTCTGGGTGCCTGGAATGTCCCTTTAAGTATTTGGTGTGTGATCATATATATTTTTTGGGTGGTGTATTATACACCCCTCCATTTCTGATTCTGTCACGAGAAGTGCCTTAAATAACAGCTACACTGAACCATTTTTTTCAGTTAAGGATATAATAAGTTTTATATTTGACTAACTTGGTAAACATTTGTGAAAAATTGCATATAGTTTAAACGAGGTTTAATAAGGGCATTTCCTTGTTAAAGGGACAAGCTTCAACTTCTCTTTAACCCCTTAAGGACAGAGCTTCAGAAGCTTGTCTTTCACTTAATGACAACGGCATTTTTTGCATTTTTTGCTATTTGCGTTCAACTGCAATTTGCTTTTTACTAATTCATTGCACCGACACATATTATATACCGTTTTTTAAAGGACAGAAAGGGCTTTAATTTGATGTAACTCATATATATATAAATGCTTATTTATTATTAAAAAAAATACAGAAATATGCAAAAAAAATGAATTTTTGTGTGTTTTTTTTACAGTTTTTGCAATAATAATGTGTACATAATTAGTGCAGGTTAAGGAAAGTAATTAAAAATAAATTCATTTAGTTGTTCTGAATTACAGAATATATAATGTGTCTGGGATTTTAAGTTTTTTTTGGTAGTTACAGGTCACAAAGCACAAGGAGTAAAATAAACTTTTTATGTGGAGCGATTTTAGAATTTGGTATGTTTGTCTTGTCAGCCTAATAGCCATAAAAAAAAACAAAATTGCCACACAAAAGTATATATTTATATAAAGTAGACACCACAGGCTATTTACCTAAGGTTGTTTTGACACTTTCTACGTAGCCATTTTACCGCCAACCTCTGCTAAATATTGGAGTAAAATTGTGTTTTTTGGGGGTTTTCGCACACAAACTTATAACAAAGAACTTCTCATGTGTATTTTGTAAAGTTGGTGTGTGCTATTCCTGTACAAAGTTTTATTATGTGTTCAGTTACTTCTGCTGAGTACAACGGTACCCCCATTGTATGTCTTTGGCACTATTTCGTGAAGCTACAGTGCCATATAGGAGACCTGTCCTTTTCAGTATTCACAGTAGAATTTTGAGAGACGGATTTAATGAGCCTATGCTTCCATTTGGGGTATTATGTCTGTCTGTTCGAAAAAAAAACCCAAAGGCCTACCATTTGTAAAAGTAGACACTCCAGGGTATCTCATAAGGTGCATATTGTGCCTTAACATGCCCCCATTTTTTTACCAATACATGCCAAAGTATGTGGTAAAAAATAATTTTGTGCATTTTTTACATATGGATTGCATTTGTGCTGGGCATTTTGTATATTTCACATGTGCCACTAAGTTCAAACCCCCCAAATTATGTTCAGCTAAGTCTTCTGAGTAAAATGACACCCCCATTGTATGTCTTTGGCACTAGTTCGTGAAGCTACAGTGCCATATAGGAGACCTGTCCTTTTCAGTACTCACAGTAGAATTTTGAGAGACGGATTTAATGAGCCTATGCTTCCATTTGGGGTATTATAACAGTTTGACTGTTCAAAAAAAAACCCACAAAGGCCTACCATTTGTAAAAGTAGACACTCCAGGGTATCTCATAAGGTGCATATTGTGCCTTAACATGCCCCCATTTTTTCACCAATAGTTGCCAAAGTATGTGGTATAAAATAATTTTGTGCAATTTTTACATATGGATTGCATTTGTGCTGGGCATTTTGTATATTTCACATGTGCCACTAAGTTCAAACCCCCCAAATTATGTTCAGCTAAGTCTTCTGAGTAAAATGACACCCCCATTGTATGTCTTTGGCACTAGTTCGTGAAGCTACAGTGCCATAAAGGAGACCTGTCCTTTTCTGTACTCACAGTAGAATTTTGAGAGACGGATTTAATGAGCCTATGCTTCCATTTGGGGTATTATAACAGTTTGACTGTTCAAAAAAACCCACAAAGGCCTACCATTTGTAAAAGTAGACACTCCAGGGTATCTCATAAGGTGCATATTGTGCCTTAACATGCCCCCATTTTTTCACCAATAGATGCCAAAGTATGTGGTAAAAAATAATTTTGTGCGTTTTTTACATATGGTTTGCATTTGTGCTGGGCATTTTGTATATTTCACATGTGCCACTAAGTTCAAACCCCCCAAATTATGTTCAGCTAAGTCTTCTGAGTAAAATGACACCCCCATTGTATGTCTTTGGCACTAGTTCGTGAAGCTACAGTGCCATATAGGAGACCTGTCCTTTTCAGTACTCACAGTAGAATTTTAAGAGACGGATTTAATGAGCCTATGCTTCCATTTGGGGTATTATAACAGTTTGACTGTTCAAAAAAAAACCACAAAGGCCTACCATTTGTAAAAGTAGACACTCCAGGGTATCTCATAAGGTGCATATTGTGCCTTAACATGCCCCCATTTTTTCACCAATAGATGCCAAAGTATGTGGTATAAAATTATTTTGTGCGTTTTTTACATATGGATTGCATTTGTGCTGGGCATTTTGTATATTTCACATGTGCCACTAAGTTCATACCCCCCAAATTATGTTCAGCTAAGTCTTCTGAGTAAAATGACACCCCTATTGTATGTCTTTGGGACTATTTTGTGAAGCTACAGTGCCATATAGGAGACCAAGCCATATCAGTTTTTACCGAACTTTGAATTTTGACGCTGGGCCTATGTGCAATTTCCAAGCATCTTAGCATGTTTTAAATTCAAACTACCCCACAAAGGCCTACCATTTCTTAAAGTAGACACTCCAGGGTATCTCATAAGGTGCATATTGTGCCTTAACATGCCCCCATTTTTTCACCAATAGATGCCAAAGTATGTGGTATAAAATTATTTTGTGCGTTTTTTACATATGGATTGCATTTGTGCTGGGCATTTTGTATATTTCACATGTGCCACTAAGTTCAAACCCCCCAAATTATGTTCAGCTAAGTCTTCTGAGTAAAATGACACCCCCATTGTATGTCTTTGGCACTAGTTCGTGAAGCTACAGTGCCATATAGGAGACCTGTCCTTTCCAGTACTCACAGTAGAATTTTGAGAGACGGATTTAATGAGCCTATGCTTCCATTTGGGGTATTATAACAGTTTGACTGTTCAAAAAAAACCCACAAAGGCCTACCATTTGTAAAAGTAGACACTCCAGGGTATCTCATAAGGTGCATATTGTGCCTTAACATGCCCCCATTTTTTCACCAATAGATGCCAAAGTATGTGGTAAAAAATAATTTTGTGCGTTTTTTACATATGGATTGCATTTGTGCTGGGCATTTTGTATATTTCACATGTGCCACTAAGTTCAAACCCCCCAAATTATGTTCAGCTAAGTCTTCTGAGTAAAATGACACCCCCATTGTATGTCTTTGGCACTAGTTCGTGAAGCTACAGTGCCATATAGGAGACCTGTCCTTTTCAGTACTCACAGTAGAATTTTAAGAGACGGATTTAATGAGCCTATGCTTCCATTTGGGGTATTATAACAGTTTGACTGTTCAAAAAAAAACCACAAAGGCCTACCATTTGTAAAAGTAGACACTCCAGGGTATCTCATAAGGTGCATATTGTGCCTTAACATGCCCCCATTTTTTTACCAATACATGCCAAAGTATGTGGTAAAAAATAATTTTGTGCATTTTTTACATATGGATTGCATTTGTGCTGGGCATTTTGTATATTTCACATGTGCCACTAAGTTCAAACCCCCCAAATTATGTTCAGCTAAGTCTTCTGAGTAAAATGACACCCCCATTGTATGTCTTTGGCACTAGTTCGTGAAGCTACAGTGCCATATAGGAGACCTGTCCTTTTCAGTACTCACAGTAGAATTTTGAGAGACGGATTTAATGAGCCTATGCTTCCATTTGGGGTATTATAACAGTTTGACTGTTCAAAAAAAAACCCACAAAGGCCTACCATTTGTAAAAGTAGACACTCCAGGGTATCTCATAAGGTGCATATTGTGCCTTAACATGCCCCCATTTTTTCACCAATAGTTGCCAAAGTATGTGGTATAAAATAATTTTGTGCAATTTTTACATATGGATTGCATTTGTGCTGGGCATTTTGTATATTTCACATGTGCCACTAAGTTCAAACCCCCCAAATTATGTTCAGCTAAGTCTTCTGAGTAAAATGACACCCCCATTGTATGTCTTTGGCACTAGTTCGTGAAGCTACAGTGCCATAAAGGAGACCTGTCCTTTTCTGTACTCACAGTAGAATTTTGAGAGACGGATTTAATGAGCCTATGCTTCCATTTGGGGTATTATAACAGTTTGACTGTTCAAAAAAACCCACAAAGGCCTACCATTTGTAAAAGTAGACACTCCAGGGTATCTCATAAGGTGCATATTGTGCCTTAACATGCCCCCATTTTTTCACCAATAGATGCCAAAGTATGTGGTAAAAAATAATTTTGTGCGTTTTTTACATATGGTTTGCATTTGTGCTGGGCATTTTGTATATTTCACATGTGCCACTAAGTTCAAACCCCCCAAATTATGTTCAGCTAAGTCTTCTGAGTAAAATGACACCCCCATTGTATGTCTTTGGCACTAGTTCGTGAAGCTACAGTGCCATATAGGAGACCTGTCCTTTCCAGTACTCACAGTAGAATTTTGAGAGACGGATTTAATGAGCCTATGCTTCCATTTGGGGTATTATAACAGTTTGACTGTTCAAAAAAAACCCACAAAGGCCTACCATTTGTAAAAGTAGACACTCCAGGGTATCTCATAAGGTGCATATTGTGCCTTAACATGCCCCCATTTTTTCACCAATAGATGCCAAAGTATGTGGTAAAAAATAATTTTGTGCGTTTTTTACATATGGATTGCATTTGTGCTGGGCATTTTGTATATTTCACATGTGCCACTAAGTTCAAACCCCCCAAATTATGTTCAGCTAAGTCTTCTGAGTAAAATGACACCCCCATTGTATGTCTTTGGCACTAGTTCGTGAAGCTACAGTGCCATATAGGAGACCTGTCCTTTTCAGTACTCACAGTAGAATTTTAAGAGACGGATTTAATGAGCCTATGCTTCCATTTGGGGTATTATAACAGTTTGACTGTTCAAAAAAAAACCACAAAGGCCTACCATTTGTAAAAGTAGACACTCCAGGGTATCTCATAAGGTGCATATTGTGCCTTAACATGCCCCCATTTTTTCACCAATAGATGCCAAAGTATGTGGTATAAAATTATTTTGTGCGTTTTTTACATATGGATTGCATTTGTGCTGGGCATTTTGTATATTTCACATGTGCCACTAAGTTCATACCCCCCAAATTATGTTCAGCTAAGTCTTCTGAGTAAAATGACACCCCTATTGTATGTCTTTGGGACTATTTTGTGAAGCTACAGTGCCATATAGGAGACCAAGCCATATCAGTTTTTACCGAACTTTGAATTTTGACGCTGGGCCTATGTGCAATTTCCAAGCATCTTAGCATGTTTTAAATTCAAACTACCCCACAAAGGCCTACCATTTCTTAAAGTAGACACTCCAGGGTATCTCATAAGGTGCCTATTGTGCCTTAACATGCCCCCATTTTTTCACCAATAGATGCCAAAGTATGTGGTATAAAATTATTTTGTGCGTTTTTTACATATGGATTGCATTTGTGCTGGGCATTTTGTATATTTAACATGTGCCACTAAGTTCATACCCCCCAAATTATGTTCAGCTAAGTCTTCTGAGTAAAATGACACCCCTATTGTATGTCTTTGGGACTATTTTGTGAAGCTACAGTGCCATATAGGAGACCAAGCCATATCAGTTTTTACCGAACTTTGAATTTTGACGCTGGGCCTATGTGCAATTTCCAAGCATCTTAGCATGTTTTAAATTCAAACTACCCCACAAAGGCCTACCATTTCTTAAAGTAGACACTCCAGGGTATCTCATAATGTGCATATTGTGCCTTAACATGCCCCCATTTTTTCACCAATAGATGCCAAAGTATGTGGTATAAAATTATTTTGTGCGTTTTTTACATATGGATTGCATTTGTGCTGGGCATTTTGTATATTTCACATGTGCCACTAAGTTCATACCCCCCAAATTATGTTCAGCTAAGTCTTCTGAGTAAAATGACACCCCTATTGTATGTCTTTGGGACTATTTTGTGAAGCTACAGTGCCATATAGGAGACCAAGCCATATCAGTTTTTACCGAACTTTGAATTTTGACGCTGGGCCTATGTGCAATTTCCAAGCATCTTAGCAGGTATTAAATTCAAACTACCCCACAAAGGCCTACCATTTCTTAAAGTAGACACCCCAGGGTATTTCAAAAGGTATATTCTAAACCTTAGTGTAGGATCATTTTTTTGTTAGCTTGTACCAAGTCTAGTTGCAATTAGCATTTTTTCTGCCTTTTTGACACACACTTGGAGATGTTACTGTATATTTTGATATCCTTATGTGTGCTACGGCAGTATAACACCTAATATGTTGCTCAGCTATGTCATCTTAGTGCAATGATACCCCCATATACAGAATAGTTGGGGTAAACTTACCCGGGGGTAGTACACAGTAATCTGCGTCCCGGGCAAAGCTGTCATGGATTCCGAAACCAAAACACAGACAGACCACAAAGAGAGAGAACACAGAGAGAGAAACTTGTAATACCGGTCCTTAGAATGGCCGGGCTATACAAGCAGAGAATTGTCAAGGTACAAGCCGAGGTCAAAGGAGTAAAGAGAAACGGAACAACGATAGGACAAGCCGAGGTCAAGGATCAGAGAAGA
The DNA here is from genome assembly GCF_036172605.1 of Pelobates fuscus. Taxonomy (NCBI): domain Eukaryota; kingdom Metazoa; phylum Chordata; class Amphibia; order Anura; family Pelobatidae; genus Pelobates; species Pelobates fuscus. The sequence continues at coordinate 147,725,570 of NC_086324.1, forward strand.
CAGGATAAACGGTAGACAAAGCCAAGATTCGGTAACCAAAAATCACACCCCAAAACTGGTCTACTTATTCGGCCTGGGTGTGAAAATTTTTAAAACAATGGCCAATACATAGGCCGGGCTGAGAGGGGCAATCAGGGCAGTAATAGCTGGTCTCAACTCTTACGCCCCTCTTGTAACACACCCTGCACCTTTTCTGGGGGGTTTGTTTTTTAGGGGTTGGTGGAATCTTAAAGCAGAAGTGACCTGCCTCCATTCTTCTGCTAGGCTCCACTGATGGTCTCCTTGTGTGGCATTCTAGCAGCTTAGAAATTAGCTCAAACTGGAAAGAAAGAAAAGTGCTTTTCAGCCCAGCATTTGCCTTTTTAAAAATAACAAAGGCATTGTGGATTGCCATCTGCAAAAGGTATATGCCCACTTTTTTATACCATGCCCTGGTCTTTCTCATGATCAAATATGGCTGCATCAGTTGATCGGACAGGTCAACGCCCCCCATATGCCGATTATATTGCCGTATGCAGACTGGCACCCGTTTATATTCGTCTCTGCCACGAACTGCGACCCTCCGAGTGTTTTCACCATGGATGGTGGTTAAGATGAAAACATCCTTTTTATCCCTGTACTTGAGTGCCAGCAGTTCATTCTGGCAGAGAGCTGCTGTTTCCCCCCTTTTCATTATTTTGTTCGCTAGAGCCTTTGGGAAACCTGTGCGACTCTTCCGAATAGTGCCACAGGCCACGGTCTCGAAGCAATACAACATTTGTAACAGTGGGATGCTATTATAAAAGTTATCGATGTATAGATGATAACCTTTATTAAGTAGTGGCATTATTAAGTCCCAGACAATTTTTCCACTTGTCCCTACTGTATCTGGGCAACCTGGGGGATCAAGGTGGCTATCCCTTCCTTCGTATACACGGAAGGTGTATACGTAGCCACTGCCACTTTCACATAGTTTATAAAATTTGATCCCATATCGGGATCTTTTGGATGGGATATATTGTCTAAACCCCAGTCTTCCCTTAAACTTCATTACGGACTCGTCAATGGAAATGTTTTTATTGGGGGTATATATAGCGGCAAATTTACTGTTAAAGTGGGCAATTAAAGGGCGTAGTTTGTAAAGAAGATCATACTGCGGATCACCTTTTGGGGGGCACTTGTTGTTATCACTAAAGTGCATAAATCTTAGTATGTCTTCATATCTTTCCCTTGTCATTGTCTCGGCAAAAATAGGAGTATTGCAAATAGGATGTTTAGCCCAATACATCCTAATTGTGGGCTTTTTAATTAGCCCCATTAACATGGTCAGTGCCCAGAATTGTTTAAATTCTGGCACACTGGTTGGGTACCATCTCTCTTTCCTAGAGATAAGAGAGTCTGGATTGCGTGCCAGATATTGCTCCGCATAGAGATTAGTCTGGGTGACTATCTCCCCAAAAATCTCATCCCCCAAGAACAGCTGCATAACATCCAGCGCACTATAGGCAGACAGGTCCGCCTGTATGCCAGGATTGCCTGTAAACACTGGGATGTCTGGGGAAAAATTATTAGGGGGTACCCAGTCATCTGCGCCATGGTCAGCATTAGGGGAATCGTCGATTTCTCCTGATGGTCCTGCAGTATCTGGCACATAGTCCATGTCCCCTGCATCCCCTGCGTCACTCCCTGCTTCACTCTCTGAGGCAGTGTCAGTCGCCTCTGAGTCTGCCGCTAACAGGGCATAAGCCTCCTCCGCGCTATACTTTCTAAACATTGTTAATACAGCTAACACAGCTAACAAAACTCTAACAAAAAAAAAAAAATTTTTTTTTTTTTATACCCTAATTCCCACTAAATTCCTCCCACCAAAATAACTAAATCACAAATTAATAAAATCAAATAATAAAATTTAACCCCTTAGGGTTACAAAAAACCTAAAAATTAACCCTTGAAAGTAAAAAAAAAAAAATAGATCACAGTAGAGTACTGTGACCTGTATATTGATCACTGCTAGCAGTGATCAAGCAGCAGGGAAAGGGTTAATTTTTTTTTAAACTCCAGAAAAGTGAATTTTATACTTAAGTATAACTCTGCAATAAATCAGGGACACAATGTAGCACCGATCCGTCTCTCTCCACTTCACAAACCCACACGAGGTGGAGGGAGGCGGATCAGATATCCCAGCAGCATTGTGACCGCTGTGACTGGCTGTCACAGCGATCACATGGGCTGGGATATCCGGATTTGCTGCTGCTGGTCTGCCCCTGACTCGGAGGGACCCAGCAACAGCATTAACCCCGCGATCGCCGGCACTGCGCGATCGCGGCGTTAATTTTAACGCGTGACGGACGAGGTCCGTCACTCGTCATTAACGCATTCCCCTGAGTGACGGACCTCGTCCGTCACTCGTCGTTAAGGGGTTAAATTGTTTCACCATAGTTAGGTGATTCATAGTTGTTTATGTGATAGTTTTATGTGAATCATGGCTACAGAATGCAATCAATAAATAGTTACCCCACACATAGCGTAAGAACATGCTTAAAAGTAATATTGAACTTTTACTTACACTGGGATAAGTGCATTATAAAACAGTCAACAGTATTTACGATGTAAAAACAGTATTTTGATGATTACCCTGACAAGGACAAAGATGAAGGCCAAGGTACAAATATATGTTTACATGGCAGGCAAAAATACCTTACGGCCAACCCATTCGTTGCCGTACAAGCTATCGGCCCTTGTAATGAATATAAACGCACTGTTGGAAGGAGGGGTTAGATTTCCCCATGTTTTCTATTTTTTGAAAATGCTTAATTGTGCACAATTGAATAATGTCATATCATTGTGTAAACCTGATGTGTCACACAAGTGCTGAATGATATATAGAAAATGGTGGAAGTGCACTCAGCCCTTTATCCAGGAATCCAGGGTGCTCCAATGGACTAGTCCCAGTACCAAAAAAGGACCAAGCATAAAATTGTAAATTGTAGAAAGTAATCCAGGCAATTTATTTGAACCAGGAACTACACAGAGTAGTAGTGTAGTTCCTGGTTCAAATAAATTGCCTATAAATTTGGAGTTTATTGGAGTGCCTGGATTACTTTCTACAATACATAAGTGCTGAATAACCTAAACTGCTTAATAAAGATCAGCTCTCCCCTGGCAGTCAAATTTCAAAACTGACCACTGTTAAAGAGGCACATCAGGCGGTGATGTCTTCATAAAGCATTATAGAGATAATGCATTAAAAAAAAATATGCCAAACAACCAATCTATAATGATAAAAGATACAAAAGACACTTAGATTTGAAGTTGTTGCAAAAGAAATCTCAAGTTCTCCAATTAGCTGTGTGAAAAATAGGACATAGAATAGATGCTCTACTAACTATTTTGCAAACATGTATCTTAAGGGGTTACTCCAACTCCTTGGGGGGAGGACCTTTTCGGTGTAATATGACCTATTGGGCACTATGATGTAGGTCCCCCCCTCGGTTTGCAGAATAACCCACAAATATAAACCTTTGATTTACCTGTAATCCAGCTCCTGGCAAAGCTGCCGGTGCTGACTTGAATGCCTAAGTCTGACGTCGATCTTTGTAACCATCACTATTGAATAAATCATGAAAATTGTAAGAAGGTCTTGTAGTGTTCCCTTTTTCTTCAATTATATTTGCTTAACAAAATACATGCCAGGAGAATGCCAAGGTAACTGTGTATGTGTATGTATATATACAGGGACGGATTGACAGCCATTTCGGCCCCCGGGCGAAATTAGGTCCTGGGCCCTTTGAAGGCCAATATATTACAGTCAGGTCCATAAATATTGGGACATCGACACAATTATAATCTTTTTGGCTCTATACACCACCACAATGGGTTTGAAATGAAACAAACGTGATGTGCTTTAACTGCAGACTTTCAGCTTTAATTTGAGGGTATTTACATCCAAATCAGGTGAACGGTGTAAGAATTACAACAGTTTGTATATGTGCCTCCCACTTTTTAAGGGACCAAAAGTAATGGGACAGATTAACAGTCATAAATCAAACTTTCACTTTTTTATATCCTTTGCAGTCAATTACAGCCTGAAGTCTGGAACGCATAGACATCACCAGACGTTGGGTTTCATCCCTGGTGATGCTCTGCCAGGCCTCTACTTCATTTCCTGCTTGTTCTTGGGGCATTTTCCCTTCAGTTTTGTCTTCATCAAGTGAAATGCATGCTCAATCGAATTCAGGTCAGGTGATTGACTCGGCCATTGCATAACATTCCACTTCTTTCCCTTAAAAAACTCTTTAGTTGCTTTTGCAGTATGCTTCGGGTCATTGTCCATCTGCACTGTGAAGCGCAGTCCAATGAGTTCTGAAGCATTTGGCTGAATATCAGCAGATAATATTGCCCGAAACACTTCAGAATTCATCCTGCTGCTTTTGTCAGCTGTCACATCATCAATAAATACAAGATAACCAGTTCCATTGGAAGCCATACATGCCCACGCCATGACACTACCACCACCATGCTTCACTGATGAGGTGGTATGCTTTGGATCATGAGCAGTTCCTGTCCTTCTCCATACTCTTCTCTTCCCATCACTCTGGTACAAGTTGATCTTGGTCTCATCTGTACATAGGATGTTGTTCCAGAACTGTGAAGGCTTTTTTAGATGTTGTTTGGCAAAATCTAATCTGGCCTTCCCGTTTTTGAGGCTCACCAATGGTTTACATCTTGTGGTGAACCCTCTGTATTCACTCTGGTTAAGTCTTCTCTTGATTGTTGACTTTGACACACATACATCTACCTCCTGGAGAGTGTTCTTGATCTGGCCAATTGTTGTGAAGTGTGTTTTCTTCACCAGGGAAAGAATTCTTCGGTCATCCACTACAGTTGTTTTCCGTGGTCTTCCGGGTCTTTTGGTGTTGCTGAGCTCACCGGTGCATTCTTTCTTTTTAAGGATGTTCCAAACAGTTGATTTGGCCACACCTAATGTTTTTGTTATCTCTCTGATGGGTTTGTTTTGTTTTTTCAGCCTAGTGATGGCTTGTTTCACGGATAGTGACAGCTTTTTGGATCTCATATTGAGAGTTGACAGCAACAGATTCCAAATGCAAATAGCACACTTGAAATTAACTCTGGACCTTTTATCTGCTGCTTGTAAATGGAATGATGAGGGAATAACACACACCTGGCCATGGAACAGCTGAGCAGCCAATTGTCCCATTACTTTTGGTCTCTTGAAAAGTGGGAGGCACATATACAAACTGTTGTAATTCCTACACCGTTCACCTGATTAGGATGTAAATACCCTCAAATTGAAGCTGAAAGTCTGCAGTTAAAGCACATCTTGTTCATTTCATTTCAAATCCATTGTGGTGGTGTATAGAGCCAAAAAGATTAGAATTGTGTCGATGTCCCAATATTTATGGACCTGTATGTTTTAGATAAATATTAACTATAAGTTTCATATAATGTTGGGTATTACCTTTGTTGCTTATAATGTTGATTTGTTGATTATTATTGTATGTTTGTATTTGAGCATTTAAAATCATCGTCAATGGACACTTTTGCATATTGTACTATTATGGATGCATATGTGTTTGTAGAATGCCAATATGTGTGAATTCAAGAACATATTTGAGTGTAGTAAACTATGTGTCAGTGGAGGGATAATTTGTTTTACTGCAAGAATATTAATGCAATATTGTATTTATATGCCATTTCAAAGTATTATTGTGTGCGTCAAAGTAATGATAATTTTGTGTAATGCTGATATGTGTAAAAACCAAAGAATATTTTGTGTAGTGCCAGTGAAAATAAAATGCAGGATTTTTTTTTTGGCATGCAGTGTACATGTATGATGGACAGGCAGTGTTCTATTAGAATGCAGAACAGGTGTGTGAATCTTTGCGGCCCCGCGGCCCCGCAAGCCGCGAGTACATGGTACTGTTATAGAAGAGTAGGCACCTGCTTTCCCCATATTGCAGGTGCCTAGTCTGCTAACACTTACCCGACCGGGGAGGATGGCTGTGAGGGAGCTCAGTGTTCTGCTCCTCACTGCTCCTGTGCGCCGACTAAAATGAAGCCGGGCGCCGGAATATGACGTCATATTCTGGCACCCAGCATCACTAAACCGCGCGAGGGAGCAGTGAGGATCAAGGAAGGACCCCAGGGAGATGCCCCCCATCGGGGATAATGGATAGAGTGTTTGTGTGTGAATTTGAGCAGTTATATAATATACACACAGATATACAGTGTGACACACACAGTCAGACATAGGCGTGCGCACGGGGTGTGCCGGGTGTGCCTGGGCACACCCTAATCCCCGCGGCACGCCTATGTATTGAGACCGGCAGGGAAGATCTCAGGATCTCCCCTGTCGGCTCATGCAGAGCCGGCGCTATCCGAGCGCCGGCTCTGCTCTCAGCCTCCCTCCTCACCGACCCACAGGCAGGGGGGAGGGAGGCAGGAGAGGACCCGGGGAGCTCAACCAGCAGCTCCGCCGGGTTCCTCTCGCGAAATCTGAGCGTTGCCGCAGCAACGCTCAAATCTCGTGAGAGTGAACTCTAGCCCCGCAGGGTAGAGTTCACTCTCCACTGGACCATCAGGGATGGCGGTAGCATGGTCCCCCCTCCCTACATAAGGTAACAAGGGAGGGGGGATATTAACTAAACGGCACCACACCTCACCTCCACTGGACCACCAGGGAAGGCAGCAGGAACAAGAATCCCCCCTCCCTACATAAGGTAAGAAGGGAGGGGGGATATTGAGTCATGTACCCCCACTTTCACCCCCCACAATCACCCACACACATACAGCACACACACAGCACCTACACACATACAGCACCTTCACACATACAGCACCCTCACACAGCGCACACACACACATACAGCACCCACACACACAGCACCTACACACATACAGCACACACATACAGCACCCACACATACAGCACCCACACACACACAGCACCCACACAGCACCTACACACACATATAGCACCCCCACACACACAGCACACATACAGCACACACACAGCACCAACACACATACAGCACCTTCACACAGCGCACACACACACATACAGCACCCACACACACAGCACACACATACAGCACACACATACAGCACACACACATACAGCACACACACATACAGCACACACACATACAGCACCCACACACACAGCACCCATACATCACCCACACAGCACCTACACACACATATAGCACACACACAGCACCTACACACATACAGCACCTTCACACATACAGCACCCTCACACAGCGCACACACACACATACAGCACCCACACACACAGCACCTACACACATACAGCACACACATACAGCACACACACATACAGCACCCACACATACAGCACCCACACACACAAAGCACCCATACAGCACCCACACAGCACCTACACACACATATAGCACCCCCACACACACAGCACACATACAGCACACACACAGCACCCACACCCACATACAGCACACACACACATACAGCACACACACACATACAGCACACACACAGCACCCACACACATACAGCGCCCTTACACACACACACACACACAAACAGCGCCCTTACACACACACACACACAGCGCCCTTACATGCACACACACACAGCAGTGTGTGTGTGTGTATAAATATATATATATATATTTATACGCACATACATATACACGTGGCGTGTGTTTGTGCTTTAAGGTGCACACCCTAATGCAATAGGCTGCGCACGCCTATGCAGTCAGATAATATACACACATATATACATACAGTGACACACACAGTCAGATAATATACACATATATATATACATACAGTGAAACACACAATCAGATCATACACACACATATATACATACAGTGACACACACAGTCAGATGATATACACACAGATTTACATACAGTGACACACACATACACACACACAGATATACACAATGTGACACACACAGCCAGATGCACATAGAAACATATACACACAAATAAATTACTATACCATATTCTTAGCCACCCTCATGTCCCCATACGTTTTTGTGTAGGAGGAGGATGGCTTCTCTGGGTCCAGTGGGGGGCTGGAGCTTACTGGGGATGATAGGAACGGGCTGCCAGGGGCTTCCATTTTTTAATCCCCCACTTGAGGCTCTCTATGCGATGGGAGGAAGTGAAGTGTGAGTGAAGTGTGATCACTTCCTCCCAATTCAGCTGCCGCGCAAGGGAACTGCAGTGGGGAAAGGGGTTCAGTCTGATGTGCAGATACAGTGCTCGACCGGGCCCCTGGTGGGAGGAGTTTGAAAAGGGTATAGCAATAGGTTGCAGGCTCTGGACCAGCAGAGGCCTGCAAATAACACTAGAATTATGCCGGGTCAGATCTTCCGATCTCCCCATCTAGACCATATCAGTGCATCTGGGCCCCTGACTGCCTCGGGCCCGCGGTCCATGACCGAGGTGCCCGAGACGGTGGTCAGTCCGTCCCTGTATATATATATATATATATATGTTTTCTTCACTATTCCTGAATTACTGACAAACTCTTGCTCTAGAATGTTGTACAGTAGGATAGACCATGAGCGCAGTATGCAGGGGAGGAACACATTTGTGGACTAGCTGACTATGAAAAAAACCTGGCTGACTTTGTGCACTGTGCAAATGCTCTTACTGCTTCTATCTCTCTAACAGCGCAACATCCTCCTGTCATCGTTTGGCAGTGTGCAATATCCCCATTTCTGCCACACTCACTCTATCCGTCTCTTTCTCTGTCTAGGCTGCATCCCAAGGGCAAACATCTGCCTGCTAGAAAGAAAGAAAGGAGAGGAGTGGACAATTGAGCCCTAAGTAGGGAAGATTCTGAGTTGTTATTAGTGAGAGAGGAGATGAGAGTTGTGCGGCTTGTAAGATGGACAGATAAGGCCCTGGGGAGATAGCGCAGCTAAGCGGACAAGGGTACATGTAGGAGTGTGGGGATAGATGCAGGGGAGGGTCTTTGATAGTGGGTGTATTGTGTGGGTGGGGGTTAGGGCTATGTGAGCTAGCAGGGGGGAGGTCTTACCTCAGTGCCACTTGGGATTCGGGCCAGTGAACAGCTTCCCGCCCGCCCACCCCGAGTAGGTTTAGTTAGTCACAGCGAGTCGGGGGTATGTCCTTGCCAATTAAGTGTGGTTATGTTAAGGATGGAATAAGTTCCTCATGTTTACAGGTCTCAGCCTCCCCTGCTTCAAAAGGTTTAACTTTAGGTTGCCTGAGGTCTCGTGCCCATCGAGCGTGGATAAGGTCGGCTGATGGCAGGCATTGGAATATGTTTTTTATGACGGGGGGGGAGGTGAGAGGCAGTGGTGTTTAGGAGCCACTGCAGGTTTTTATTGGCAAGGACGGGGGGTTCTCTGTATAGCACTGTATGTTGAGTTGTTATTTATATATATATGTTATTTATGTTTTGTTGCTAACAATTTCGTTACAGAAAGAAGAGTTTAATATATGGAGTTATGGGTGTGTTATACAGTAATTTATTTATGTTATAATAAATGCTGTGGCCTGTTCATCCATACCACGTTGTCTGTCGTTATTGGGGGGAGGTTGAAAGGGGTTTAATTATGTTTATGCTTCATCGTAATTCCCCACTACGTACATACAAGACCTGGTTGAGTGATGCAAGCGAGACGGACATGGGTATGTGTAATCTTAAAATAAATTCTGTAAGTGTCCCTCCTGCACCAGCTATCTCTGTCCCAAATATTCTATATTAAGGTCCATCATCCTCAGCACCAAACTCAATAGGCTTTCAATCAGGCACTGCACAGACTATGCAAGGTGAGACTACTATTGTGTGCAGTTGGTGGCCTGTGCGTGTACAGGTGAAAAGGGAAAGCCCTACATTTGGCAACATGAGTGTTCTGGGATGACATCCACGCAGGTGTACTTCTCCCTCAAACCTTACACCAAGTGGCAGCTGGTGACATTTTAATATTTTGGGGTGCCAGACTCCACCCTCTCAGTTAATAAAATAAAAAGTGTGTAGCTTTATTAGCTAAACTCCAACTTGTAGCGACAAAGCTGAAAAATCAGCAACCTTTGCGTAAACATAGACATTTGTAGTTCAATCCACTGCAGTTTGAAGCTAAGTGAATAAACCCCATAGTATCCCCTATAATTTATTAACCTGAACACCCAATTTTAATCTTATAGTTCTATCTACTGGGCAAAAAGTGTAAAACCAGCGGGCAATTTTATTAATATGAAAAATATGGATAAATAAATTAATACAACTTTTAAAAAGGAAGGAAAATAGAAAATTATTGCCAGCACAAGGGGGGCTTCAATTACAAAATGACCTACTTTTTAATGCAGACTAACTGAAAGGGCTACAGCTTTTACCATTACAGGAAGGGCAAAGACCTTAATCTTTCCACTAAGAAGTATAATAAAGTTCCCCTTGTATTCCCTGCCCCTGCAGTACTCACATGGCTGTGGAGATCTCACGCTGGGTAATGGAGGTTTACATGCCTGTTAATTGGGGGGTGGGAAATTGGGAATTGAGACGAAATGGAGGCTGCTTCACGTGAAATGTAGGGCTGTGAACTCCATACTCTGGTTCAAACAGCTAATGACTGCCCTAAAAGACAAGCCATGCAGGCATGTCCCTTAAGGCATGCATATTAGCTGCCCAAAAATGAGTCATTATGGGCCTCCGGCAGCAATCACACAGCCAATGAGGGTAATTTAAACATTTCTCATAACATTTAATCATAGTTTTATTTTTATTTTTTTAAATGACCAATGTGACGGAGCTCCTGTACTTCAACAGAGTACCTCCGCCCAATCCACTTCAAAGCCGTTGGGTAGGAAGCCTGGATGCTTTAACCCCAGTTGCCGACCTTGACTGGGGTCCCTCTGAAGCTTTTCTGCCTGCCATTCTTCCAGGAAGGTATCATATCCAAAAGAAACTAACATTTAAAGCTTTATTTTTACTTGGGACTAGCCCGTATGATCATTACATAAAGCTTACGGTGACAAACTCAAATAAATACATAAAACCAAATCATGTGAAGAAACATACAGGCACTCATAAAAACACATGAACATAATAATAAAGGGCTGGGGAAGGCAATAACTAACATGAAATATCCCTCATGCCTACAAAAACCATAATATGCAAATTACCAAGCCTTGCTATTCATATAGTGCATATTGCTGTTGCTATCAACAGGTGGCGCTGTACAGGCTCCACAGCCAAGTCCACTTACTCGGTAGCTAGCATCAGCAGGACAGGAGAGCACACAAAACATATAACAATGAAACAACAATACACACCCTGCACCTATAATGGGTACAGAGTGACTTAGACATAGGCATAGTCCAGGGTCCTACACAAAGTGACCATATGAAACTCCAGGTGATAGTGACTACCGTCACAAACATAAATATAGTCATACTTACTTTTCTCTCCCTAGCAGCAATAGAGAGGCATCAATAATGTGGAGGGGTGGGGAACAACAGAACTAATAATTAAAATGAGAAAAACAACACATCTCAAAAGTGTTAATTTACACACTCACACAAAAAAGTTAAAATGCCCGACAGAAAAAAAAAAGAACAACATAAACTGGTGGCATGCTGCCCCATCTGCCCTTATAGACAAGTCCCCACTGTCCACAAATATACCGAACTGCTTGCTGCTCAACTATAATTATCTTCCACGGTACTGATACTATGAGAAGTTAGGTGGAAACCAGGGTTCAGTGACAAAGGAAACAGCAGCTAAAGAGGAAGTGTTGCAGCAATAATTGCTTTCTGGACGGACAATACAATTGGGTGTAAGTCACACACAGATCTTTTGGACAGTACTCTGGGGGCTCCAGCCTGGGTCAGTTCCCCAATAATAACACCCCTGAGCTCAGATTCTCAGTGAAAATGCCAGAGTGAAGAAGCCTTAATTGGTGTACATATTTAAAAAAAAAAAAAAAAAAAAAAAAGAAGTTTAATATTTAGTGTTGTGCTGTTTGCTATGTTTGCCGAAGGATAACCCATGTGTCTTTCTCACGGTGACCTTACTGTCCCAAGCCTCTCTGGGTCTAAATATTTATACATGCTGTACTGCTTCATTATTCCCCATTCTGGCTATATTACACACAGCACAGCAGCCAATATATAGTTGTCGTCTTTCATAACTCTTGTCTCAGAATCTAGTGGTCGCAGTTCACAGAGTAGGTGGGCAATATCTGGATGGGTACCAAACTTCAATATATCATTCACTATTGTTCATCCGAATCCATTTCAGTATTAGTTTCCCAGAACCCTCTCTTTTTTTCTCTGTAAAATGAACATGATATTTACTCACTCTTTGTTTCGCCTATTTTCTCTCATGGAAGTTGTGGTCTCTGATGCTTATCTATATTTACAAAACTTGCTGCATTTAAAGAGTAGCTCCTTATCACTATACACACCTCACAAACAGCTGAGAGAGAAAAAATGCTTGCGGTCAAAATGTACTTTTACTTGCAGCAGTTCAAATCAAAACATAATATGCAGATCAGATGAAACATTTGGATTTTTTATGCTAAAGAACAGGCGATTTAAAAATAATATTAAATTAAGGGGGGTGGGGGAATGGATTTCTTAAAGTAATCCTCTCATCCACATAGATTTTACCTTATGTATGTCATGGGCACTTTAATTTTCAAACCGTTCAATTATAATCATTGATACCCATCATGGTTCCATTCTAGAATGCTTTTGAAATATATTAATTTCTATTGTTTGAAGAAAGTATAATAGAGAGTTACTCTGATATATTTTTGTAAGATAATGTCTTCAATATATCAGCAATCGTCCGTGTTTTATATATTGGTTTGCAAACAATTATTGATGTAACTGTAAAGTGTATTGTGCGCAAAGAGGTCCATGTTCTTAGGTGCACTGCCCATAACCCCATCATGTCTTGGTGGTCTAGTAATGGTGCGTGGATTGGGAGGATGGCATGGGGGAAATTGCCCACTAAGCCACCACCATTGGACAGCTGGCAAGGGGTTTATGGGAAAAAAATCCTTGGAAAATTAAAAGAGCATGAGGTGTGCTGTCTGGGATGTCTATTTTCACAGTTCTACAAGAGTTGTTCTAGAGCCAATAATTGTGCGGGATCTCTGATAGCACACCACAATGTTGGTTTGCACATGGCCTAGACTGGTGGACTGTGGTATCTGAGGCTGATCAGACTACTAGTGCCCTATATCTTCAGGGGCCCAGTCAGCGCTAAAATAGTGCGACCGGGCCCCTTTAAAAAAAAATTGCAGCTGCACCGCAAGTGCTGCTGGGAGGAAGTATGTCTGTTTGTCAGTATGCATGTATGTATGTCAGTATGCATGTATGTCTGTGTATGCATGTATGTATGTATCTGTGTCAGTATGTGTGTATGTATGTATGTCAGTATGTATGCCAGTATGTATGTCATTATGCATGTATGTTTATGTATGCCAGTATGTATGTCAGTATGTGTGTATGCATGTCAGTATGCATTTATGTGTATGTGTATGTATGTCAGTATGTATGTCTGTTTGTCAGTTTGTATGTCTGTATGTTAGTATGTATGTATGTCTATTTGTCAGTATGTATGGCTGTATGTATATATATATGTGTGTGTGTGTGTGTGAGTATATATCTGTATCTTCTTATGCATGTGTGTGTGTCTGTACGTATGTTAGTATGTGTCTGTAAATGTGTGTGTGTCTGTTTCAGTATGTGTGTGTCAGTATTCCTGTATGTGTGTATGTCTGTTTCAGTATTTGTGTCTGTTAAAGAAAATGGAAAGAGAGAAATCAGCGCTAGGTTGCCACACAAGAAGGTAATAATAATAAGGCTGCAATCCTCAAAGGGGAGTCCCCTATAATCCCCTAATGGTAAGAAAAGATACAAAGCAGAACAAAATAAGGTTGCGCCTAAAATATACAATAAAACATATAAAAATGTATATAGTAAGTGATATAAAATAGTACAATTTAATATAGAATATTAAATGAATTATAAAATAAATAGTTGGCAATAGTCCAAAACACTTATCATAAGTCCGTAATGGTAGATGCCATGTGTAAGAACAGGGATCCTGAGACGTAAAATGGAGTGTGTCTTCACAGTAGTGTGCTTGAAATCCAGTGGAGTAATATGTGGAGAAATTACAAAAGGAACTCCAATGGCACAGTATATAGATGAATAAAATGGTATACAAAATAGAAATAGTCTTACTCACACTTTTCAGAGCTGAAACCTAGCTCTGGTATAGCGCACGTGAAGTGGAATAATCCCCACTCAAGGATATGCGGAGTAATATTTGATTGTCGAGTATCTGGCTCAGATTCGACGTCCAAGTTGGTATTATCCGACCCAGGAAAGAGAAATAAAATATATAGTGCTCTCTGTATAGTAGTTAAAAGGTGTAAAAAAGTATAAATATACTACTCACAGTATATAGAGCAGACTTGTACTGCTCGATGAAAGCGCTTGGGTGGTATAATCCCCACCTAAGGATTCTTTAGGCTTCTCGTCAGATAGGCAATATATGTATAGTCAGGTGAAAAAGGAAGAAAGAAAATGGCTATAAAGTATTTTATGCCAAAATAAATTCTTTATTATAAGGTAATAAAATTAATATCTAAACGCGTTTCGCCTCAAGGGCTTCTTCAAGTAGATAATAGTAAAAAAAGCTATTTGAAACTTATTCATTTAGAAAAATGGTGTTGAGCTCCTTCTGCTTTAAAACATTCTATAAATATCATGATATGCTGGATGGTTAGCTGTACTTAACTGTTTTTAAGAGTAATTAAGAAACCATGACGCTATAGTTCATGTACGTTTAACATTCTGTCAGAGCGAGCACATGTGCTCAGTATACTCACCTTCCGCCTCCCTGCACTTCCGGGTTCACCGTGAAGTGCAGGGAGACGGATCATCAGTGATCCTGCCCCGTGGTGAAAAAAAAATAAAGTTTAATTAAAATCCCACCCCCCTTTACCCATTTTAATAAAAAAAAATTAATCCCTTCCCTGCCAATTGATCACTGACTACAGTGATCAATTGGCAGGGATTTCATTTTACTATGATCTGATTTTTTTTTTTTTAAACCCCTGAGGGTTAATTCTTTTTTTTTTTTTTTTTTAACCCTCAGGGGTTAAATTTATTTTATTTATTAATTTAAGTATTTTAAAATTATATATTTAGCTAGCTGGGGAGGGTGGAAGTCAGTGGGGAATTGGGGGACTTGGTGTTAGGCTAACTAGGGGTTAACGTTAAAAAAAAGTCTTAAAATAAGCTTTAAAAAGTTAAAAATTACGGTAAAAAAAGTTTTAATAACGTTTAAGTAAAAAAAAAAAAACAAACCCTTTACCCAGTCCAAATAAAAATTAACCCCTTCCCTGCCAGTCGATTACTGCCTACAGTGATCAAAATACAGATCACAGTATTATGCTGTGATCTAATTTTTTTTAACCCCTGACGATTAACTTGTATTTATTTTTTAACCCTCAGGGGTTCAATTTATTTAATTAACTAATTTAAATATTGTATAATTAAATATTTTGCTAGCTGGGGTGGGTGGGAGTTATGGGAATTTACTGTTAGTGCTGCTTACTGCTAGTTATGGGGTTAACGGTAAAAAAAAAATGCTTAGAAAAATGTTAAATCTGTAAAAAAAAAAGTTTTAAGGAAGTTTTAAAAAATTAATAAGCAAAACAAAAGTTTAAAACATAGTTTTAAAAAGTAAAAAAAGTTTTAAAAAGTTAAAAAATACATTTAAAAACGCTCATTACCACTACACCTGGAACAAACTAGAGAAAAAATGATCCCACGCTAAGGTTCAAAATATGCCTTTAGAATTACCCCAGGGTGTATTCTTTAATAAATAGTATGTCTTTGTGGGGAAGTTTCAATAACCAACCATCTAAACTACTCCAAATTGGAACATGGACACAGCGTAAAACTTCAAAGTTAGAAAAAAACTGAATGGCTGCGTTTCAAATGTGCCCCTTCAACATCCACATATACCAGGCAAGGGTACATACGGGGGTATTGCTGTACTCAGACCACATAGCTGAGCAACATATGAAGTATTATACAGTGGAAGCACACATAAAGTTTGCAAAATATACTGCGCAAACTCACTTTGTGTGTCAAATAGGCAGAAAACACGCTTATTACCACTACACTTGGTACAAGCAAGCGGAAAAATGATCCCACGCTAAGGTTCAAAATATGCCTTTTGAAATACCCTGGGGTGTCTACTTTAAGAAATGGTAGGCCTTTGTGGGGAAGTTTGAATTTAAAACCTGTGAAGATGCTTGGAAATTGCACATAGGCCCAGCGTCAAAATTCAAAGTTCGGTAAAAACGGATATGGCTTGGTCTCCTATATGGCACTGTAGCTTCACGAAATAGTGACAAAGACATACAATAGGGGTGTCCTTTTACTC
The DNA here is from genome assembly GCF_036172605.1 of Pelobates fuscus. Classification (NCBI taxonomy): domain Eukaryota; kingdom Metazoa; phylum Chordata; class Amphibia; order Anura; family Pelobatidae; genus Pelobates; species Pelobates fuscus. The sequence goes on from NC_086324.1 coordinate 147,742,012, forward strand.
AGAAGACTTAGCTTAGCATAATTTGGGGGGTTTGAACTTAGTGGCACATTTGAAATATACAAAATGCCCAGCAAAAATGCAATCCATATGTAAAAAATGCACAAAATTATTTTTTACCACATACTCTGGCATATATTGGTGAAAAAATGGGGGCATGCTAAGGCACAATATGCACCTTATGAGATACCCTGGAGTGTCTACTTTTACAAATGGTAGGCCTTTGTGGAGGGGGGGTTTGAACAGTCAAACTACTATAATACCCCAAATGAAAGCATAGGCTCATTAAATCCATCTCTCAAAATTCGACTATGAATACTGAAAAGGACAGGTCTCCTATATGGCACTGTAGCTTAACGAAATAGTGCCAAAGACATACAATGTCTTTGTCATTTTACTCAGCAGATGTAAATGAACACAAAATAAAACTTTGTACAGGAATAGCACACACCAACTTTACAAAATACACATGAGAAGTTCTTTGTTATAAGTTTGTGTGCCAAAACCCCCAAAAAACAAAATTTTACCCCAATATTTAGCAGAGGTTGGCGGTGAAATGGCTACGTAGAAAGTGTCAAAACAACCTTAGGTAAATAGCCTGTGGTGTCTACTTTATATACTTTATATACTTCATATACTTTTTATACTTTTGTGTGGCAATTTTGTTTTCTTTTATGGCTATTAAGCTTACAAGACAAACATACCAAATTCTAAAATCGCTCCACATTAAAAGTGTATTTTACTCCTTGTGCTTTGTGACCTGTAACTACCAAAAAAAACTTAAAATCCCAGGCACATTATATATTCTGTAAATCAGAACAACTAAATGAATTTATTTTGAATTACTTTCCATAACCTGCAGTAATTGTGCACACGTTATTATTGCAAAAACTGTAAAAAAAAACACAACATTTTTCATTTTTTATAATAAATAAGCATTTATATATATATATATATATATATATAGATATATATATATATATATGTTACATCAAATTAAAGCCCTTTCTGTCCTTTAAAAAACGGTATATAATATGTGTCGGTGAAATAAATTAGTAAAATGCAAATTGCAGTTGAACGCAAACATCAAAAAATGCAAAAAATGCTGTTGTCATTAAAGGACCACTCTAGTGCCAGGAAAACATACTCGTTTTCCTGGCACTAGAGTGCCCTGAGGGTGCCCCCACCCTCAGGGACCCCCTCCCGCCGGGCTCTGGAAAGGGGAAAGTGTTTAAAACGTACCTTTTTCCAGCGGTGGGCGGAGAGCTCGCCTCCTCCGATCCTCCTCTTCTCCTCCCCGTCGGCTGAATGCGCACGCGCGGCAATTGCGCGCGCATTCAGCCGGTCACATAGGAAAGCATTCATAATGCTTTCCTATGGACGCTTGCGTGCTCTCACTGTGATTTTCACAGTGAGAATCACGCAAGCGCCTCTAGCGGCTGTCAATGAGACAGCCACTAGAGGAAATAGGGGAAGGCTTAACCCATTCACAAACATAGCAGTTTCTCTGAAACTGCTATGTTTATGAAAAAATGGGTTAACCCTAGAAGGACCTGGCACCCAGACCACTTCATTAAGCTGAAGTGGTCTGGGTGCCTAGAGTGGTCCTTTAAGTGAAAGACAAGCTTCTGAAGCTCTGTCCTTAAGGGGTTAATGGGGTTTACTTCTTAATGCATCCTGATATTACCCAGACCTCAAGCATAGGCGTCCCATGAATCAGGTGGGCAGGGTAAAAGGGAGCAGACCAGTGATGGTGGTGCTGCCCAAAGAGGAGAACCTACCAAGAATGAAGAGTCTGTCCACCAAGCACACAGGCCAGCCCATGGGGCATGGTCCTTGTGACCTTAGTGAAGAGCATTTTAATGCTAATGAACATGCTACGCTGTTTGGGGACAGTTCCCTGGTGTCCCTAAAAGCAGGATACTAGGGAACAAACTTGGGACAGTGGGATAGGTCACTAAAACTGTTGCTATCCCACCAAAATTGGGATAATTGGGAAGCCTGATAGACAATCATTTTGTTACATGGTGTATTTTTTTTTTTTTAATTATAACTGATATTATGTACGAGAAGAGCTGTACAGTTTGTAAATTTATCGACTTTCTTTTTTTAACATATTTTTAAATCGATTAAATTATTCAAACTCAGCAAGCTAAAGACCAAAAATAGCACATTTAAGTCTGCAAGACGGCTTTTTCCTTTGGTAAAGGCCACACACAGCACCTGTTGATTTACATGCTCAGATTAAACAGTGCAAATAGCATAAAATGTGCTCGAATATTTTAATACAATACTCGTCTTACCATTTTCTCCACCTCTTGTCAATATTGTCGTAATTATATCTTTCTCTGGAAACGACACTTGTAGTTTCATTATATTCATTCGGTCTCGTCATCTATTTGTGTTTACAAAGAATTTGTGGCCAACTTTAAGTATTTACATCATCTAACTTCCTCTATACATTAAGCAGATCTCTCACAGGATATATTTATTAAATAACTTGCGATGTACTATTCATTTATATATATATGTCGCTTTAACCCCTATATCACAACTCAACTTTGAATTCTATGTGTCGTCTTGCTCAGAAATGCTTCAGACTTGAGAAAGGGAGGTTATCCCGAAAGCTTGTCACTAAAAAATTCTGTTAGTCCAATTAAAAAGGTATTACAAGATACGAATTTTATCTATTTTTTACATCTACATCACTGGACTAATACGGCTACAATTTCTACTTATATATATATATATATATATATATATATACACACACAATAGTTGGTAATGATAGAACTCCACAGACTTTTTAAGGGTTAAAAAATAAAATACTTGATTATCAAACACATTGCATATGGGTACTCATATGTGTACTGGGTGCATTGTGTTTGATAATCACTGTGTCACTATTTAAACATTGTATGCACGCTTTTCGTGTCCTAATGAAAGTTCATATCTTGAACTGAAACGTCGATAGGTTTTATTGGCAAACAACCTGAATAAAAGTTACGTTTTATTTTTTCACCCTTAAAAAGTCATTGGAGTGCTATCATTACCAACTATTGTATATTTTTGGGGGCAAGCTCCGGGCCCTGAAGACTTTTTCTACTGGAGTGCAGGCATGTGGAATATATAAATATAGCAAACTCCAACTGGGTTATGGTGGGGAAAAATTGTGATTGAAAACCCTTTCCACCTGAAGTCTGTGGATAATTAATACAATGTTAAACAAAAATCACACCAGTCAAGCCATAAGACTTGCTTTTCCCACAGAAATCCCAAACCTGCAGTGATGTTACAACCGCAAAGGATTCTGGATGGGCATATGCAAATTAGTTTAACAAAGAATCACATTTTTGCCTCATTCCATTTTAAACATGGATTCCTTTTAATCTGTGTTTGTATATATATACTCTGCAAGTAATGCCAAGCCTCAATAGCAAGCCAGTAACCAACCTCATATTGTTGATTTGCTTTAACAACGAAACAGCTGTCCATCAGGGGTTCACTAGCTTTGCATTTCTTTCTGAGTTGTGTTTCAAAGCTGTTGTATACAGCAAACATAAACTCCAAAGAATCCATGTTTAAAATGGAATAATGAGGTGAGTTTTTGTTGAACTAATATGCATCTGTCCACCCAGAATTCTTTGCAGTAATAACAACACTGCAAATTTGAGAGTTCTGTGGGAAAAGCAAGTCATATGGCTTTACTGGTGTGTGCAGATCTGTTTTTCACAATGTATTGACTATGGTGAGTTGTATTACATTTTAAGGGGGCTAAGGAGGGCAAGCCACTTAAATGTAGGTTTACTTATGGTTTACTATAGTGTCAGGAATACATGTTTGTGTTCCTGACCATATAGTGCTCCTTTAACCCCTTAAGGACCAAACTTCTGGAATAAAAGGGAATCATGACATGTCACACATGTCATGTGTCCTTAAGGGGTTAAGGGGTTAAGCATGGAGATTATTAATTATGGTTGATTTTGTGTAACAAACTGAATATATGTTGATACTAGTAACACATATGAGACACAATGTTAGCCATGAACCTCCTTATGAACGGATAAGGACAGTAAGTACATCAATATTAATTAACTTCTCAGAGCACCGTGAACAGTATAACATGTAATGCATTTCTAACATATAGATCCGGAGAGGCACACCGATTCTTAAAGATACTTTGTAACAAGCTGTAATCATAAAGATACTACTGACCAAAATAGAGTAAATTGGTATTGCAGATCAAGGGTAGGCAACCTTCAATTAGTACTGTGCCAAACAAGATCTTGAAGTCCCCTGGTGTGCCGGTCCTATTATTTTAAATAGAGGTGTGTATGTTGCCGTATTCTGCTTTTGTTATTTCTAATTGCGGCACTTGCTTTGTAACAGGCATATGAGTAGTTTGCGATATTGCGTATAATACCTATGAATGTGAACTGTGTATGGAGGGTGCTAGCAGAATTGTGTGGTTGATATATCTTTTTCGGGGTGGGGGGGAATATGGTCGACGGCCATGCATTTCAAGGATGGCAAGGGATGTCCATATGCCAGAAAATATTGTTCCACTAGTAGATCTGCTTTGTTGTCTCTATATGCTATACGTATATTGGATCTATGGTTCCTTATACGATATCTCAGAGGAAGATCTGTTTTTGCTATGTATGTTAGGCCACATGGTCATTGAAGCTTATATACTTCATAGTTCATGGGGCAGGTTATTCTGTTGTGAATCTTAAAAAATGTTTTCAGTGTGAGGGTGGGTGACGTTCTTTACTTGAATCATATGACTACAGGTTATACATCCTAGGCACTGGAAACAGTCTACATTCTGGAAGTCCTGTCCTCGAAATTCTGACGTCACCTTTAGCACATCATAGAGGGATGTTGAAATTCAATTGGTAATATTGGGTCACTAGAGAGAATTCGACAGTTTGAGTTGAGAGCAGCTTTTAATTTTTAAGATATGGTAGTACCTGTTGTTGGAAACACTGAATATATTGTAGAATAATGACTATATTGTAGAATCTATTTTATGCTGAGATCCAAAGCTTTGAGTTTTTTGGAATTTTCCCTATTTCCTTGTTGGGTTGTTTTTAACTTACACATATTGTATATATTTTGTATATTTATTTTGCTTTTAGTTTTCCTAATTCACTGATGCATCCCACCCGTGCCTGCCTCCATTAGATGCCCTGCGGGGCTGAATATGGCTAAATATGATGCGATTGTCAGTTTGGCAGTAGGCATCACGATGCGATCCAGCTGTCTCTGTGACAACTATATGAAATGCAGCCTCGGATTCTCCTGCACACTCAGGCCAGCTGTGGACACTGCACACTGGGGATCAGTGAGTACTATTTGATTATTACTTATTTTATATATACCGGTATATATGAGCACTGTGTGTGTGTACAATTTTTGCTGTCCTGATGACAACTCCTGGTATAAAGCTGAAACGTCGGCATGTTTTAGCACAAACATATTGTGACAAAATGGCTTTTGTCACTGGGTCTGCATGTGACAAACTGCCCTGCCCCCCTATCTTGGGTGACCTCGTTTCTCCACGACAGGGTTCAAAGGGTAAAATTGGGAACATTTTACTCCTCTAACATCGCCCTGACGTGTGGAGTCCCCCAGGGTTCGGCTTTATCTCCAATCCTGTTTAACATCTATATGAGGCCACTGACCCATATCATCCGCCGCCACATGCTTCCTTCATATCTATGCCGACGATACCCAGTTGTACTTTCGCCTGGCCAAGAAAAAGGAGGATCAAATCAATCTTTCTTCCTGCCTACAGGATATCCAGTCGTGGATGGGAGCCAATTATTTAAAACTTAATGGCTCCAAAACTGAATGCATCATCTTCAGCAACCAGGAGGTGAATAGTATCTTTCCCTCATGGCCGGACTCGTTTTCTCCATCTCCGAGTCCTGCCACCAAGGTCAGAGATCTGGGAGTCATTTTCGACTCTAGGTTGACACTGAAGCCCCAGATCAATCAGGTGGTAAGCTCTTGCCACTACCACCTGAAGCTTCTGAGGTCTATTTTTAGATTTATTGCCCCCTCCGATCAAATCTCGGTGGTCAACGCCATCATCGGTAGCCGATTGGACTACTGCAATGTCCTGTACCTTGGACTGCCTCAGAACATCATACACAAGCTACAGTTGATACAGAACGCAGCTGCAAGGCTACTTACGGGTGTGGCCCGCAATGACCATATCACTCCATCTTTAAAAGCCCTGCACTGGCTGCCCGTTCGTGAACGGGTTCTGTTTAAAAATGGTTGTTTGGTATATAAGGCAATCCACGGTATGGGACCAGACTATCTGAAGGATAAATTCACACGCTATGCTCCCAGTCGATCCTTGAGATCGGCTGATTTAGCCTTATTGAAGATTCCAAATTTTAAAAAGAAAAAGTGCGGAGGGAGGACGAGTGATGTTCAGGGAGCGCAATTTTGGAACTCCCTGCCTCTGACATTAAGACTTGAGAATGATCTACTGAAGTTCCGCCGGAGCTTAAAAACTGTTTTATTTGCTCAGGCATACGGGATGACATGAAATTTTTAACCTGGTTCAAATGCATGTGATTATAATGCTGTTGTGTGCTGGATATTGTTTTGCTTGTTTTTGATTGCTGGTATGCGCATCGAGACCCTATGGGTAATAAGACTGCGTTTCTTAAGAATTTTTAATAAATAAATAAATAAATATCTCTTGGAGGAGCCGGATTGCTTGCCTCTTACCCTGGGATGCTGGCCCGTTAAGTCATGGGGTCTTAAGGCACTTGGGACAGAGCCCTCTTTCTATGGATCACATCATTCGCCTTACTTGCTTGGATTGTACATTTCCCCTGTTACACTCGTATGTGGGTTCGTGCAGTTTAACTTCCATTACAGCTGGTGAACTTAAACTTTACTCGACGTTATTGAGAACTGTGTTCGTGGGATCTGAGCGCTATTCGCCTATAATATGCGCTCAGATCCAAGCTATCTGGGGGTGTGTGGAACATGGGGACTTCGTTCAGCGAAACATGAGTTATTGATTTTAATACAGTTTTGTTAAAAGGTAAAAAGCACATGTTTCTCTCTGCCCGGAGATAATTAGGTTCTCTGCAACCACTTAAGCTAATTATCTCCAGGATAGAGAGGAGGGGTAAGTTAATTATCTCCAGGATACAGAGGAGGGGTTACACTCTACCTGTGGGTGTGTATAAGAATTGTACTGTATACTGATTGGTTCTGCATTTTTTGTTACAGTCTTCCACAAGGTCCCATGTGGGAGTTCCCTTGCTGGGAGACCATCATACAAGGGCTGATTTTGGCCATCAATAAAGACATTCGTTTTACCCCTTCATGAAGTCTCGACTCATGTTTGGGGAATTGGGAGCTATAATCACTACTTCACTCTTTTCAGCTTGGATTTCGGGAGACGCTACAAGGATCAGAGCTGCACGGATAGCAGGATCCTTTACACATATAAATAAAAGTTACGTTTTATTTTCGATCCTTGTGAAGTCCTTGGAGTGAAGTCCACCCCTCCTTTGTTTTATATATATATATAGACACCAGTCAAGCCATAAGACTTGCTTTTCCCACAGAAATCCCAAAACTGCAGCGATGTTACAACCGCAAAGGATTCTGGGTGGGCATATGCAAATTAGTTTAACAAAGAATCACATTTTTGCCTCGTACCATTTTAAACATGGATTCCTTTTAATCTGTGTTTGCTGTATGCAACAGCTTGAAACACAATATAGGAAAAGATGCAACCAACTTCATGCTGATGAGTTGCATTAACAACGAAACAGCTGTCCATGAGTGGTTCACTGGTTTTGCATTTTTTCCTATATTGTGTTTCAAGCTGTTGTATACAGCAATCACAGATTAAAAGGAATCCATGTTTAAAATAGGACGAGGCAAAAATGTGATTCTTTGTTAAACTAATTTGCATATGCCCACCCAGAATCCTTTGCGGTTGTAACATTGCTGCAGTTTTGGGATTTCTGTGGGAAAAGCAAGTCTTATGGCTTGACTGGTGTACAGATTTTTGTAATAACATTGTATTAACTATCCACAGACTTCAGGTGGAAGGGGTTTTCAATCATAATTTTTCTCCACCATAACCTATTTGGATTTTGATATATATCAAAATCCAAATAGGTTATGGTGGAGAAAAGTACTAGTAAATATATAGAATGGAATGTGTGCTAGTTGTATAAAAAAATATATATATATCGTCCAGATTACTGCTAATGTTAATCTTTTATACAGCTAGCACACATTCCATTCTATATATTTATTAGTACTTACTAGTACTTATGTATTGGGTCTGAGGTTTCATTGCTCAATTCCCTGGCATTTAGGAGTTAAATCATTTTTGTTTCTCTTTATGAGGCATAGCCCTAGTAAACTTCCCTGGCTGTGACTCACACAGCCAGCATTAAAAAAAATGGTTTCATTTTCAATCAGATGTAAAATACAGTAGGCTCCTGTAAGTTTCGGACACAGGAGATAAGAAATTCTAAATAAACAAAATTAGCAATAAGGGCATTTTAAACATTAGATGACTCTTTACAGGAAGTGTTTAGGAAGGCTGTGTAAGTCACATGCAGGGACGTGTGACTAGGGCTGTAAAAACAAAGTAAGTTAACATCCAAATGGCAAAGAATTGAGCAGTGAGACATCATGCAGGGGCATGATCTATACACCAAAACTGCTTCATTAAGCTAAAATTGTTTTGGTGACTATAGTGTCCCTTTAAGGGTGACAACTCTTAGCATTTAGCAAGATACCCAAAAAGAGTTGAATCGTAACCATCTGGAATATGTAAAACAATCTAGATAAATAAACAGTGTCACAAGATTTACACTGGGAGCTGACAGGGGAGCTGCACGGAGGTGAAGAGAGCTGACCGGAGCTGATACAAAGGTATGTAACAGCTTGCTGCCAGCCCCCAACAGGACCGCCGGGCTTGTAATGAGCCCGGCAGTCCTGGTCTGTATTATGGCAATATAAGTTGCCATAATACAGACCTTGACTCGAGTATAAGTCGAGTGGGGCTTTTTCAGCACAAAAAATGTGCTGAAAAACTCGACTTATACTTGAGTATATACAGTATGCATCTAGTTGCTGTTTGAACATCTGTATGGACTCTGATAAAACCACTTCTTCAGGAAGAGAATTCCACACCCTTATTGCTCGTTCTTACAGTAAAAAAAACTTTTCTTTGCCTTAGACGAAATCTTCTTTCTTCCAGTCTAAACGCATGACCTCGTGTCCTATTTAAAGTCCGGTTTGTGAATAGATTTCCACACAATGGTTTGTATTGGCCCCGGATATATGTGTATAATGTTATCATATCCCCTGTGAGGCGACGTTTTTCTAAACGTGACCTTCATATTTTTATTTATATGTTAATTATTATGCTGCTTTCACTAGGTTAATGATAATTGAGAATTTATAAAGCATTTGTAAAGTGAACTGTATTGCATGTTACGGTGGCGTAATAAAATAATGAGATGGTATATTAAAACTTAAAACTTACATTAAGATATTGAAAAATGCTCATGCCAGTGTTCATTTAATGAGGTGTTCTCTCACGAGTGCTATAAGGTGTATAATGTTCTACCTCTATTATGTGAAATAATTTCCTTTATAAAATCCAACAGGAGCAGCCTGGAGGACATCATGGTAGAATTACATTCTAGGGCTTCACATTCTAATCAACGTTTGCTCAGGTTAGCATGACTGTTGTCTTGTTAATCATTTATAAACTTTGTTTTGTGTTATTGGATGAGCAGTATCCCCAACAGATGGTGATGTAGATGTTTTCCAGTTATACAGTAAGGGATTAACGTGCAGACTTTGTTTGCTTTAATCATATTTATCATATTAAGTTTAAGAATTGAGGGTAGTTAGAGTTTAAATAAGGACATCTGGGGAGTAACTGATCTTTCCATGATGCACACATCATGCGGTAATGTACGGACCTTTACTTCTGAAGTTTTGGACACAGATACGTCCTATTGGGTCGATTGCCCCACAACTCCACCAACATTTATCATCGGTACGTGGATATATTCTAGACAATGTAGAGAGTACCAAATACATCCTGAGCAGTATTTTAGCAGAGTTTTGCAAATGACTGCAGACTATGGCTACTTTCAAAGGTTTTTTTTAACATACATTTGGTTTTGTTGGTCTCAGTTGATTAAAATAATTAAAAGATAAGATATATTCCTTTTTTTTTTTTTTTTTTTTTATTCTATGTATTGGTTCTGAGGATTACTATAGCCATTGCTATAGTAGTGGGAATCTAAACGCAGGGCTTAACTTTGTGTGTTATTATTGAAATCTATTTGTTTCAGCAGCAAATTAAATAACATTTTAAGGGTATTAAATCCACTATACATCTAGTAGTTAAAATGTAATGAACATAATAAATAGCGTGCCACTTTAACACAATTTAATCCTCAATATAGTATCTTAATGTCGTAAAAAGTCATGCATGCATAGCCATTGTTTGTCCATTGTATTGAATAGATTCATGAATGTGAGCCTATGTCTGTAAACCAATTAAAATAGTGGCCAGTAGAAGTAGAATTTTTGGTGTCCTAAGATTCTATTTGAGCCTTCACAAGCTTTGCCTGGGAGTAAATGAATGTTCCATTGCTACCCTACCTATCTTTCAGTACTCAAAATGCGATTGCTTGAGATGCACTAGCTGGTCAATAATATGATTCTATAAACTGTAAGCTTTTTTTAAATATACACTGCACATGGCAGTCTCAACCCCATAACACTTTTTTTTCAATGTATAGATTTTTTATTAAGAGTATTTTTGACATTTACAATCATTGACACTCACATAGAAAAGCAAAAAAAAAATAAAAAAATCTGCCAGGACAAATCAATAATTCAAATATTATACCAAACACAACTTGGTGAAGGCCAATAACATGATAACATAGGAGTGACTCATCCTTCATGACAAATGCCCAAATCAGGTGTGGGTCACGTTTTCCGATAAGGTAACATCAAAAAATACATGCAGGAAAAGGAGCGTAGACTTAGGAGGGAGTCAAGCGAGAGGAAAGAAAGGAGGGGGATAAGAGTTGGTCTACAGAGCCCTGGATGTCCTAGAGGGCATTTTGGTACATGCCACCCAGACTTTTCGTAACTTGGGTAAAGTATCGTTGAGTTTACGGACCATCTCTTCATAATGATGGGTTCTTTTCAGGGAGATCATTAGTAGGTAAAGTAGTGGCTGTACATTAGTTTTCCAATGTCTGGCCATGCTTATTCTTGCAGCTGTGAGAATATGAAGCATTAACCACCTTTGTAGACCACCTAACATCAGGGGAAATATGTCAAGGCCCATCTAAGTTTTTTTTTTTTTTTTTTTTAAACAAAACAATTAGTTGCAAAGATAATATAATATACCATTCTGCTCCTATTAGTTTGAGTCTTGCTACATTCAATATGTGTATGGAATGAAGGCAAGTTATCAGGGCTTCTGCACAGCGTTTTTAGGTTGCTCCCCATCACCACGTCTCCCTTTAGTCTCATCTTTTTGTCTTTATAATTTCTTCTTCCATCAATCTTTTTTAATTTCTTCCTTTTTTTTATTTCTCTCCTTCCCTGTCTTGCCCTGCGCTTGCCTCTGTCATTGTGCCCATCAGCTGTCTTTTTAGTTTGGTAATTCCTCTTTATACGACCCTCAACTTTCAGTCTCAGAGCTTTGTTCAAGCTATTCCTTTGTCAGTCTCTATGTTTCTCCTCTGACAGTCCATTTCATCCTAATTCTACTTGTACTGGTGACAACATGTGTGGAATAGAAGTTGCGTGTGTAGCTGTGTGATGGTACTGGTGTATATTTGGAGAGGCATAGACATTGTATTTTACGGATAAATCTCTGATCAAAACTTTATTCAAAACTAGGTGCCCTGTACAGAAACAAATCCTGCCTAAGCCCACAGTAAATGAAAAGATTGTACAGCAAATGCTGATGCCAGTCATTGATTATTGAATGTAGTGTATGCACCTGCACCGCAAACCCACCTTCATAAACTTACTACATTGTATAACTTGTTCTGCCGCTTTGTGCTACAAAGTACTTACATAACCCACCATAAGAGTTAAACTGGCTATCACTGTAATTCAGACAGGGCTCGAGTCCTGAAGGAACGCGTGGGAACGGCGTTCCTGCACTTTTTCCACAGCAGGAACGCCGTTCCCATTACTAGTCCTGCAGGACCCAGGGCTGGCACAAGCGGCTGCGAGAGCAGGGGGAGCACAAATCCGAATCCCCTGCCTCTGACTGGGGACTCGGATTTCTAAACTCACCTCTCCCCCTGCAGTCAGTGGAGTCGTCCGGCCTCTCCTGATGATGTCAGTAGGAGGGGGCGTGACTTTCTCTGCTCTTCTCACAGGACCGCTGGGGAGCAGAGGAAGCCACGCCCCCTCCTCCTGACATCATCAGGAGAGGCCGGCTTACTCCACTGACTGCAGGCTGCAGGTTCCAGATCCTGTCCCACCCCTCCTGGCCCAAGGTAAGCCTCAGGGAGGGGGGAAGACACTTTAGGTTTTTTTGTTTGTTTGTTTTTATCCCTTTCCTCAGTCCCTGTCCCCCTCCCCAGTCCCTGTCCCCCTATTTAAGGCCCTGTCCCCCCTCCTCAGTCCCTGTCCCCCTATTTAAGGCCCTGTCCCCCCTCCTCAGTCCCTGTCTCCCTCCTTAGTCCTTTTCCCCAGTCCATGCCCCCCTCCTCAAGCCCTATCCCCTTACTCAGTCCCTGTCCCCCTCCCCAGTCCCTGTCCCCCTATTTAAGGCCCTGTCTCCCTCCTTAGTCCTTTTCCCCAGTCCATGCCCCCCTCCTCAAGCCCTATCCCCTTACTCAGTCCCTGTCCCCCTCCCCAGTCCCTGTCCCCCTATTTACGGCCCTGTCCCCCCTCCTCAGTCCCTGTCCCCCTATTTAAGGCCGTCCCCCCTCCTCAGTTCCTGCCCCCCTCCTCAGTTCCTGCCCCCCTCCTCAGTCCCTGTCCCCCTATTTAAGGCCCTGACCCCCTCCTCAGTTCCTGCCCCCCTCCTCAGTCCCTGTCCCCCTATTTAAGGCCCTGTCCCCCCTCCTCAGTCCCTGTCCCCCTATTTAAGGCCCTGTCCCCCCTCCTCAGTCCCTGTCCCCCTATTTAAGGCCCTGTCCCCCCTCCTCAGTCCCTGTCCCCCTATTTAAGGCCCTGTCCCCCCTCCTCAGTCCCTGTCCCTCTATTTAAGGCCCTGTCCCCCCTCCTCAGTCCCTGTCTCCCTCCTTAGTCCTTTTCCCCAGTCCATGCCCCCCTCCTCAAGCCCTATCCCCTTACTCAGTCCCTGTCCCCCTCCTCAGGCCTGTCCCATTCCTGAGTCCCTGTCCCCCTATTTAAGGCCCTGTCCCCCTCCTCAGTCCCTGTCCCTCTATTTAAGGCCCTGTCCCCCCTCCTCAGTTCCTGCCCCCCTCCTTAGTCCCTTTCCCCAATTCCTGCCCCCCTCCTCAAGCCCTATCCCCTTACTCAGTCCCTGTCCCCCTCCTCAGGCCTGTCCCATTCCTGAGTCCCTGTCCCCCTATTTAAGGCCCTGTCCCCCCTCCTCAGTCCCTGTCCCTCTATTTAAGGCCCTGTCCCCCCTCCTCAGTTCCTGCCCCCCTCCTTAGTCCCTTTCCCCAGTCCCTGTCCCCCTCCTCAAGCCCTATCCCCTTACTCAGTCCCTGTCCCCCTCCTCAGGCCTGTCCCTTTCCTGAGTCCCTGTCCCCCTATTTAAGGTCCTGTCCCCCCTCCTCAGTCCCTGTCCCCCTATTTAAGGCCCTGTCCCCCCTCCTCAGTTCCTGCCCCCCTCCTCAGTCCCTGCCCTTCTATTTAAGGCCCTGTCCCGCCTCCTCAGTCCCTGTCCCCCTATTTAAGGCCCTGTCCCCCCTCCTCAGTCCCTGTCCCCCTATTTAAGGCCCTGTCCCCCCTCCCCAGGCCCTGTCTCCCTCCTTAGTCCTTTTCCCCAGTCCATGCCCCCCTCCTCAAACCCTATCCCCTTACTCAGTCCCTGTCACCCTCCTCAGTCCCTGCCCCCATCCTCAGGCCTGTCCCTTTCCTGAGGCCCTGTTCCCCTTCCTCAGTTCCTGCCCCCCTTCCTCAGTTCCTGCCCCCCTTCCTCAGGCCCTGCCCCCCTTCCTCAGGCCCTGTCCCCCTTCCTCAGGCCCTGTCCCCCTTCCTCAGGCCCTGTCCCCCTTCCTCAGGCCCTGTCCCCCTTCCTGAGGCCCTGTCCCCTTTCCTGGTTCCATGTCCCCTTTCCTGAGGTCCTGTCCCCTTTCCTGAGTCCTTGTCCCTTTCCTGAGTCCCTGTCCCTTTCCTGAGTCCCTGTCCCTTTCCTGAGTCCCTTTCCCCCTATTTAAGGCCCTGTCTCCCTCCTCAGTCCCTGTCTCCCTCCTCAGTCCCTGTCTCCCTCCTCAGTCCCTGTCTCCCTCCTCAGTCCCTGTCTCCCTCCTTAGTCCTTTTCCCCAGTCCATGCCTCCCTCCTCAAGCCCTATCCCCTTACTCAGTCCCTGTCCCCCTCCTCAGGCCTGTCCCATTCCTGAGTCCCTGTCCCCCTATTTAAGGCCCTGTCCCCCCTCCTCAGTCCCTGTCCCTCTATTTAAGGCCCTGTCCCCCCTCCTCAGTTCCTGCCCCCCTCCTTAGTCCCTTTCCCCAGTCCCTGTCTCCCTCCTCAAGCCCTATCCCCTTACTCAGTCCCTGTCCCCCTCCTCAGGCCTGTCCCTTTCCTGAGTCCCTGTCCCCCTATTTAAGGTCCTGTCCCCCCTCCTCAGTCCCTGTCCCCCTATTTAAGGCCCTGTCCCCCCCTCCTACACATCCTGTATACATCCTGTACACATATTGACAATGGAATTATGCAATGGAAAAGCAAAACAAGTATCAAATCAAGAGGGCAATGCAATAGACAAAGCTGGGCTAAGCGGA